>NC_044033.1:284480692-284786108 GCF_901765095.1 Microcaecilia unicolor | reverse complement strand
CTACACCATGACACATTTAGAATGTTGGGAGATTTGTGGCTTCATTAGAACGTTGGAGGTGCGTTTTATATAGAGAGATATGCACACTTATACATGTAAATGTTAGTATGGCACTGAAAATGAAATTGAGAAGTTATCATGGAATATTTTTTAAAGGATCATTATAGAATTATTGTTCAATCTGTAAGTATTTCATATTTTTACTACTGTAATCTGATTTATTTTAATTTAATATCAACATTTATATCCATTTATCTAGGATGTTCTGAGAAATTATTGAAATGTCTGCAGACACTGCAACATACTGTGGCTTGATTGATTTATAATGTACATAGGTTTCATAGAGTGACTCCACTATTGCAAGAACTACATTGGTTGCCAATAAGAGCCAATATTCAATTTAAGTTATCTATTTTAATTTTTCATATTTAACAGGTCTGGCACCTACCTATATGCAACCTTTAATTGATCAACCTTCTACAAATAGAATCGAGATCTACTGCATCATTGCATCTAAATTTTCCTTCAATATGAGAGATATCATCCAAGCAAATATTATTTTTGCTGTTTTCCTATCAGGCAGCGCTAAATTGGAATTCTCTTCCCTCTTTTATGAAAAAGGAATGTCAAATATTTACCTTTTCAAGCAAGACTGAAAAAACTTTCTTATTTTTAAGACCTTATAATAGTTGTTGAATAATTAGATGATAATACTTTATTTCAGATATAACATTTTTCCTACTGTATGAGAAGTTTCTTTTTTTGTAATTCGCACTGGAACAAATTGTTTGGAAAGTAGTAGAATATGAGAGTTGTATTGTATTATACTGTACTGTATGAACGCTATTCATGGATTTAGTCAAACAAAATCTTGCCTCACCAATCTACTACATTTCTCTGAGGGGTGAATAAACATGTGGATAAAGGTGAGCCAGTTGATTTGTGTATCTGGATTTTCAAAAGGCTCCTCAGGAAATTAGAAAGTCATGGAATAGGAAGAAATGTCCTATTGTGGATTAAAAACTGGTTAAAAGATAGAAAACAGAAAGTAGGGTTAAATGTCAGTATTCTCAATGGAGAAGGGTAGGTAATGGGGTTCCGCAGGGGTTTCTGCTGGGACTGTTGCTTTTTATGTTTAAATCCTTTTTATTGAAGAATGATAACAGAAACACAGATGAACAATACAATCGAGACCAAGGAATATAGTCTGCTATCTTATAAACAGATTGTGTTGTAGTCTCCTCATCCAAGCCTCTCTTGCTCACCCCTTCCTCCCAAGTTCCGTCCCCCTCCCCTCCCTATCCCCCCCCCCCAATTACACCCCTCCCTATCCCCCCCCATTACAATCACATAGCTACATCATTAAGGCATAGAGGACCTAGGCTCACCGATTTAGAATGTGGCTATGTGCTGTGGGCAGTAAGGTTGCCCCAAACCGCTCCCATATCATTGAAATCTTGTACCATGGAGAGAAGCAATATCTGAGACACTTAAGCATTCCATTGTCAGTAATGAGATAATCTGCGCATGCCAAAGTGCCAGGGCCAACTCCGAAGAATCCAACCAACAGATATGGATTGCTTTCATCCCTAATAGAACTGCATGTTTCAAAAAACTAGCCAAGGCCAAAGCCCATGGCTTTGCCAGTTGGAAGTTGTCAAATAACAGGAGTGGCGATAGACAGACCAAAGGTCCATCAAGCCCAGCATCCTCTTTCCAACAGTGGCCAATCCAGGTCACAAACACCTGGCAAGATCCCAAAAAAGCTCAATACATTTTTATGCTGCTTATCCCAGTAATAAGCAGTGGATATTCCCCAAGTCAATTTAATAACGGTCTATGGACTTTTCTTTAGGAAGCTGTCCAGACCCCTTTAAAACCCCGCTAAGCTAACTGCCTTTACTACATTCTCTGGCAACGAATTCCAGAGTTTAATTACACGTTGAGTGAAGAAAAATTTTCTCCAGTTCATATTAAATTTACTACTTTGTAGCTTCATCGCATGCCCCCTAGTCCTAGTATTTTTGGAAAGAGTAAACAAATGATTCATATCTACCTGTTCCACTCCACTCATTATTTTATAGACCTTTATCATATCTCCCCTCAGCCGTCTCGTCTCCAAGCAGAAGAGCCCTTGAAGCTTCAGCCTTTTCTCATAGGGAAGTCGTCCCATCCCCTTTATCATTTTCGTTGCCCTTCTCTGTACCTTTCTAATTCCACCATATCTTTTTTTGAGATGCGTTGACCAGAATTAAACACAATATTCGAGGTGCAGTTGCACCATGGAGCGATACAAAGGCATTATAACGTCCTCACTTTTGTTTTCCATTCCTTTCCTAATAATATCTTACATTCTATTTACTTTCTTAGCCGCCGCAGCACACTGAGCAGAGGATTTCAACGTATCATCAACGACGCCGAGATCCCTTTCTTGGTCAGTGACTCCTTTATTTTTTTTTTTTTTTAATTTTTATTTATGAATTCCTCAATACACAATACACTCACAAGACAAAAGAACACCATTGTCTCTCTCCTCTAACCAATGGCAATACAGAGTTCAGCAAAACATTTATGAACAATCAAGTAGGTGAAATGCATCCTGCATCGAGTTTTTCCGTTATCCCCCCTTCCTCCTTGCATACTCTATCACCTCATCACTCATACTCATCCCGTCACATCATTCATACCTCATACACTCGGTTACCCTTACCCACCCTTCCCCACTCCCTTCCCCCTCCCTCCACCACGAAGACTTCAGCCAAGTATGTTTAAGCAAGAGGCCCACAGAAAGGCATATTGGCGATTAATCAGCTTGAAGGAACCACGGTAGGTCTGGATTTCATATTTGCCCACTTCTCTCATTTATGCCCTCCAGGCTTCCCCTGGCACCGGCTCCGAGGATATCCAGAACTGCAATATAGTTTTCATGACCAACATCAGGGAGACATACACAAATCGACGGTGTGGGTGTTGGAGACCCTGGGTCATCAATAAGGTCTGATCCCCCAGCAATAGAGTTGCATAATCCCATTCCACTTCCCGCTGTAGCACTGCATTTAATAGTTGAAATGCCTCATTCCACAGTGTCAGGGTCGAGCAATCCAGAAAAGAATGTATCAGGGTGCCCCTCCCGGACTTACATTTAATACATCTATCATCCTTCCAGAGTCCTATTACTGCTCCCCTTGCCCTAGACACATATGCTCTATGGAGAATTTTGTATTGTGTCTCCTGCAAGTCAGCTGCCTTGACCATCCCATAAAGAGTAGTGAAAAGCTTCCCAAACTCCTGTTCTGTGTACTTAGTCCCCATTTCCTCGTTCCAGTGTGTTACCAACTTCTCCATCTCCCCCCTCTGTCCGTTTGCTGTAATGATCTTCTACCAAGTTGATAAACTGTTGACCTTGGTGGGGATACGTAACAAGATTTTATCTAATGGGCCCCATAACCATTTATCCCCGTATTGCACCTTTATGGAAGACCAGTAGTGCCTAACCTGCAAATACTGTAACAGATTGCTATTCAGGATATCCCACTGTTCTTTAACTTGGTCGAAGGTCATAAAAACGTCCTTCCCTTCCTCAAAGAAATGTCCCAATATCCTGCATCCTAAGTCTTCCCATCTAGAAAAAACAGAATATCCCATGCCCGCCGGGAATGCCACGTTGCCCGTCATGCTCAAGTATGGGGAGGCATCTGGTGAGCACTGTTGCTGTCCCCTCCACCACATCCACGCCTTCCGCAAAGGTTTTAAAAAATCTAATTTGTGAGATAGTCTAGGGTCAGTGCTTGAGCCCACGTGAAGCAGGTTAAGAAAGGCCCATAGCTGGCTCCACTCCCTCATTCCCTCTCTAGGCAAAAACCGGGAGCTCCCTCCCATTCCTTCATAAATAAGACGCATCAGCACGGGTACATTATACCTACGGATATCTAGTAGGCCTAAACCTCCCCTATCTTTATTGTGGGATAATTTAACAGCCCCGATCTGTGCTCCCTTCCCCCTCCATATAAAAGATCGGATAGTGGACTGAAGCAAACGTTCATCCCGTCTGAGAACCCATAGCGGTGCTGCCTGTAGCTGATATAAAATCTTGGGCAGCAACACCATCTTGACCAAAGCTATCCGTCCCGTCAGTGAAGGGGCAAATCTCTCCATCTATCACACAAGCTCTTTATTCTTTCCAAGGCATCTGTCACATTTCTCCTATAAAATATGGCTCTATTAGTACTTAAAAAAATGCCCAAGTATCTCATTGCCCCTTCCACTGGCTGTATAGGGAGTCCTACCATCCCCTGAGCCCCCTGCGTATCTGACAAAGGCAGTAACTCTGATTTAGAATAATTAACTTGCAAGCCTGATATATCCCAGAATTCCCGGACTATGGAGAGCACCCTCACCAAATCCCTAGGTGCATTTGCCACGTATAATAAAATGTCATCTGCAAATAGATTCAGCCGTATCTCTCGGCCCCCCACACTTATGCCCCTGATCTCATCACTGCAACGGATCTTTATTGCTAGGGGTTCTATAGCTAACAAAAAGAGGAGTGGTGAAAGGGGGCACCCCTGTCTTGTACCCCGTTGTATTGAAAACCTATCAGTGAGTTGCCCGTTTATCTGCAGCCTTGCTAAAGGGGTTGTATAAAGTGCTATTATCCAATCTAAATAGGCCCCCGTTATACCAAACTGACCCAGCACTTCGAATAGGTATTGCCACGAGATGCTATCGAAAGCTTTTTCCATGTCCAAACCAACTATAGCCACCCGATTATCTGTCCCCTTACACTCATGGATGGCCATTACGGCCTGCATTATGTTCATAGAAGCATGTCTTCCTGGCACAAAACCTACCTGATTATTGTGTATTAACATAGGGATTACCTGGTTCAGGCGTCTGGCCAGTATAGCCGCCAGGAGTTTGACATCCTGGTTCAATAACGAAATGGGGCGGTACGATCCCACCTTGGTCGCATCCTTCCCCGGTTTTGGTAGAAGTACTACATGAGCCATATTAAACTGCATAGGTTCTCCTTTCTCTACCAAGTCATTAAACCAGGCCTGGAGCAGGGGTGTCACCAAATCAGCCATAATGCGATAATATTCAGGCCCGAAGCCATCAGGCCCCGGGGCCTTGGTCAGCTTCAGGGCCCCAATGCCCCGCCTAATCTCTCTCTCTGAAATAGGGGCATTCAATTGGATCAGTTGCTCCTCCGTGAGCCTCGGGACCCGTAATCCCTGAAAGAAATCCTCATATTTATTGGAATCAAAATCTCTGGCTTGATATAGGGAGCTATAAAAAATCCAAAAATTGCTGTTTAATTTCAGATTCCCTAGTATATGTTTTCCCCTGCTCATCCTTAATAATGGTAATAATCTGTCTTTTTCGCAGGGGTCTTACTAAGTTTGCTAGTAACTTCCCTGTTTTGTTACCCTATTTAAAGAGTCTGAACCTCTGAAAGTATATATCCCGTTCAGCCCGCTGCCTCAAAATCTCATCTATCTACTACTACTACTACTATTTAGCATTTCTATAGCGCTACAAGGCATACGCAGCGCTGTACAAACATAGAAGAAAGACAGTCCCTGCTCAAAGAGCTTACAATCTAATAGACAAAAAATAAATAAAGTAAGCAAATCAAATCAATTAATGTGAACGGGAAGGAAGAGAGGAGGGTAGGTGGAGGCGAGTGGTTACAAGTGGTTACGAGTCAAAAGCAATGTTAAAGAGGTGGGTTTTCAGTCTAGATTTAAAGGTGGCCAAGGATGGGGCAAGACGTAGGGGCTCAGGAAGTTTAATCCAGGCGTAGGGTGCAGCGAGACAGAAGGCGCGAAGTCTGGAGTTGGCAGTAGTGGAGAAGGGAACAGATAAGAAGGATTTATCCATGGAGCGGAGTGCACGGGAAGGGGTGTAGGGAAGGACGAGTGTGGAGAGATACTGGGGAGCAGCAGAGTGAATACATTTATAGGTTAGTAGAAGAAGTTTGAACAGGATGCGAAAACGGATAGGGAGCCAGTGAAGGGTCTTGAGGAGAGGGGTAGTATGAGTAAAGCGACCCTGGCGGAAGATGAGACGGGCAGCAGAGTTTTGAACCGACTGGAGAGGGGAGAGGTGACTAAGTGGGAGGCCAGCAAGAAGCAGATTGCAGTAGTCTAAACGAGAGGTGACAAGGGTGTGGATGAGGGTTTTGGTAGAGTGCTCGGAAAGAAAGGGGCGGATTTTACGGATGTTGTAAAGAAAGAAACGACAGGTCTTGGCGGTCTGCTGGATATGAGCAGAGAAGGAGAGAGAAGAGTCAAAGATGACCCCAAGGTTTCGAGCTGAGGAGACAGGGAGAATGAGAGAGCCATCAACAGAAATAGAAAACGGGGGGAGCGGGGAGGTGGGTTTGGGGGGGAAAATGAGAAGCTCGGTTTTGGTCATATTTAATTTCAGGTGGCGTTGAGACATCCAGGCAGCAATGTCAGACAAGCACGCTGAAACTTTGGTTTGGATGCAAGGTGAGATATCAGGGGTAGAAAGGTAGATTTGGGAGTCATCAGCATAGAGGTGGTAGGAAAAGCCATGGGATGAGATTAATGAACCAAGGGAAGAAGTGTAGATAGAAAAGAGGAGGGGACCAAGAACAGAACCCTGAGGTACGCCGACAGGCAGAGGGATAGAAGTAGAAGAGGATCCACCAGAGTGAACACTAAAGGTGCGGAGGGAGAGGTAGGAAGAGAACCAGGAAAGGACAGAGCCCTGGAATGCAAGTGAGGACAGGGTATCGAGAAGTATGCTGTGATCGACAGTGTCAAAAGCAGCGGAAAGATCAAGAAGAATGCTTCAGGGCTAACTTGTTCGCCTCAGTCATGTGGTGGATGTGCGTGCGGCGCATCTGATGATATTCTTGAGAGAGGCGTAACAAATCCGCCTCTCTCGTTTTCTTTTTGCCTGCTGTATACACTATGATGTGACCTCTCATAACTGCCTTAGAGGCTTCCCAATAAGTGCCCGAGGTCACATCTGATGTCTGGTTGTGTTGCTGATATTCCACCCACTTAGCCCTCATATACTCATGAAAGTCCTTGTCATTACTTAACGAGGGGGAAAACCTCCATACCCGCTCATTCGGCTCCGCACACCATGGAATATTCAACTCCACTGCTTGATGGTCACTCAAAGTATGGCTTACTATATGCACCCTGGAAATCCTAGCTGACAAGGAGAGGTCCACCAAAAAGTAATCCGATCTGGAGTAGACCCCCTGGGGATGGGAATAAAATGTATATTCCTCCTGCTGTGGGTTAAGGATCCTCCAAATATCCACCAACCCCAGCTGATTGGACACAAAATTCACCCCTTTATATTCCCAATTCCCCCCCCCCCCCCTACGTTTCGCTGGCTTGCAGTCGAACGAGGGGTCTGCCACAATATTAAAGTCCCCCCCTACAATCAGCTGGTAGTCAGAATAGGCGACCACTCTGGCCACCAATTCAGAGAAAAATTTGTGGGAGTACACGTTTGGCCCATACACATTACAAAGTAAAATTTTTTGTCCCCACAACTCTCCCATGACCAATACATATCTCCCCTCCTTGTCTGGCACCGTTTTATGAATGGTGAAGGGGAGCTTTTTATGTATCAAAATAGCCACCCCTCTTTGCCTCGCATTGTAAGATGAGTATCCCAGCTCTCCCACCCATCCTCTTCTAAGCTTTTGGTGTTCTGTCGTTGACAAGTGTGTTTCCTGTAGGTAGGCAATGTCAGCCCCCTCCTTGGACAGCCATGTTAGTAACTTAGTACATTTGATGGGAGAATGAATCCCGTCAACATTAAGAGTAATTAGTTTCAAATTAACCATGCTCTAGGCTTTCACATTCACTAGCCTTCAGTACTGCAATTGAATTCTTGCCAGCCTCCCAGCACAGCTCGCGAGAACAGGGATGCCAACCCTCCGGCCCCCACACTCTCATCAGCAAGTATGACCTATATCTTCCCTTCTTCCTTGTTTTGGCGTCTTCCTTAGGCCTCCCACACCACTTGTCCCTTCCCCCATCCCCCCTAACCCACCCCTTCCTACCCCTCAAACACTCAACTTCCATATCCACCCTCCCCTTCTCCTCCCAGCCACCCCCACTCAAACATTCACGCTTCCCCTTCCCCCTTCCCCCTCCCCCCCTTTCCCCTTCCCTTTCTCCCAGCCGGGAACCATCTTCCCTCTTAGACCCCACCACTAATCACCATCCCGTAGCTCCTCTCCCCATTTTCCCGTTTCCATTTTTAGCCAAAGAGTAATAAAGTTCCCCTCTCTAATCCTATGTAGAACCTCATATAAACTATTCAGCAATGCTACCTGCATAGCTTCCAAATATCAACATCTGTAACTTCTGTAACTGGGGCCAAAGTATTTGCGTTGTAACAGTTCCATCCTCATGGGCCCGAAGCCAACTCCCCACGCCAAGCTTCGGCCCCCACTGTAACAGTCTGCCCCATACACAAATCTACAAATAAAACATAGAATAACATTGCCCCCCCCCCCACATGTTCTCACATTTTTTATGGCACTCGGTGTTGTTTTGATGCACCCTGATGCTGCGGACTCTTGAACACTTCTGGCCTTCCCGTGTCCACTCCGCACCAACAAGGTCTCTGTTGCATAATTGCCCACTGCCATAGACGCTTGTAACTCCAGTCTCTCAGTCCTGCTCGATAATGCATGGGCCCGTGGAGTCCTTCAAGGTAGGCGGCTAACAAAGGAGTCCAGGTCTTTAGGATCTGTAAAAAACAAAGTTTTGTTGTCATGGATGATCCTCACCTTCGCCGGAAATAAGAGGGCAAAACGCACCCCCTTTTCGAAGAGTCTCTTGCAGTGAGGGCCCATCTTCTTTCGTTGATCTGTGACTTTTGCGGAAAAGTCCTGAAATAGCAGAAGGTGCTGACCCTTGTATTCTAATGACTTCTTGCTTCGGTAAGCCTGTAGAAGTCTATCTTTATCAGCATAGTTAAGGATGCGGGCTATCACCGGTCTCGGGCGCATGTCCTTCTCGCGCTGTGATCCCACTCTGTGCACCCTTTCAACTGCCATCTTCATTTCTGCCATTTGGAGTCCCAGCTGCTCAGGTAGCCAATTTTCAACGAGGCTCCTCAGTTCAGCATCTTTCACAGCCTCCGGCAGGCCGATGATTCTAATATTGTTGCGCCTGCTGCGATTTTCTTGATCATCGATCTGTTGGCTGAGCTGTGCCTGTCGTGCTTCCAACGCTTCCACTCAGGCCTGCATCTTCTCCGATTTGTCTTCCTGGCGGGAAAGCCGTTCCTCTGCCTGCTGCAGTCGGGCGTTTTGTCGTTCCATTGAATCTTTAATGGAGTCCACTGTTGTTTGTAATTTAGTCAGTTTGTCGTCTAGGCTCGCCATAATTTGTTGCGTGAGTTCCTGGATCGCCCCGCTCGGCAGGACCAGGGTTCCCGTGGTTTCTGGCTTCTCTGCCATCTTAGGGCTCGCCGTGGTCACACGCTGCTTGCCCTGTCTCTGGGTCTTCACGGGCATTACCCCGCTCACCCACACCGCCAGTGCTTGTTTGGCTCCCTGGTCGTTGTCGGTAAGACCCGGGTGCCACTCAGCTATTCCTGCAGCGTTTTCGGGGGTTTCTTTGATGCGCAAAACAAGGGGTTTAAAGCGTCGGGAGCGGAGCTCGGTCCAGAGACGTCCGCTTAGCTCAGAAGCATCACGTGACCCCCCCGGTCGGTGACTCCTAATGTGGAATCTTGCATTACGTAGCTATAATTCGGGTTCCTCTTTCCCACATGCATCACTTTGCACTTGTTCTGAGGTGTCTCAGAGAAATGTATAGTAAAACTTCAGGGGCACATGAGATTGTGCGCCCAATGTAAAGGCTTCTTGCAGAATGTCTTCAACATCCTCAGTGAGGATTTCCCAGCCTAGACTCTGCACATAGTGGCGTAACTGAGTGTATGCAACGATATCTGTCTGTGGAAGGCCATGCACCACTCTTAGGTCCTGAAAGGAGAGCATCTTCCCCTCCTCTGTCAGCATATGATACAAATAAACAAAGCCATAAGAGCGCCATCGTGTAAACACCCGGGAATCACTGCCAGGAGGGAAGTCTGGGTTCTGATGCAGAGATGGCGTACTTGCTGCTGAAAAATGATGCTGCCTCCAAAGCCACCTCCATGTGTCTCAGACAGTGCGAAGAAAAGGACTAGGTCTTTGGGTTGCTTTTTGGACTTGTGTGGGTCTGCCAGCTAAAGTGGAGTAGTCCCAAACATTCGAGTTCCAAGTGAGTCGCTGAAAAGTCACTGGTCCCTCTATACCAATCGTTGATGTGTTGCATGGCACATGCTATAGATAGGTACCACATGCTCAATAAGTCCAGATCTCTATGTACCCTTGGTTTCTGCAGGACAGAGACAGATACTTTGGGCCGTCTACCCTTCACAAAAAAATGTTGTGCAGCTCTATGAAGTGCTCACTCATCCCGAGTTTTTAAAAACAAGGGCAACCATCTGAAAAAGGTAGATCCATCGCAGGGCGAGCATCATATTGAATAAGTTTATCTGACCAATCAAGGATAAAGTGTAGGCTGTCCAGAGTTGTAAAAGTCGTACTGTGTCCCGCAGAAGCGGAATAACATTACAGGAGTACAGCTGTGTTAAATTATTAGGAATCCACACTCCTAAATATTTTATAGTACCATCTGCCCAAGTCAAGAGAAAATTTCTCTCCCATGCATTCCCTCTGTCAAACGCTACCGGTAGGACCTATGACTTCCGCATATTTAGCCTCAAACCCGACATGAGTCCATAATGCTGGATGATCCACAGAAGGAACCCCAAAGATGTCTGCGGGGCTGTCAACATTAGTAGCAGATCATCTACATAAGCTAATATTTCAAGTGACACCTTTTCCAGGGAGAGACCAGATACCTCATTTGAACCTCTCAGAACACACAGCAGGGGTTCTAGAGTTACAATAAAGAGTAAGGGGGATAGCGGGATCCCTGACGTGTTCCTTTCTCCACTGAAAGATATGGTGAGCCTACTCCATTCACCAATACTGAGGCCTGCATGCCCGAGTACAAGGCGTGCACTGCTCCCAGAAACCAGCCCTGTAATCCCACATACTGAAGAGTAGCAAATAAAAAGGGCCAGGTCAACTGATCAAAAGCTTGTTCTGCATCTAAACTAGTCACTATCAGGGGTTCCTGCAATTTAGTACTTTTTGAGACATTGCGAACAGCAGCTTCCTCACGTTAAGCATAGAGTGACGCCCACGCAAGAAGCCCATCTGATCCTCTGCTATTAAAGAGGGCATGGTCACCACCAATCTACCTGCCAAGACTCTTGAGAGGATTTTAACATCTACGTTGATCAAAGAGATGGGTCGGGTAGGCCTCAGGTAAGGTGGCGTCCCGTTCCTGCTTTGGAATCAGAGTAATAAGCGCTGTGTTCATGTGAGGGGGGAAGATCCCTATGCCACCACCGAGTCAAAGTAATCTTAATAAGGGACCCACTAGTTGTACTTGTAAGAGTTTAAAGAAATCCGCTGTGTATCCATCTGGGCCTGGAGCAGAATGTAACTTGAGATTACTGATTGCCCCTTGTAGCTTTTTCGCAGTTATAGGCTCGGACATGGAAGATTTCTTCTCAGCTGTTGGCATACCTGACTTCTGCAAATAGTCCTGAATGTCTAACTGTGTCACGGAAGGTGACTGAGTATCATTATAAAAAGTTTCAAAGTGCTTTTGAAACGTGTATGCTATATCTCGCTGGTTGGTAGTCACTGCCCCATCCACCCGCCATACACTAGGGATGTATCTAGTGGAGCCTCTGCCCCTCACCAGTCTCACAAGAAGCTTTCCTAACCTATTCCCCTTCAAAAAGTAGGTGTGTTGTCATGTTCCCTGCCTGCGCAAGGTATGGGCATCTGAAGAGATGGCGGCCATTTTGGATTTGGACATATCCAGGAGAGGGCGGCCATCTCTCAGGTGGGCGTCTTAGGATGGGGCGGCCATCTTGGTGTTGGGCAGCCGCAGGATGGAAGCCCATGTTTGGGCTTGAGGGCGTCTCCAATTGCTGCCTGGTATTGACCTTTGCCTGATCCTGGATTTGCTTCTGTCTGCTGCCTGGTATTGACCTTTGCCTGATCCTGGATTTTCTACTGTTTGCTTCCTGGTATTGACCTTCGCCTGATTCTGGATTTGTTTCTGTCTGCTGCCTGGTTTTGACCTTTGCCTGATCCTGGATTTTCTACTGTCTGCTGCCTGGTATTGACCTTTGCCTGATCCTGGATTTGCTTCTGTCTGCTGCCTGGTATTGACCTTTGCCTGATCCTGGATTTTCTACTGTTTGCTTCCTGGTATTGACCTTCGCCTGATTCTGGATTTGTTTCTGTCTGCTGCCTGGTTTTGACCTTTGCCTGATCCTGGATTTTCTACTGTCTGCTGCCTGGTATTGACCACTGTTTGTGCCTGGACCTTCTTTGCCCGCTGCCTGGCTGTGCCCTGTGGACTCTGTTCTGGAATCAGTTCTTCCTGCTGTTGGCTTCCCACACCTGGGGGCTCAACCCCTGGGGAACAGAGGGAGACACAGGGGGAACGGAGGGAGACACAGGGGGAACTCTGGGTTGGCCGACAGCTTGGTGGGAATTCTTCCTCCATCGGGCACAAGGGCTCTCATCTCCACTTGGCGTGCCTGACAGAAAGCCGAAGCCATGAGCTCGTCGGACAAGACCGAGATGGTCGAGTTGACCCGAATTTTACAACAACAGCAAGGACAGCTGAACCAACTATCCACAGTGCTGCAGAATGTCTGCTCCCAGATGCAGACCATGCAGGCAGGCCGCCAGGTTGTTCCTAGCCCTTCGGAGCCGGGGGGATCTCCCTTGGGACTCCGGCTGCCGGACCTGCCATGCTTTGATGGCACAACTTCTGCCTGCCGAGGTTTCATCAACCAATGCAGAATGCTATATGAAATGCAGTCCCCGGGCCTTTCCATCTGACCAAGTTAAAATTACATATATGATGACTCTCTTGTCTGGACCAGCCCTGGCGTGGGCCATTCCCCTTTGGGAGCAGCAGGATCCTATGTTAACTAATTTCAATGAGTTCCTACGTCAATTCCGGATGGTGTTCGACGTTCTCGGAAGACCATCCTCCTCCGCTGGGGAGCTATTGCGAGTGCACCAGGGTACAGACTCTGTGGGGGTATACGCTATTTGCTTCCAGACGCTAGCTGTAGAATTTGGCTGGAATCATATTCTGGCAGGAATTAAATAGCTGCATTAAAGATGAGTTAGCCGGACGAGAGGTACCTGCGTCCTTAGATGCGGTGATCTCCCTATGTACCCGAGTTGACGTCCGGTTTCAGGAGAGAGTCCGGGAACGGGCGAATCCGCGTTTGGGACCCCGGTCCACCTTGGGGTCACGGTTCCATCATTCCCCTCAGCAGGCACTGGGGTCTGCGGCGGAGAGGTCCGAACAACCAATGGTAATGGGCCGATCACGACTCTCCGAGAAGAAGCGAGCTTTTCGTCGTAGGAATCGACGCTGCTTCTACTGTGGGAAGACCGGCCATATAGTGGCTTATTATCCTTGCAAGGCGGGAAACGACCAGACCCAGGACCACTAAGGTAGGTAGCCCTGGGTCATGTGTTTTTCTAAGCCTGAACAAGTATCCTCATTACATGAAAAATTGGTTATTGTTCCATTGACTCTGCAATATCAGTTTTTCACAGTGTCCACCTCGGCTTTGATAGATTCAGGAGCTGGAGGAAATTTCATCGCTGCCGGACTCCTGACGAAGTTAGGTAATCCTTGTGTAACCTGTGGATCACCACTGCAGGTAACCTCAGTGCAGGGGATAGCCTTGCCTCACACTATCACGCAAATCACCAAACCATTACAGATGAGGCTGGGAGTAAGTCATGATGAGACGATCCAATTGTATGTTCTTCCTCAGGCTATTCACCCTGTGATCCTGGGCATGCCCTAGCTATGCCAGCACATGCCTCAGATCAACTGGAAGGCTGGCGATGTGGCTAGTTGGAGCCCTCGGTGTAAGGAGATCTGCCTTAAACTCAGGGTCTCCTCTAGAGGTAATGTGAAAGTGGCAACGGGAGGTTTGAAGGCTTGCCGTTCCCAGCTCCCCAGTGAGTATCAGACGTTCTGGAATGTGTTTGATGCCCGGGAGGCGGATGTTCTTCCCCCTCATCATCCTTTTGATTGTGCTATCGATCTTATGCCTGGACAGACCCCTCCCCGGTGACGAATATATACACTGTCTCGTGGGGAGTCAGATGCCATGCGCCAGTACGTCCACGAGAATTTGAAAAAAGGATTCATTCGCCCGTCCTCCTCGCCCGCTGGCGCGGGATTCTTTTTGTGTCCAAAAAAGACGGCTCTTTACATTCATGTATTGATTATTGAGGCTTAAATGCCATCACGATTAAAAACAGGTACCCCTTACCCCTTATTCCAGAGCTCTTTGATCGTCTCCAAGGGGCCACCATTTTCTCTAAATTGGACCTGAGAGGTGCTTACAACTTGGTGCGTATCCGGCCAGGGGATGAATGGAAGACGGCTTTTAACACCCATGAGGGGCATTTTGAATATTTAGTCATGCCTTTTGGCCTGTGTAATGCCCCAGCTGTTTTCCAGGACTTTGTCAACTCCATCTTTCAAGATTTGTTATACGTCTCAGTAATTGTTTATCTGGACGATATCCTTGTTTTTTCTAAGTTCCCTCAAGAACATGTAAAGCATGTGCGAATAGTACTGCAAAGGCTATGAGAGAATCGCCTATTCGCCAAACTTGAGAAGTGTGAATTCTATCAACAAAGTATTCCTTTTTTGGGATACATTATCTCAGCTACTGGGTTGCGGATGGACCCAGGGAAAGTCTGGGCTATTCAAGAGTGGCCACGCCCACAGGGATTACGGGCGATACAAAGGTTCTTGGGCTTTGCCAATTATTATAGACAATATTCAGTAGTGGCAGCTCCCCTTACCGCCTTGATGAAGAAGGGAACCAACGTGAGGGATTGGTCCCCACAAGCTATTGAAGCCTTTCAAAGCCTAAAGAAGGCTTTCTAATCTGCCTCAGTTCTTCACAGTCCGGATACCCAGCGACCATTCATTTTGGAGGTGGACGCCTTGGCCTTAGGAGCTGGAGCTATCCTATCACAGACTTCAGGTGCAGGGAAAAGGCACCCTTGCTTTTTCTTCTCCAAAAAATTTACAGCAGCGGAACAAAATTATACGGTTGGGGATCGAGAACTGCTGGCTCTTAAACTGGCCTTTGAGGAATGGCGATATCTCTTGGAGGGGGCAGTTCATCTGATTTCTGTTATCACTGACCACAAGAACTTATTGTATCTGCAGGAGGTGAAGAGGCTTAATCCTCGTCAGGCCAGGTGGTCCTTGTTTTTTGCCCATTTCAATTTTCGTCTCAGCTTCCACCCTGCAGTTAAAAATATACAGGCAGATGCCCTGTCCAGAGCCTTTGACCCGCCGGGGGAGATTGAGGAGTGGAGTCCTATGTTGAATCCGGCCTGCATCGCTGTCTCCGCGCTATCTACCCAAAGCCCTTCCAAGATCTGCGTGTCCCCTCGGTTCAAGAGAAAGATACTTAGATGGGGACATGCTTCCAGGATTGTTGGACACCAAGGCTACCATGTTACACCTCATTTCCCGGTTTTACCAATGGCCTCATATGGCCCAAGATGTCCTGCAGTTTGTCACCACTTGCCCTACGTGTGCTCAACACAAGAACCCTCCTGGGAAGCCTTGGGGGTTGCGCCAACCTATACCAGTGCCACAAGTGCCGTGGCAAGAGATGTCCATGGACTTTATAATGGAGCTATCCCCCTCTCAGGGTTAGTACATAAGTAATGCCATAACTGGGAAAAGACCAAAGGTCCATCGAGCCCAGCATCCTGTCCATGACAGCGGCCAATCCAGGCCAAGGGCACCTGGCGAGCTTCCCAAACGTACAAACATTCTATATATGTTATTCTTGGACTTGTGGATTTTTCCCAAGTCCGTTTAGTAGTGGTTTATGGACTTGTCCTTTAGGAAACCTTTTTAAACTCTGCTAAGCTAACCGTCTTCACCACGTTCTCTGGCAACGAATTCCAGAGTTTAATTATGCGTTGGGTGAAGAAACATTTTCTCCGATTTGTTTTAAATTTACTACACTGTAGTTTCATCGCATGCCCCCTAGTCCTAGTATTTTTGGAAAGCGTGAACAGACGCTTCACATCCACCTGTTCCACTCCACTCATTAGTTTATATACCTCTATCATACCTCCCCTCAGCCGTCTCTTCTCCAAGCTGAAAAGCCCTAGCCTCCTTAGTCTTACATAGGGAAGTCATCCCATCCCCGCTATCATTTTAGTCACCCTTTGCTGCACCTTTTCCAATTCTACTATATCTTTCTTGAGATGCGGCAATGTGACAATTTCTTGGTTCTATGATGTCTTACTTTAATCTAATTCCTAGATCCTTTTTGTCCTATCTTTAATTTTGTACATGTCATCTCATTATGCTTTGTAACAAAGTTCTTAAACTCCACTCTTCATGTCATATCGGCACGGGGTTCTGCAGATATCAGCCAACAGCTTCCAATGAGCTTTTGATTCAGGAATGGTAGACACAGCTGAGTGGGAGAAGCTTCAAAAAAAAGGGTTCCAAGCAGGACAAACAGAGATAGGCAGTCTCAGCCATCAAGCAGTAGTGACAACTTAGCAGCCAGGCTTACAGTCCATGGGAGTCTTTTACCAAAGCTCAGTTCGAGTTATCTGCCGCAGGGTCCATAGGAATAAAATAGGCCCTGCTGCAGATAACCCGAGACAATGTACGGTCATTTGGGTGGTGATTGACCGATTTTCACGTATGGCACACTTCATTCCTCTAAGGGGACTTCTGTCAGCGGCAGCGCTAGCCCAGCAGTTTATCCTGCATATTTTTCGCATCCACGGGTTATCAGTGACGAGGGCCACAGTTCACGTCCAGATTCTGGAGGGCATTACTTACAAGCTTTGGAATCACTTCTCATTGGCATATCATCCCGCAACCAATGGTATGGTGGAGTGGGTAAATCAAACGCTGAAACTGTATTGTAATATATGGTAACATATATTAAATGGTTTTTTCCTGGGGCTCTGGGGGGGCTGTGCCAGGGTGTTGGTGGATGCTGCTGGCTGGAAAAGGTTTAAAGTTAGTTTGGAAATTATTAATAGAGTTAGGTGAAGAAAGTGTGAAATGTTTCTTAAATATGGTTTTATTTTTCAAGAAATAAACCATGATTAAGTGGGGATTGTACTATAAAATGTTCCTTGCTGTTTTGGGTACAAGTCAGGTTAAAATTGACTTTGAAACTCTCTATATAGGAAGTTTTGCAGTAACTTCTATGGGGGAGGGAGAGCAGCCAAGATTCTAAAAAGATCAGAGAAAAAAAACCTGTCTTTCTCTGACAAGCTGATTGCTTGAGGGACGTCAGGTGTTCCTCTAGGGGGGGTGAGTTGCTAGGGAGACTGCGCTGAGCACTGAGCAGAGAGAGCAGGGAAGCACTAGGAAAGGAAAACGTATGGTGTGTGTCTGTGTAATGTAAGAGAAAACAGTATATTTTATGAGTTTAAAGTGAAATGTGACATTGAAAAAGGGTACTTTGATATTGAAAGTGAGCTGAGGTGAGTGTGAAGGGTGTTTCAGAGATAGAACTGGGTTTCAAGAGATAAAAAGTGAGTTACAATTTTGTGGAATGAGAGTCTGTATGCTAAGGTATTAAGAGGCAGATGCAGCAACCAAACGTAAAAAAATCTAAATCGTTAAAGTCCCTAACGATTTTAAAATAACGAAAAATGCACCAAAAAAAAAAGTCACACATGCTGAGATCGGTAGTGAAACGTACAATGTATCAAAGAATCACAATACACATCGTTAATCGGCCCCCAAATCATGCGCAGAGCAGCCAAGCGTTATGTTAGCTGCTCTGCGCATGCCACAAACAGTCAAAACACAGTCAAATCGCAAGCACATGGCTCCCAAATAAAAACAAAAATAAAAAAAAAGCGTCGGGAGGGGGCAAGGGCGCTCATCAGGAGCGTCCTGTACAGACGGCCTTGCCCCCCCCCCCGCTGCTCCCCACTTTCCGCCGCTCCCCCCACCCCGAAAAAGCAAAATTCTAGCAGCCCCTGCCCCCTCCCCACTTTCCGCCGCTCCCCCCACCCCGAAAAAGCAAACTTCTAGAAGACCCTGCCCCCCTCCCTTCCTCAGTCACCTGTGCTCCGCCTCCCGACATCCTCCGTCCGTGCCCCGCCCCCTTTTGGGGTCGTCGCCGCCATTCCCCTCCTCCATCGGGCCCCCCTTCCTCTTACCGGGCCCGTGCAGCGCCTCTCTCCTCTGTCCGAAGGCGCTGCACGGGCAAGAAGAACGCTGAATCAGCTGATGCCTGCCTTCGCGATGGCGCGTCTTTCTCCTCCTGGGCCCGCCCCTGTCTGACGTCAGTAACCTACGTAGGTTACTGACGTCAGACAGGGGCGGGCCCAGGAGGAGAAAGACGCTCTATCGAAGCTAGGCGAAGGCAGGCATCAGCTGATTCAGCGTTCTTCTTGCCCGTGCAGCGCCTTCGGACAGAGGAGAGAGGCGCTGCACGGGCCCGGTAAGAGGAAGGGGGGCCCGATGGAGGAGGGGAATGGCGGCGACGACCCCAAAAGGGGGCGGGGCACGGACGGAGGATGTCGGGAGGCGGAGCACAGGTGACAGAGAGTACTGAGGAAGGGAGGGGGGCAGGGGCTTCTAGAAGTTTGCTTTTTCGGGGTGGGGGGAGCGGCGGAAAGTGGGGAGCAGCGGGGGGGGGGGCAAGGCCGTCCGTACAGGACGCTCCTGATGAGCGCCCTTGCCCCCTCCCGATCCTTTTTTTATTTTTATATTTTTATGTGTTTTCTGAGGTCCTTTGGACCAATCACAGCGCTTTTAGCTCTGCTAATGCGCTGGGATTGGCTCAAAGTTTGTTTATTTTTTCAATTAACACTTTTTCCTGGCACAGAGCTGTCCTAACGAGAGGTCCAGACCTCTCGTTAGTTTTCCTGCCTTTTTCCTGCGTAAAGGCAATCGGAAAAGGTTAGTGCATGTCGTTTCAATGGGGTTTTCACACTAATTGCTCATCTCCATTCCGTTTTCGTTAGCTGCTACTGTCGTCGGAAAATAGGCTTAAGTGCATGGAAAGGATAGGAAATTCTTCCCTGAGGGCTCATTTAACGATGAAAAACGTTTAGTGCATCTGCCTCTTAGTGGACACACGGCTGCCTACTCTTTTTAGAATAGGGAAAAACAGTTGAGACACAGGAGTGTGGGAGACTGTGATTTCTGTTAGTAACATAGTAGATAACGGCAGAAAAAGACCTGCATGGTCCATCCAGTCTGCCCAAGATAAACTCATATCTTGAATTTGTACCTGTCTTTTTCAGGGCACAGACCGTACAAGTCTGCCCAGCAGTATTTCCTGCCTCCCAACCACCAGTCCCGCCTCCCATCACCGGCTCTGGCATGGACCGTATAAGTCTGGCCTCCCAACCACCAACCTCTCTTCCCCCACCTGCTCCGCCACCCAATTTCGGCTAAGCTTCTGAGGATCCATTCCTACTGCACAGGATTCCTTTATGCATATCCCACGCATTTTTGAATTCCATTACCGTTTTCATCTCCACCACCTCCCGCGGGAGGGCATTCCAAGCATCCACCACCCTCTCCGTGAAAAAATACTTCCTGACATCTTTTTTGAGTCTGCCCCCCTTCAATCTCATTTCATGTCCTCTCGTTCTACCGCCTTCCCATCTCCGGAAAATATTTTTTTGCGGATTAATACCTTTCAAGTATTTGAACATCTGTATCATATCACCCCTGTTCCTCCTTTCCTCCAGGGTATACATGTTCAGGTCAGCAAGTCTTTGTTCATACGTCTTGGAACGCAAATCCCATACCATTCTTATATCTTTTCTTTGCACCGCTTCCATTTTTTTAACATCCTTCGCAAGGTACGGCCTCCAAAACTGAACACAATACTCCAGGTGGGGCCTCACCAACGACTTGTACAGGGGCATCAACACTTCCTTTCTTCTGCTGATCACACCTCTCTCTATACAGCCTAGCAACCTTCTCGCTACGGCCACCGCCTTGTCACACTGTTTCGTCGCCTTCAGATCCTCGGATACTATCACCCCAAGATCCCTCTCCCCCTCAGTACCTATCAGACTCTCCCCGCCTAACACATAAGTCTCTTGTGGGTTTCTACTCCCTAAATGCATCACTTTGCATTTCTTCGCATTGAATTTTAATTGCCAAACCTTAGACCATTCTTCTAGCTTCCTCAGATCCCTTTTCATGCTTTCCACTCCTTCCCGGGTGTCCACTCTGTTGCAAATCTTAGTATCCTCTGCAAATAGGCAAACTTTACCTTCTAACCCTTCGGCAGTGTCACTCACAAATATATATAGTAGTTATACTAAGTGAGAGAAACTATAAGGGTATCAGGGAAAGAAATGTGCTAGAATTTAAAGGGGGATTAAGGGGAAATTGAAGGTGAATCTGTTATTTGGAGAAAGAAACTATTAGGCTGTGTCTGTGGGAAAATGTGTGTTGTTTGTGAGTGCTCTGAGTTCAGTGCAAGGTTTGTCAGGTGGCAGATTAAGCACTGCTTTTGTATGAGTGTGCTGTATTCTCCAGATTGATCTGATAGCTGTGCAGGGAAATGTTATGTTTTTATGTGAAGTCTGTGAGATGGAATGTTGTCTTCCTGTTTGAATATGGAATGGGTTACTGTGTGAGATCCCTGAATGCAGTGCAAAAGCCTTCTTCTGCAACAGTTTACAATAGGGAATCAACAGTGAGAAATAGGTTTTGTAGAGAGAAAACCTTTAACTTATTTTATTTCAATTAGAGAGTTGGGCCACAGTATTGAGAATTGATTAATTGTCACCAGAGTGGAGTCAGTTCCTGAACAAGTACAGGGAGTTTAAGATTTTGCTCCCCTGATTATTTTCTTTATAAGTGAGGTTTAGAAAGAAGAGATACATAGTAACATAGTAGATGATGGCAGAAAAAGACCTGCACGGTCCATCCAGTCTGCCCATCAAGACAAACTCATTATGTGCTACTTTTTGTGTATATCTTACCTTGATTTGTAACTGTCATTTTCAGGGCACAGAACATACAAGTCTGCCCAGCACTATCCCCACCTCCCAACCACCAGCCCCGCCTCCCACCACAGGCTCTGGCACAGATTGTATAAGTCTGCCCAGCACTATCCCCGCCTCCCACCACTGGCTCTGGCACAGACCGTATAAGTCTGCCCTGCACTATCCCCGCCTCCCAACCACCAGCTCTGCCACCCAATCTCGACTAAGCTCCTGAGGATCCATTTCTTCTGAACAGGATTCCTTTATGTTTATCCCACGCATGTTTGAATTCCGTTACCGTTTTCCTCTCCACCACCTACCGCGGGAGGGCATTCCAAGCATCCACCACTCTCTCCGTGAAAAAATACTTCCTGACATTTTTTTTTTAGTCTGCCCCCCTTCAATCTCATTTCATGCCCTCTAGTTCTGCTGCCTTCCCATCTCCGGAAAAGGTTCGTTTGCGGATTAATACCTTCCCCATGGATCAACATCTACAAGCTAATTGCTGGGATAGTGAATACAGTACATTATCTCCCTTCTCAATCTCCTTAGCATTGGGTGGTCGAATGCCATCTCCTCAACTGGCTCAGAATTCATTCAAGTGTTGCAGGAACCTTCTAGAAATTGGAGGTTCCTGTGCACCAAAGGAGGTGTGATCCTCCCAAGAGACAACTCCCAATTTACCTGACAGTGAATCTAAACACACAGCATCACTTCCTGTTCCGATTAAGTTATTCAAAGTCGTTAAATCGCGACAGGATTGTGAAAAATTACAAGAGGACCTTACGAGACTGGGAGACTGGGCGGCTAAATGGCAGATGATGTTTAATGTGAGCAAGTGCAAGGTGATGCATGTGGGAAAAAAGAACCCGAATTATAGCTACGTCATGCAAGGTTCCACGTTAGGAGTTACGGACCAAGAAAGGGATCTGGGTGTCGTCGTCGATAACACACTGAAACCTTCTGCTCAGTGTGCTGCTGCGGCTAAGAAAGCGAATAGAATGTTGGGTATTATTAGGAAAGGTATGGAAAACAGGTGTGAGGATGTTATAATGCCGTTGTATCGCTCCATGGTGCGACCGCACCTTGAGTATTGTGTTCAATTCTGGTCGCCGCATCTCAAGAAAGATATAGTAGAATTGGAAAAGGTGCAGCGAAGGGCGACTAAAATGATAACGGGGATGGGACGACTTCCCTATGAAGAAAGACTAAGGAGGCTAGGGCTTTTCAGCTTGGAGAAGAGACGGCTGAGGGGAGACATGCTAGAGGTATATAAAATAATGAGTGGAGTGGAACAGGTGGATGTGAAGCATCTGTTCACGCTTTCCAAAAATACTAGGACTAGGGGGCATGCGATGAAACTACAGTATAGTAAATTTAAAACAAATCGGAGAAAATTTTTCTTCACCCAACGTGTAATTAAACTCTGGAATTCGTTGCCGGAGAAAGTGGTGAAGGCGGTTAGCTTAGCAGAGTTTAAAAAGGGGTTGGACGGATTCCTAAAGGACAAGTCCATAAACCGCTACTAAACGGACTTGGAAAAATCCACAATTCCAGGAATAACATGTATAGAATGTTTGTACGTTTGGGAAGCTTGCCAGGTGCCCTTGGCCTGGATTGGCCGCTGTCATGGACAGGATGCTGGGCTCGATGGACCCTTGGTCTTTTCCCAGTATGGCATTACTTATGTACTTATGATACGTATGAAATCAGTTATTTGCTCTCTACCTGCAATGCCAGGTGCCTCTACTGTAGTAACTGAATTTTCCTTCAAAGATATTGGCAATTAAGTTTTTAGGATGGAGAAGGTTTTACAGGATAATTTATTAGGGTTTTGTCAATTTACTAAACAAACTTCTTAGAAACTCGTGGAACGGGATAATAAAAATGAAAGCTGTGGAACAGCAATTGGTTAAGGCTGATTCTCAGCTAAAATCTGTTCAAGCTGCTGTTGCTAAAGATAATTTGGTGATTCATATGCAGATGGAAGCGAATGAGAACTCAGCGAGGGCATTCAATTTGCATATATTGAACTCTACAGTAACTCATTACTTAGCACCCACAGAATTATTGAAGATGCATTTCAAAGATGTCCTTCAACTTTCTAATTTTTAATCATATGCGGTTACTACTGTTTATTACCTACCAAAAGGGGTGAAAGAGACAAAGAAGGTAATGATGTTATTAACTCCCCTGATATTTTAGATGTCTCTTAATTTTTAGTCTCATTTCATGATGTAATAAGCAAGCTACTTTACTGGTTATTTTACAAACTGAAGAGCAAATGTTACCCATTCTAAAGGCTTACTTTCCAAAGAAGAATCTGTTGTTTTGTGGGAATTCCATATTTATTTTTCCTGATGTTTCTAAAGCTATCAAGCTTCATAGGAAACCATTTCAACTGAAGTCTAAAGTGGTAGCAATTGTTTGATTGATTATGAAAATAACAGATATGTATTTTTGGATCCATTGCAGCTTGAAACTTTTCTCGCTGGGAAACTAGTGAGGGAAAAATCTAGCTGCATCTGATTTTTTAAAAAATTATAGCCACTGATAAGGAAAAAATGTTCAAGAGTTATATTTGGCTTCACTTACCAATTATGTGACTAGTTTTGTTTTAAACGGACAAGGTAATCCCTTGATGTGGACTAAAGTAATCGTTTATGGTGTGTATTTTTTTTTATTTCTCCTACAATTTGACATGTCAAGTGCCTTCGACATGGTTGACCACGAAATCCTACTACACATACTTGAATATTTTGGCATCGGAGGAAATGTCCTAAACTGGTTCAAGGGATTCCTAACCCAGCGGTCATATCAAGTCACATCAAATTCAACCACGTCTGCTGCATGGACACCTGAATGTGGAGTACCACAAGGATCACCCCTCTCACCAACCATCTTCAACCTAATGATGATCCCCTTGGCAAAACTCCTATCAAATCATAACCTCAACCCATATATATACGCCGATGATGTAACAATATACATCCCTTTCAAAGAAGACATTAAGCAGATCCTCAATGAAATTAACCAAAGTCTACACATCATGAACACCTGGGCAGATGCATTTCGCTTGAAACTAAATTCAGAAAAAACTCAATGCCCGATACTCACTTCCCAGTACAACACGAATGAATTCATCGCTATAAACACACCAAAACTAAACCTTCCAATCTCAGAAATGTTAAAAATCCTTGGAGTCACTACTACTACTACTACTATTTAGCATTTCTATAGCGCTACAAGGCATACGCAGCGCTGCACAAACATAGAAGAAAGACAGTCCCTGCTCAAAGAGCTTACAATCTAATAGACAAAAAATAAATAAAGTAAGCAAATCAAATCAATTAATGTGAACGGGAAGGAAGAGAGGAGGGTAGGTGGAGGCGAGTGGTTACAAGTGGTTACGAGTCAAAAGCAATGTTAAAGAGGTGGGCTTTCAGTCTAGATTTAAAGGTGGCCAAGGATGGGGCAAGACGTAGGGGCTCAGGAAGTTTATTCCAGGCGTAGGGTGCAGCGAGACAGATAGCGCGAAGTCTGGAGTTGGCAGTAGTGGAGAAGGGAACAGATAAGAAGGATTTATCCATGGAGCGGAGTGCACGGGAAGGGGTGTAGGGAAGGACGAGTGTGGAGAGATACTGGGGAGCAGCAGAGTGAATACATTTATAGGTTAGTAGAAGAAGTTTGAACGGAATGCGAAAACGGATAGGGAGCCAGTGAAGGGTCTTGAGGAGAGGGGTAGTATGAGTAAAGCGACCCTGGCGGAAGATGAGATGGGCAGCAGAGTTTTGAACCGACTGGAGAGGGGAGAGGTGACTAAGTGGGAGGCCAGCAAGAAGCAGATTGCAGTAGTCTAAATGAGAGGTGACAAGGCTGTGGATGAGGGTTTTGGTAGAGTGCTCGGAAAGAAAGGGGCGGATTTTACGGATGTTGTAAAGAAAGAAACGACAGGTCTTGGCGGTCTGCTGGATATGAGCAGAGAAGGAGAGAGAAGAGTCAAAGATGACCCCAAGGTTTCGAGCTGAGGAGACAGGGAGAATGAGAGAGCCATCAACAGAAATAGAAAACGGGGGGAGCGGGGAGGTGGGTTTGGGGGGGAAACTATCGACCATCGACCGCCACCTAACACTCGAAACTCATGCAAACAACACAACCAAAAAGATGTTCTACTGCATGTGGAAATTGAAAAGAATAAGACCATTCTTCCCAAGATCCGTCTTTCGCAGCCTAGTGCAATCCCTCGTACTCAGCCATCTGGATTACTGCAACTCACTATACGCAGGTTGAAACAGCAAATACTGAGGAAACTCCAAACAGCCCAGAACACAGCAGCCAGACTCATCTTCGGAAAACCAAAATATGAAAGTGCAAAACCCTTACGAGAGAAGCTACACTGGCTCCCACTTAAGGAACGCATTACTTTTAAAGCATGCACATTAGTCCACAAAATCATTCACGGTGAAGCCCCAGCCTACATGTCTGATCTAATAGATCTACCACCCAGAAATGCTAAAAGATCATCCCGAACTTTCCTCAACCTCCACTTCCCTAATTGCAAAGGCTTGAAATACAAGGCGCTGCACGCGTCAACCTTTTCTTACATGAGCACGCAATTCTGGAATTCACTGCCGCGCAACTTGAAAACGACCTACGAGCAAACCACCTTCCGCAAACTATTGAAGATCCATCTTTTTGAGAATACTTACGGAAAGAACCAAAACGCATAAAGCCCACACCCACGGTTCAATAATGCTTCAATGCAGCCACTCTGAATTCTCATCCCCTGTAATCTCACCACACTCCTACTCACAGAAAATGTATACCATATGCTTTCTTGTTGTTATGTACTGCCCCTTTTAGTTTCCCGTTGTTCCCCCAATGTTTCACTGCTCTTTTCCATTGTTATATTCCTTAATGATACTCTGAGTTTGTCTCGCATAACTCCTCACAATGTAATCCATAACCGAGTAGTAACAAATTGTATTTCTATCACTCACAACTTATTGTAAGCCACACTGAGCCTGCAAAAAGGTGGGAAAATGTGGGATACAAATGCAATAAAATAAATAAATAAATATATATATATTTCTGTAATAAAAAGTAAAATCTTATTTAAAAAAAACCCACAAACGCTTAACAGATTAGTGCCGTTGAATAACACCACAGACCGCTAAACTCAGATCGGTGAATTATCCTCTGAAGGGTTCCGGCTGAGCTCCAACGCAAGAAAGACCTCACCTAAATAAACTCAACCACAGCTAAGTGACATTTGCAAAGGGTTTTGAAGGACATATAGTTTTTTTTGGTTTACAACATTTTAAGGGAAAATTGAAGAACAGAACAACATCAAATATAAAAAAAAATCCACGTTTTCCTGACTTGCCTAAGTGTTTTCTGGATTCAAGTGAGATCCTTGCACAAACATCCATAATACCCATAAAGACTCAAATTCTGATATCAATAGCAAGGAAAGAGTATTAAAACATATATCTGATTTTGATTAAAAGACAATTTAAATATTTATCTGAAAAGGTTCTTTTCTGCCTTTTTAGGTGATTTTGTTGAAAGAAAAAGAAAAAGTTAAGGGTGTACATGTAGTACTACATTTGAATGTTGAATATGTTATTGCAGTTCTATTAAGCCACCCACTAATTGTGAATTTGGGTTTATTTGAATGAAAATTTGTTTGCATTTGTATTCAATAAAGAAAAAGAGAATTTGCAAATCTGAAGGTGCGGTTCTTCCAGTTCAGGAACAAATCCTAAATTTAGCTTCTTTTCCTCCTTTATTCTTTGAGAGTAAAGGACGAGGTTAGTTTATTTGTTCCACTCCCTCGGCTGTGAGTGTGTGTTCCCTGGATATTCGCCACGACTACAACAATCAGGTATCTGGGAGCACATCACTACAGTCCAGCCGAGAGGGGTGGTAACAGTATCTGCGGATGCATGTTAATATTCGGCAGGATGACTGGGCCTTGTTGTTACCATAGGCAGAGTTCGCTTATAATAACAGTCTTCACTTGGCCTCTCACACCTCTCCGTTCTTCGCAGCTTATGGATGGCACCCCACGATTGCCTCTCCCCATGCCACCAGGGATCGGAGATGTTTCAACTGCTGCTCCACCTCAATTTCAAAGGACCTTAACTGACCTCCAGAAAGTTTGGGATGAAGTACAGTCACACCTCCAACAAGCCACGGAGACATATGAACGATTTGCAGATCAGAAGAGGCGCTCAGCACCACTACTCCAGCCGGGACAACGGGTATGGCTCAACACCAAATACCTCAAACTCAGACTGCCTTCTTATTTATTTATTTATTTATTTACGGTTCATTTCTACCCCACATTTTCCCACAAATGCAGACACAATGTGGCCCCCAGATTCATTGGACCGTTTGCCATTACTGAGCGAATAGGGGCTGTTACCTACAGACTACGATTGCCTCCTCACTTCAAGATACATAATGCGTTCCATGTATCTTTACTCAAGCCATTGGTATCCTCCAAGTGGCACCCCAAACCCAAAGTGGGTCCAGTCCCGGAGGTCTCCTCAGAACCTGAGTTTGAGGTACAAGAAATACTGGATTCAAAGTTTAAGCGGGGGACGCCTGTACTATCTATTGGCATGGAAACACTATGGGCCTGAGGATAACTCATGGGAACCAGCGAATCAGATTCATGCTCCCAATTTTTCTACGGGACTTTCATGATCGATACCCCTCTAAACCAGGCCCAGGACGGAGGGGGAGGCATTAGGGGAGGATACTGTCATGTTCCCTACCTGCGCAAGGTATGGGCATCTGAAGAGATGGCGGCCATTTTGATGGGACCGATATGGACAGACCCACTGACAAAACAAAATGTGAGGTCGTATAGGTCAACTAATTGTTTATCAACTATGGTAGTTTATGTGATTCAGTGCCCTTGCGATAAGATCTATGTAGGTAGGAGCAAACGGGTCATAAAATTGCATCTTAATGAGCAAAAATCCCGTATCTTGACAGGTAAAATGGAAGCACCGCTAGTTCAGCATTGGGTAGACTATAAACATGAAATCTCTGATTTACGGTGGAGAGTGATAGATCAGATTCAAGTTGGGTGGGAGGGCGGTAATATGGAAAGACTATTACAGGGAACAGTTTTGGATTTTTTTCTTTAAAATCGATTAGCCCAGGTGGACTAAATCGTGAAATCGAATAGATGTCAGTAATCTGAGGCTTAAGTATGATTGAAGGGATTGGGTGGGGGCACTAGCCCGGGAGCACTGGATTGGTGCGTTTGTGTAGATCATCTGTTGAGACTTTGATTTATCTCAGTGGCGTAGCTAGGGTAGTTGACACCCGGGGCCGGTCATTTTTTAACACCCCCCCCCCCCCCCAAATCCAGTACTAGGCATACCGAGAATACAAAACACTCAGGACCTATATATAGAGCAATTATGCCATACCATAAGCAGTAATTTGTACGAGTCACACAAGGAAAAGGAAAGCATCTTAAACACTACAGTGAACACTAGAACATCAATTCACCTATTGTAAAACGAAAACAGACCGATTAGTACAGATCGTCGATCCTGCACAGTCAATGCCAACCGAAAGCCATGTCTTTTTCACAAACACAGATACACCCTAATCCACTATAGAAAAAGTAATAATAAACTTTCTATTTAGACAAAAATTAAACTGAACCCCCGATGCCAGACTCTGCATACAATGCAACACCACAGAAAATGTCCCCTAGTACTGTGCAAAATATAAAGACAGCAGATGTAAATTTGAAAAAACTAACAAATACCAATCACCACTTTACAAATTAACAAATAGAAATAAAACAAATACAGAAAATAAAATACCATTTTATTGGACTAATACATTTAGCTTCCAGAGGCCAAAATCTCCTTCCTAAGGTCAATACAGTTATAGTGCTGTTACAGTATCCTATCCTGACCTGAGGAAGGGGGTTTTGTTCTCTGAAAGTTAAGCCAAAATGTATTAAAATTAGTCCAATAAAAAGATTACCTTATTTACATGTTAAAGCAAAAAAATAAAAATATGTATTTTATTTACAGTTTGTTGTCTCTGGTTTCTGCTTTCCTCATCTTCTTTTCACAGTCTTCCTTCCATCCAGCATCTGTCTTCGCTCTCTCTCTGCCATCCAGTGTCTGCCCTCTCTAATGTCCCTTCCATCCACTGTCTGCCCTCTATTTCTGCCCCAGTCTGCCATCTCTCTCTCCCCCTTCCATCAACATCTGCCCTCTATCTCTGCCCCTTCCATCCACCATTTGCCCCCGTCTGCCCTCTTTCTCTCTCCGTCTTCCACCCACCATCTGCCCTTTCTCTCTGCCCCTTCAATCCATCTGCCCTCCCTCTCCCATCCATCCAGGGTCTCCCATCCATCCAGGGTCTGCCCTCACTCACACTCCCCCCTTACATCCAGGGTCTGTCCCCTCTCTCTCTGCCCCCTCTTTTTAGTCCCCAGTTCCAGCCCCCTTATTCCATCTGCCCCTAGTTCCAGCCCCAGCCCACATCTCCCACCTGCCCCCCTTTTCAGCCCCACTATCCCACCAGTCCCCTGCCCTTTTCTTCCATTAGTCCTGAGCTTCAGCCCCCCCAGCCACTTCTCCCTGTCCCCTTTTCAGCCCCCAGTTCCAGCCCCCTTCATCCACCACATGCCTTGCATCCCCCCTTTTCACCCATTCTCCCACCTGCCCCAGGCATGGACCCATTTTCCTTCCTGCCCCTTGTCAGACCCCAGTTCAAGTTTCAGACCCCTTCTCCCATCTGAGCATTCCCCTCTGAGCACCCCACCCCTCCCCAATCCCCTTCTCCCCTCCGAGCACCCCTCTGAGCTCCCCCACCCTCCCCAATCCCCTTCTCCCCTCTGAGCTCCCCCACCCTCCCTCCCCAATCCCCTTCACCCCTCTGAACACCCCTCTGGGCTCCCCCACCCCTCCCCAATCCCCTTCTTCCCTCTGAGCACCCCCACCCCTTCCCAATCCCCTTCTCCCCTCCAAGCACCCCTCTGGGCTCCCCCACCCTCCCTCCCCAAACCCCTTCTCCCCTCTGAACACCCCTCTGGGCTCCCCCACCCCTTCCCAATCCCCTTCTCTCCTCTGAGCACCCATATGGGCTCCCCCACCCTCCCCAATCCCCTTCTCCCCTCTGAACACCCCCACCCCTTCTCCCATCTGAGCACTCCCCTTCTCCCCTCTGAGCTCCCCCACCCCTTCTCCCCTCTGAGCTCCCCCTCTCCCATCTGACTACCCCCCCGACCCGGTCCCGTCCTACCTCGTGGAGAGCCGACAGAGCCCTCATCTCCTGCCATCACCCTTCGTTTTTTTTTTTAATCCATTGCAGCGACGCAGGCAGCACTTCGCGTCTGCCCTGTGTGTGCTGTGAAGAGAGAAAATCACCTCGCTGGCGTCGGGCCTTCCCTTGTTGTGTCCCGCCCTCGAGGAAATAGGAAGTTACCTCAGAAGAGGGCGGGACACAACGATGCAAGGCCCGATGCCAGCGAGGTGATTTTCTCTAATTCACATCATACGCAGGGCAGACGCGAAGAGCTGCCTGCATCGCTGCAATGGATTTAAAAAAAAAACGAAGGGTGAAGGCAGGAGACGAGGGCTGTCCGGAGCACCCCCCCCCCACCCGCTGACACCCGGGGCAGACCGCCCCCACCGCCCTGCCCTTCCTAAGTCACTGATTTATCTATAATATAAATAGGGAAATGCCATGGCCATTTTTAAACGAAGAGAGCAACAGATATGTTTCCAGCTTACACAGAGGTAAAGGAGTTCTTTGGATTCGTTTCTGATGAAATATTCACTAAGCAAGTATGTTAAACATTACATATTTTTCGCTTCTAGGAGACGTTCCTTGACATAGCGATTTGTGCGAAACATGACTTCATGTTGGATTAAAGATGTCTCCCAGTGTCGCGTCCCGCGCTCCTACCTGCTCCTCCGCAGCAGGGGGCGGGAGCCAGCATCCTCCGTGGCGAGGGGTAGCGGCCCGGAGGCCTCGGCGGGGAGTCAGGGGCCGCCGCAGTGGTGGACGTTCCGGCCGGAGGCCGGCGACTGTGGCCGCCGGTCTCTCGGTCGCCGGCTGTGGGGGCTGTGTTCGCACCGCCGAAGGAGGCGGCGCCGAGGCACGATGGTCGGCGTCTTCCTCCCTCCTGGGCAGGAGGGACCGGAGCTCCGCCTCTGAGGCGCAGGACTGGGAGGCCGGGTTAGTGGTCCCGCCTGGGAAATCGGATAGAGCCAATCGGAGGGGCTCTGCCGATGCCCAGGGCCGGATTGGTCGGCTGTCCCTGCGGGGGCGGGGCGGCTGATGTTGTGCTGTATTTAAGGAGGGGAATTGAGCTAGCACTTTGCTTCAGGTTCTGTTCCCGAAGCCAGTCTCCGTGGTTCCTGTGTTCTGTCGTTTTCCTAGTTTTGCTGATTCTGGAATTTGGACTGTTTCCTGGTATCTCTGCCTAGTCGCCTGCCTCGACCTCCTGCCTGACTTTGACTTCTCTACTAGCCGCCTGCCTTGACCTCTTGCCTGACCACCGACTATGCCGTTATCTGCCGGTCCTGATCTGCTGCCAGTGTTTGGACTTTTCTTTCCTCCTGCCCGCTTCTCTCCCGGTTCCAGCCCAGGTCAGTCCGGTAACCCCGCGGTTCCTGAAGTCCCGTTGACCGCCTGCAGCTGGGGGCTCAACCCTTGGTGAATGGCGGTCGCCGCAGGTGAAGACTTGGGGTTGCGCGGCTGTCCTTTGAGGTCCTTTTGGGCCTTGCGGGACCTAAGGGCTCACCCTCTTTGTGGACAAGACACCCAGATAAATGATTATTTGTGAAAACAAGAATTCATAAAAGAAAAAGAAAAAAAGGACAGTGAAAGCTAAGTACATAAGATGTTACAAGATTGAATTTACAGTTGAGAGTTCAAAGTTGAAAATTAAAATGTTGAAAAATATGGATCATTGACGAATACATGCCCACCATAGAGAAATACCTGGCTTAAGTATATAGCCTGAATGGTGGAGCCATGATTATCTGATGGATCCAATACTCAGAACCCTTAATGTATTATATAAAGGACATTGAGATAAGGATTGATTGGAGTTGGGTATTGATAAGGATTAATTAATGATAACCCCCTCCATTAAGGTTGAAACGATACTGTTTAAATTGAATGTGCCACTATATGACACTTTCAGAGTAGCAAGATACATTCCTTTAGCTGCCAAGGAGGTGCACAGCAGTATGAATTTCCTTTGTCGCTCTTGCAAAGACACAGAGTAATCCTGAAAAATCTTTATCTGTTCTCCTGCATACTGTAAAGTGTCTTTCTTCTGACGATAGCCTCTCAAAATCTCCATTTTATGTATACAATTGTGAATCTTTATCATCACCATGAGCGGCTTCCATCTGTTATCTTGAATCCGGTCTGCTCTGTGTGCCCTTTCAAGGCAAAGTGGGCCCTTGCTATCAGAAAGTGAAAATTCTGCAGACAGCCAGCACTCGAACTCCTTGGTCAACAGCCTCTCAGCAACAGTCTCTAGTAGACCCACTATTCGTAAGTTGCTGCAGCGGGATTTATTTTCCAGGTCGTCTAGTTTCTCGAATTGTTCCTGCAGCCATTGTGTAAGCTGTTCTATACAGTGGCATAGCCAGGCCTGACATTTTGGGTGGGCCCAGAGCTAATATGGGTGGGCATTATGTATACAGGTATGAGTAGTGTTTCATGGGATATTACAAAATAATGCCTTAGAGTGCACTTGATGAAGGATAAGTAAATAATCTGCCCAACAGTTGTCCTGTGTCATTATAAACTGCGTACATACTTCTTGGAACACCACCATTTTAAAATTTATTTTAAAAAATTTCTATTCTGCACTATCCCACAATTCTAGGCAATTACTAGACAAACAGCAATTAAACTTGACCAGACATAAGTCTACTATAATGGCAAACACCGCAACACACATCACAGTATCCTGCAAAATAATTATAGCAATTGCACATATTCATCAAACCTTGCTTTACAACAAACGTAAATGCCTGATTAAACTGTGTTAAAATCACCTTTTTTAAAACTTTAGATAAAAATGGCAAATTGGACACTGGCCTAAAAATATTTGGCAGATCTGTCATAGTCCACAGCTAAGATGTTTCCTCTTACAGTTTTCCCACTGAAAAAAAGTGTATTCAGATTCTGATAGGACCTCAGTAATAGCTAGGGTTACCATATGGCTCCAGAAAAAGGAGGACAGATTGAGCCAGCCTGGGTTTTACTTCCATTGCTTTCAATGGAAGCAAAACCCGGACTGGATCAACGTGTCCTCCTTTTTCTGAGCCATATGGTAACCCTAGTAATAGCAACATTGTCAAAATCCATTCCCTGCCAGATTTTTTGTGAAGTAACATGAAGCTTCTTAGAGCCGATGTTGAAAACCTTAACACCATCAATTCTGAACTCACAAATATCAATAACAGTACCTATAAAAGGCAGCAGTGAATATACACAACAGCAATATATGTCCCATTGTAAAAGCCAGACAAGTCAGATTGATATAGGTCCCCACACAAAGCAGATGCCAAAACACAGAACAACTCTCACCAATTACAGAATAAAGGATCAAAAATTAGGAATTGTCCCGTAGCCCAGCATCAGCCCCCGAGATGCCAACTTACCCAGTCCAGGCTGGAAATTTTGGGGCTGTCCTGCATTTCTGCCCACTCCATTCTGTTGCATTATGGGACTCGAAGCACTCAATGGGCACTACAAATCCCACACTGTTTGGGGATATACTACTACTTATCATTTCTATAGCGCTACAAGGCATACGCAGCGCTGCACACCATACACTAAAAAAGACAGTCCCTGCTCAAAGAGGAACAATCTAGATATAAGTTCAAAACCAGGACTGCCCCAAAATCTCCAGCCTGGAACTGGATAACTTGGCATCTCTGCAGCCCTGCCCTACCCTTCATACCCCAGCATCAGCCCTGCCCTTGCCTACCCCTTTTCCCATCCTTCCTTGTATCTCAACATCAGTCCTGTCCGTCCCTTCCCCCTTCCCCATCCCCCATAGCTCAGCATCAGCCCTCCTCTACCTACTCCTCATAGTCTGGAAACAGTCCTGCCCTTCCCTCTCTCTTCCTCCATAGTCTAACATCCCCTCTTCCCTTCCCAATCACCCACCCCCACCCAGAAGCCCAATAAAATATATATATATATATTTTTTTTTGTTTGTTTAACCTAGCCACTGCAGATCTCACCCCCACCCAGAAGACCACCAACAGGAAATATACAGCTTTTCTTTAAACTGAACATTGTGAAGACCACACGCACCTAGAAGCCCATCACCATTAAATATAAAACAGTTTTTCTTTTCTTTCTTTTTTTTTTTTTTACCTGAGGCCAATGCAGAGAAAGTTTCCTATAGATTTCAGAGAACTCTACAGCCCAGATCAGTGTGTGCAGTGTGCAGGTGGTGCAGTGTTGGGGAGAAAGGGGGGGGGGGGGGGAGTAGATTACTGGTGCCTGGGGCTGGAGGATAATGAGTGCCCAGATTTCCCCAGCTGCTAAGTTCAAAGCAGCACTGGTCTCTGGGACTTCCTGACTTTGCCACAGGTTTGGGTCCTGGGGGCTAACTGAGACCTGAGCTTTGCAGGATCTATGATCACACAACAGGGGCAAACAAACATCAGTGAGTCAGTGAACACTAAAAAGAATTGCTTACTATTGCAGCAGCCATGTGGAATGGAAGCAGAACAGCTGAGCAGACAGGTAAGCACCTTAAGAGCACAGCAGGGAGCGAACTAACAAAGACCCCCCTCCCCCCATGCTGGACTCCAGAGTCCAGAGCAGAGCAAAGTAGCAAACACAGCAGTACAGCAGGAGGGCTGCTACTTTGCTTGCTGAAGGTCTGTGGTAGCGCTGGTAAATTAAAAAAAATAAAAAAAATAACCCCAGAGCTGCAGGGCTCAGCTCACAAGATTTGTTTCGCTACTTTCTACCAGGGTTGCCAGGTGGAAAATTTTTTCCCCACCCAAACCAGCCCCAAACCAGCCCAAAACCCGCCCAAAGTCAAACCCCGCCCCTGACACCCCCACCCACGCGTCATCACCCCGCCCCCGCCGTCATCAACCCCGCCCCTGCCGTCATCGGCCCTGCCTCCCTGTCATCGGCCACGCCCAGAACTTCACTAACCCCGCCCAAAACGTCACTAACCCCGCCCCCCGCGGCCGAAAAAACCACTTAAAAAACCGCCCAAAAGACCCAAAACAAGCCCAAAAAACCGCAACCCGCCGCGGGCAAAAATTTCCCGTGGCGGGTCGCAGAAAACCGCCCACCTGGCAACACTGCTTTCTACACATAGCTGACTGAGCTAAGCAGTGCTTTTTTTGTAGAAAAAAAGGTGCCGGTACTCATTATGGGCGGGGTCACCACATATGGCTCCACCCCATGATAGCCACACCCACATTAACCACACCCCCTATACCAGCCATGGCGCATATAAACAGACATCATTGAAAATATTATAGTACTATAGGAGAAAAAAATAACGTGATTTTTTTTCATGATAAATAATCTCTGTAAGCTCTTACAGCTCCAGTATACCCAGTGCAAAATAAGACAGCCAATGTAAATTCTCAAATTGGACATATTTCAAACACTAAAATGAAAATAAAATGATTTTTTTCTACCTTTGTTGTCTGGTGACTGTTTTTCTTTCCCAGTCCCAGTCTGTGATTCTGCTTTCCTTTGTTTTCGCTTAACTCTTCTGTGCCATTTGTCATTTTTGTCTCCTTTTTCTTTGCTTTCTTCAATATTTTTCAGGCTCTCTCTCTCTGTCCAGATTTAATTCATTCTTACTATCCATTCTTTAATTTCCTTCATCTACCTGCGGCTTTTCATCTTTTCCTCACCCTTGTTCTCCCCATGCCCCTTCCTCTTATTCTCCAGTCTTTCTCTATTCTCCTTTTCCATCCAGCAGCTCTGCTTTCTCTCCCCATCCTTCCAGTGTCTCCCCTATTTCTTTCTGCATTCTTCCATCCAGCGTCTTCCTTCTTTCTCTCCCCATCCTTCCATCTGTTTTCCCTCTCTCTCCCCATCCTTCCATCTGTTTTCCTCTCTCCCCAATCCTTCTTCCCTCTGTTGGTTTCCCTCTCTCCCCAATCCTTCCCCCCCCCCCCCCCCGCGACACTCCGGGCGAGTCCTGCACTTAGTTTTTTTTTTTAAGACTCAGAACGTGCGAACGATGCAGCCGGCAGCGATTGAAAGAGGCTGTCTGGGCTGGCGTCTGCGTCGGAGCTTCCCTCACCCTCTGCGAGTCCCGCCTTCGTTGTTACAACTTCCTGTTTCGTGGGACTCGAAGAGGGTGAGGGAAGCTCCGACGCAGACGCCAGCCCAGACAGCCTCTTTCAATTGCTGCCGGCTGCATCGTTCGCGCGTTCTGAGTCTTAAAAAAAAAAAACTAAGTGCAGGACTCGCCCGGAGTGTCGCGGGGGGCGGGGCGGGCAAAAAAAGGTGCCGGTACGCCGTACCGTTGCGTACCGGCACAAAAAAAGCACTGGAGCTAAGTGATTGGAGCAGCAGTGATGTGATATGCAGGGCAGCTGGCACCTGATTGGTGATCACTGAGACTGGGTGGGCCTGAGCCAAAAATGGGTGGGCCTGGGCCCACCCGTAGCTACGCCCCTGGTTCTATAGTAGCTGTTGCCGCGGGGGCCGAGTCCTCCAACACCAACACCCTATTTTCCAGCTCTCCGGCCCGCCACATTGTTTCAGCTAGCAGCTTCGCTAAGCTAGTTATTTAGATAGATAATTGCTGAAATTTCGGTTCAAGTGCTTGACCCACCACAGAGGTAATCTGGATGAGCTGTTGCGCAGTGAATTCCACAGGTGTGTGTGGGCCGCCCTCCATCTTTGTGTCTGTCGCCTGCGACTTTTCTTTTGCAGATTTCTGCCCTTTCATGGTCATCTCACCTCCAGTCAAGCGAATATATCTGTCCATGCAGGTACTAGAACTAGGTAGACTTGATTCTGATTCTAAGCTCAAATCCAGAGTGCAAAATTATCAGTCAGGGAGAGCTGGAGAGGACAAGAACACGTCCTATTCCTATCACTGCATCACGTGACCCCTGTTGCTTTTTAACATATTTATAAATGATCTAGAGATGGGAATAATTAATCGGGTAATTGAATAACTTTGTCTCATCAGCAAATTTTAAAGTTGTTAAATCGCAAGAGGATTGTGAAAAATTGCAAGAGGTTTTTAGGAGAGTGGGAGACTGGACATCCAAATGACATTTAATGTAAGCAAGTGCAAAGTGATGCATGTGGAAAAGAGGAACCCAAACTATACCTATGTGATGCAAGGTTCCACATTAGGAATTATTACTAAAGGAATGGAAAACAAAAATGAGAATGTTATAACGCCTTTGTATTGCTCCATGGTGCAACTGCACTTCGAATACTATGTGCAATTCTGGTCACCGCACCTCAAAAAAGATATAGCTGAACTAGGAAAGGTACAGAGAAGGGCAATGAAAATGGTAAAAGGGATGGGACAACTTCCCTAAGAAGAGATGGCCGAGGAGAAGTCTATAAAAAACTGAATCGAGTGGAAAGGATAGACATCGATCGCTTGTTTACTTTTTCCAAACATACTAGGACTAGGGAGGCACGCAATGAAGCTGCTAAGTAGTACATTTAAAACAAACCAGAGAAAATATTTCTTCACTCAATGTGTAGTTAAACTCTGGAATTCGTTGCAAGAGAATGTGATGAAAGCAGTTAGCTTAGCAGAGTTTAAAAAAGGTTTAGATCATTTCCTAAAAGAAAAGTCCATAAGCCATTATTAAGATGGACTTGGGAAAATCCAGTTTATTTCTAGTACAAGCAGCATAAAATCTGTTTTACTCTTTTGGGATCTTGCGAGAAACTTGTGACCTGGCTTGGCCACTGTTGGAAACAGGATACTGGGCTTGATGGACCTTCGGTCTGTTCCACTATAGCAATGCTTATGTTCTTATGTACCCACTTAACTTATATAGCACGTATTTGCAATGCAGACATATACCACTACTACTAACTAGCATTTCTAAAGCGCTACTAGGGTTACGCAGCGCTGTACAATTTAAACATAGAAGGACGGTCCCTGCTCAAAGAGCTTACAATCTAAAAGACAAGAGAACAATCTAAAGACAAGTGAACAATCTAGAGGACGAGTGAGCAGTTAATCTAATAGAGGGGATAGATTGGGGCATTCTGTCTATCTAGAGCGGTTAGGCGCCGAAGGCAGCATAGAAGAGGTGAGTTTTAAGCTGAGATTTGAAGATGGGTAGGGAGGGGGCATGGCGTATGGGTAAAGGAAGATTGTTCCAGGCATAGGGTGAAGCAAGGCAGAATGAGCGGAGCCTGGAGTTGGCAGTGGTGGAGAAGGGTACTGAGAGAAGGGCTTTGTCCTGTGAGCGGAGGTTACGGGCGGGAACATAGGGGGAGATGAGGGTGGAGAGGTAGTGAGGAGCCGCAGACTGAGTGCACTTGTAGGTGAGGAGGAGGAGCTTGAATTGTATGCGATATCTGATTGGAAGCCAATGAAGTGATTTGAGGAGAGGGGTGATATGAGTATATCGGTTTTGGCGGAATATAAGACGTGCAGCAGCGTACTGAACTGATTGAAGGGGGAATAGATGGCTGAGTGGGAGGCCGGTGAGGAGTAAGTTGCAGTAATCAAGGCGAGAGGTAATGAGAGCGTGGACGAGAGTTCTGGTGGTGTGCTCAGAGAGGAAAGGGCGAATTTTGCTGATGTTGAAGAGGAAGAAGCGACAGGTCTTGGCAGTCTGTTGGATATGCGCAGAGAAGGAGAGGGAGGAGTCGAAGATGACTCCGAGGTTGCGGGCAGATGGGACGGGGAGGATGAGGGTGTTATCAACAGAGATAGAGAGTGGAGGAAGAGGAGAAGTGGGTTTGGGAGGAAAGACGAGGAGCTCGGTCTTGGACATGTTCAGCTTCAGGTGGCGGTTGGACATCCATGCCGCGATGTCGGATAAACAGGCCGATACCTTGGCCTGGGTCACCGCGGTGATGTCAGGTGTGGAGAGGTATAGCTGAGTGTCATCAGCATAAAGATGATACTGGAAACCATGAGACGAGATCAGCGAGCCCAGGGAAGAGGTGTAGATTGAGAAGAGAAGGGGTCCAAGGACAGATCCCTGGGGAACTCCAACAGATAGTGGGATGGGAGTGGAGGAAGATCCATGGGAGTGTACCCTGAAGGTGCGGTGGGAGAGATAAGAGGAGAACCAGGAGAGGACAGGGCCTTGGAATCCAAAAGAGGATAGCGTGGCAAGAAGTAAATCATGGTTGACAGTGTCAAACGCGGCGGAAAGATCGAGGAGGATGAGGATGGAGTAATGACCTCTGGATTTGGCCAGGAGCAGGTCATTGCAAACTTTAGAGAGTGCTGTTTCTGTTGAGTGCAGAGGGCGAAAACCGGATTGAAGTGGATCGAGGATGTCATGAGAGGAGAGAAAGTCAAGGCAGCGGCTGTGAACGGCGCGCTCAAGTAATTTGGAAAGGAAGGGTAAAAGAGAGATGGGGCGGTAGTTAGAGGGGCAGGTAGGGTCAAGTGAAGGTTTTTTTAGGAGAGGTGTGACAACAGCGTGTTTGAAGGTGTCAGGGACAGTTGCCGTGGAGAGAGAGAGGTTGAGGATGCGACAGATGGCGGGGGTGACAGTATGGGAGATAGTGTTGAGTAGGTTGGTGGGGATGGGATCAGAGGAACAGGTGGTGCATTTCGAGGAGGAAAGAAGGCGGGAAGTTTCATCCTCGGTGATCTCAGGAAAGGAGGAGAAGGAGACCTGGGTAGGTTGGTTGAGGGAGAGGGTTAAAGGGTGAAGGGGAGGTGGAGGTTTGGTCGTGAACTCAAGGTTGATCTTTTGCACTTTGTCGCGGAAGTAGTTGGCCAGTGATTGAGGAGAGAGAGAAGGGGGAGTAGGAGCGGGGGGCACTTTTAGGAGGGAGTTAAGGGTGGTGAAGAGACGACGAGGGTTGGAGCTGAGAGAATTGGTCAATTGGGTGTAGTAGTCCTGTTTTGCACGGAATAGGGAGGAGTGGAGGGAGGATAGCATGAATTTGTAGTGGAGGAAGTCTGAAAGGGTACGAGATTTCCTCCAGAGGCGCTCAGCGGATCGGGTGCAGGAGCGAAGGTAACGGATGCAAGGAGTCAGCCAGGGCTGGGGATTGGTGCGCTTTGTGGGACGGGAGATGGATGGCGCGAGGGTGTCCAAAGCAGAGGAGAGAGCGGTATTGTAAGCGGAGACCGCTGTGTCGACAGTTACGAGGGACGTGATGGAGGGGAGGAGATTAGAGATAGTAGATGATAGGGTGGAGGGGTCAATAGCCTGGAGGTTCCTGGAGGTGGTGGTTAAAGTTGGACGGGGTGGAGGGGGGGGGAGTGAAGAAGTGTGAATGTGATCAGGTGATGGTCGGAGAGAGGAAGAGCTGAGACGTGGAAATTGGAGGGTGAGCCGGAGGAGGAGAGGACGAGGTCAAGACAATGTCCGTCACGGTGAGTAGGGGTGGTGGAGCACAGCTGGAGGTTGAAGGAGGATGTTAGGGTGAGGAACTTAGAAGTATGGGGGTCGGATAGGTCATCAGCATGTACGTTAAAGTCTCCGAGAATGAGGGACGGAGATGAGGGGTCAAGAAAGACAGAGAGCCAAGCATCAAAGTCGGTAAGGAAGGAAGGGAAGGATTTATCTGGGGGGCGGTAAATGACTGCCACTCTGAGTGGTAGCGGGTAGAATAGCCGGATGGAATGGACTTCGAAGGATGGGAAGCAGTGAGATTGCGGTAGGTGGAGGGGTTGGAAACTACAGGAGGGTGATAGTAGTAGCCCAACGCCTCCGCCACGGCCGATTGGGCGGGGCGTGTGGGAGAAGAGATAGCCTCCATGGCAGAGGGCTGCAACTGAGGCAGTGTCTTCCGGGGAGATCCAGGTTTCGGTGAGGGCGAGCAGTTGAAGGGAGCGAGAGATAAAGAGATCGTGGGTGAGAGGCAGTTTGTTGCAGACTGAGTGGGCATTCCACAAGGCGCATGAGAAGGGGAGGGAGGAGGGGGGAAGGAGGGGAATAGAGACGAGATTGGAAACATCCCGGGACCGTTCACAAGGATAGGATGGGGACAGGTGGGGGGGACATATACCGAGGTACAGCATGGGAGGGACCTAGGCGAGGTTCCAATTTATGTGCATAGCTTATTGAATACTGTAAGTTACATAAATCTCTGCCACACTTCGGTACATATACTTACACCAGCTCTATGACTGGCATAAGTGCAAGTGCCTAAATATTAGATGTGTAGATAGCCAGTTACAACAGTATTCAATAACAGAACTTAGAACAGTGTGGGTGATAATTGGACACATTTAGTGAATGAATACTGCCACTAATGGGGCGGTGGAGGGTAATTTTATAATGTGGCACCAAGTTATATGTGCAAACAATGCACATAAGTGTTGACATTTTAGCCATTTTTGCATGCTAAATGGCAACAAGTATAAATGACCTCTAATAAAATACTGAGTATGTGTATCCTTGGCACGATGTATAATTTTGCTGTGGGTATGCACATGGGCAAAGTTTGGTAGGAAAATAGGCAGCTCAAGCAGGTACACACATGGATTATAGAATATTATTGGTTATACATGTTCTTGAAAAATGATCACGCCTTAAATGAAGGCTTGCATTCAGTTACTTACGATTTTATCAGTGTAAGTGCTGAATATGCATGGAAAAGTGAATTATGCATTCATCACCTGCTATATCTTGCTTTAAATATCAGGCCTATTATATTTTGTATTATGGCTCCTAGGCTTCTTGAAATATGATTGAATCACACTCAAACGACGAGTATGCAGAAAGTCAGAAGTTTTGGATGTAGCAAATACAAAGGTACAGATTATGTACATAAAACGCTGCAAACTTTTTAAAATTGTGTACAATGATTTTCAATATATTACATGGAAAGGCCCCACAGTATATGTATTATTTAATGGCTTTGCTACTTAAATGTGGAAATTGGTCTCTTCATCTTCACATAATTTTTCATTTTTGCAACCCAAAAGGGATGAGATATAAAAAGATATTTATGTTATCTTTTGCCTATCAAGTTTGAAACACTACTAAATTATTCTCAGCATTAGAGATTTTCACTTCCAAGACACAGGTTCAAACCTTGGTCCAGTTCAAGGGGCTGTTTTTATTTCTATTTCTTTCTTTCTTTATTACATTTATACCCTGCTTTCCCACATACAGCAGGCTCAATGCGGCTTACATAGCGGCTTGCATCCAAACCAAAGTTTCAGCGTGCTTGTCTGACATTGCTGTCTGGATGTCTCAACGCCACCTGAAATTAAATATGACCAAAACCGAGCTTCTCATTTTCCCCCCCAAACCCACCTCCCCGCTCCCCCCATTTTCTATTTCTGTTGATGGCTCTCTCATTCTCCCTGTCTCCTCAGCTCGAAACCTTGGGGTCATCTTTGACTCTTCTCTCTCCTTCTCTGCTCATATCCAGCAGATTGCCAAGACCTGACGTTTCTTTCTTTACAACATCCGTAAAATCCACCCCTTTCTTTCCGAGCACTCTACCAAAACCCTCATCCACACCCTTGTCACCTCTCTTTTAGACTACTGCAATCTGCTTCTTGCTGACCTCCCACTTAGTCACCTCTCCCCTCTCCAGTCGGTTCAAAACTCTGCTGCCCGTTCCGTCTTCCGCCAGGGTCGCTTTACTCATACTACCCCTCTCCTCAAGTCCCTTCACTGGCTCCCTATCCGTTTTCGCATCCTGTTCAAACTTCTTCTACTAACCTATAAATGTACTCACTCTGCTGCTCCCCAGTATCTCTCCACACTCCTTCTTATCTGTTCCCTTCTCCACTACTGCCAACTCCAGACTTCGAGCCTTCTGTCTCGCTGCACTCTATGCCTGGAATAAACTTCCTGAGCCCCTACGTCTTGCCCCATCCTTGGCCACCTTTAAATCTAGACTGAAAGCCCACCTCTTTAACATTGCTTTTGACTCGTAACCACTTGTAACCACTCGCCTCCACCTACCCTCCTCTCTTCCTTCCCGTTCACATTAATTGATTTGATTACTTTATATATAGATATATATATATATATATTTTTTTTTTTGTCTATTAGATTGTAAGCTCTTTGAGCAGGGACTGTCTTCTATCTTTGTGCAGCGCTGCCTACGCCTTGTAGCGCTATAGAAATGCTAAATAGTAGAAGTAGTAGTGAGGCAGCCTGGGCAAAGAAATCATATTAATTTGGTGTTTAATTTTTCAGTCCTGCAAGTGGAGGAATGTCATCTGGGTTTAATTGCTCAGGAGTCTAGCTTTTGCTAGACTAGAGGTTAGAAAGGTCAGAGAGAAGTAATTATTTACCACATCTGGATACCATTATAAGCAAGGCATACTGGACAGTTTCACAGGCAGATTAAAAGATTAGACTGAATGCTGGTTAGAAGAAGATAGTTAGATATTCTTGATAGGTTAGATTTTGTCTTTTAAGGAATTCTGATTTCTGCTTATTTTAGAATATGTTTTATTCTGTGTAATTAATAAGTTCTATTTCTATGTAGAACATCTTTTCAATCCAGTGCCTGACTTTTCAAGTGAGCTTTGTCTGTAGTTTAAGAGGTCATCCTCTGGTTTGAATTATCCACAGTCCTAGCGAGTTCTGTGTAGGAAGCTAATAGGTGAAAGAGGTCAGGGAAAGTCTTGATTAATTATAGCTAAGTGTAGGACTGGTTCTGAAAGTAATAACAAATCATATATGTGTGCCATTAAGCAAGATTGGCCCCTTGACCCCTTAATGAATGCCAGAGTCCAGTTAGCAGTTAGTATGAAGTTAGCTGGAAACCTAAGAATTTAATAATAAAATGCAAGAGATAGGTGCCACATTGTCTAGTGTGAGAGGCCCCAGGTCATAGGTCAGTTTAGGAAATATCAAACCTATGTAACTGATATTTTGGAGTAAATGTATAGTAATAATTAGTTCAAGACAGGGTAATCAATCTATTCTTTACCATCTGGTGAGAAAGGGGGGCTAGAAGGGGTTTAGGAATAGTATATAACTGAGAGCAGAAGCAGCTTACATTAGAAGAGAAGGAGAGGAGGACAGACAGGAGACGCAGGATCCAGAGAGCTGAGAGAGAGAAGAAGAGAAGGAGCTGAGACAGAAGCCACAAGACACAGAGAGCTGAGAAAGAGAAGAAGAGACCTAGTGCTGATGTCCTACTTTGTTTGCTGGCAAATAAAGAAGATTTCTCTCTCATTCTGGTGTGTGGTGTTTGACTCCTGAAGTACCACAGATTCTGCTAACAATAGTGGTAATTCCTGCAACAATTCTTGGTGTCAGAAGTGGGATCCTGAACCCTGCATCAATTTCTGGCACCCAACTGACTGAGGAACATTGGCCGGGTATGTATTCTGTATTGTAATCCTAGCTAGGAAACTGTAAACCAGCCCCTCAAAAGTTGAGGGAAGGGGAGTCTGATCAACTCTCAGTGAAGGCCTTAGTACCTTCTAGTCTAGTGGGGACTAGCAGGGAAACCGTCAGAGCTTACCTGTATCTGAGAAATCTGAAATTGTTGGGTGGGATTTTTGTACAGTATGTGTGTGATGCATGAATGATTAAATGAGTGTGGACTTCTTATAGCTGCGGTTCCAGTTAACGCGAGTTCAACTGGCCAGCGACGGAAGGAAGCGATTGTTGTTTGTTTACCTTGTGTCTCTGGATTTGTGGACCCCTTACCACACTTCCCAAAATTTCCCTTCCTTTCTGTGTGTTGTAAGTGTAAGCATTATGGGAGGGACATCATCTAGACAAATTGCTACTCCCCTAGATTGTATGCTTAAGAATTTTAAGAAAGGATTTTTAGTTAATGATTATGGACAGACTTTAAGCTTAAGTACTCTAAGAACTTTGTGTGAAGTTGAGTGGCCATCTATGGGAGTGGGGTGGCCCCCTGGTGGCAGCTTAGATATTGACGTAATCCGGAAGGTCTACAGCATAGTTGTAGGAGAACCAGAATATTCTGAACAACTCCCCTATATAGATTCCTGGGACAGCCTTGTTACTAACCCTCCCTCTTGGTTGAAAACTTATATGGGATCCCCAGTAAAGTTCATGTTGGGCCGCGTTCAAAGAAAGATTATTAGAAAATCTAAACTGGAAGAGGGAAAGAGCCCCAGGAAGCCCACCACCCAATCAGTGGCTTCCGCCCCTACCCTGTCCGAGAAACCCATACTCTCTGATGACCCCTCAGATCTTGAGCCACCACCTTATGGCCCATTGTTGGGGTTCCGCTCCACCCCCAGAGATCCACGGCGTCCAGCCCAAGCCTCTCCAGTACAGACTTCTCTGGATAGTTCCTCCCCTTCTGTGCAAACCCCGCCACATCCTAGGTTGGACTTTTCACCCAGCATCTACCCTCCTCTGCCACATTCTTCCCTGCTAACCTCCCAAGATCCGCTTTGGGCTCCACTTCCTGACTCCTCAACTCCCGACAGCCCAGCCTCTCCCTCTAGTACCCCTACCCACTCATCAGGGGCCCAGCATCCCTTTCAATGGACTGAATCACCTGTGATCACCTCTCAGTCTATGAGTACCCCTCCTCATCCCTCAGGGGTTCAACACACCTCCCCTGAATGGGTTAGACCTGTTGCAATCACCTTTGAGCATGATAAGAGGGTAGCTCCTAGCTCTACCTCAGGTTCCATTCCCACCTCCTCGAGAGCTCTGCCACTCCGCCAGGTAACCACCACTCGACCGGATCCTAATAATCAGGATCAGGTTATACAGGCACAGGCCTACCAGTATGTACCCTTCACAACCACCGATCTCCTGAATTGGAAGACGCATTACCCCTCTTATACTGAAAAGCCTCAGGCAGTGGTGGATCTAGTGGCTAGCATTATGGCCACCCATAACCCAACTTGGACTGATTGTCAACAGCTTCTTCTGACCCTCTTCACAACTGAGGAGAGGCGGAAGATTTTACAAAATGCTGAGGCCATCACGCGAGCGCGTGCCCCCGAGGGGACACAGGACCTAGAGGAATGGGTTAGAACTCGGTTCCCTCGCGCAGCTCCAGCTTGGGATCCAAATAATGGGCAGCACTATGAACTGTTGTCTGGCTATTGCCCGGATTTGCTGGAAGGTATGAAGAAAGGCATAAAGAGGCCCATTAATCTGGCAACGGTCTCTGAAATTCTCCAAGGGGCAACTGAATCCCCTGGGGCCTTTTTAGAGCGACTAATTGAAGCCTACAGAACATACACCCCATTTGACCCTGAGGCACTAGAAAACCAGAGAATGGTGAATAGTGCATTGGTGGCCCAGAGTATGCCAGATATCCGGAAGAAGCTGCAGCGTCAGGAGGGATTCGCAGAGATGAATACCACCCAGCTAATTGAGATCGCAACAAAGGTTTTCGTTAATAGAGATCAGGAGGTGCGCCGAGAGGCTGACTGGAAGATGCAGAAGAAGGCCGACCTCTTGGCGGCAGCCATTACTAATTCCACCCTTAACCGAGGTCGACCTCTAGCCAATGGGAAGCCAAAGTGGGACCCCGGACCGCCAGCCCGGCCTCGAGATTCCTTCAATCAATCCCGGCCACGAGGGGAGAATCCCAGACCACGATTGGAGAGGGATCAGTGCGCCTACTGCAAGGAAAGAGGGCACTGGAAAGATGAATGCCCCCAGAGGCGCCAGGGACTGAGAAGGGGACCAGGAGATCGAGGAAGCCGAGGCTGAGTTCGAGAGGGAAGGTATGAGCCTTCTGAATCTGACATCATTGGGATAGCCGAGATGGCAGAATGGGATGAATAGGACAGACCGGGTTCCTACAAACTGGGCTCCCAGGAACCCATGGTCAAGCTAACCATAGGGAGTCGCTCAATTCCATTCATGATTGATACAGGAGCTGAACATTCTGTTGTGACGGAGCGATTAGCGCCTGTGTCTGGAAAAACTGTCCGAGTGGTGGGAGCCACGGGGGTGCAGAACCGGAGGCCCTTCCTGACGACCCGTAGATGCCAATTAGGCTCACACATAGTCACTCATGAATTCCTGTATATGCCAGACTGTCCAATCCCTTTGTTAGGCCGGGACCTGCTGTCCAAGCTTAGGGCCCAAATTTCCTTTGACTCTGATGGCCAGACTTCAGTCTCCTTTCGGCCCCCGACATCCAGCCCTAAGGGCATATTGAGTTTCTGCTGCCCCCTTGAAGAAGAATGGCGGCTGCATCAGTCGCATGGCCAAGTTGACCTACCCCTGGCCGACAGCTTCCAGGTCAATGGGGTATGGGCAGAAGATAATCCCCCAGGGTTGGCCCGAAATATTCCTCCTGTTCATGTAGATTTACTTCCGGGTGCCCGGCCAATCCATCTTCGCAAATACCCAATTCCCCGAAAGGCTCTGGAAGGGATTCAAGCACATCTGAATCGTCTGTTATCCCATGGAATTATTCGACCTTGCCAGTCTCCATGGAATACGCCACTGTTGCCAGTTCAGAAGCCAGGGACTGAGGACTACCGGCCAGTCCAAGACTTACGAGTGGTCAACAAATCCACTATTTCATTACACCCTGTAGTGCCTAATCCATATGTCCTGCTTGGATTGATACCTTCTAGAGCTACCCATTTCACGACACTGGACCTAAAAGATGCCTTCTTTTGTATTCGGGTGGCCCCCGCCAGTCAACTGCTTTTCGCCTTTCAATGGGAAAACCCAGTAACATGACGGAAGCTTCAGTATACATGGACCCGCCTGCCACAGGGGTTCAAGAACTCCCCCACCATTTTTGGGACTGCCCTAGGACAAGACCTTAAGACTTTTAAATCTGAGCCTTCCAGGCGAGTTTTACTCCAGTATGTAGATGACCTCCTGATTGCAGCGGTGACCCAGGAAGAGTGTTTCGAGGCTACCAGAGAATTGCTGGAGTTACTCTTGGATGCGGGCTATAAGGTCTCACGCTCGAAGGCCCAACTCTGTCAGTCAGAAGTGAAGTATCTGGGCTTCTGCATTTCCCAGGGAAGTCGGAGACTGGATGTCAGTAGGAAGCAAGCGGTTGCTGCAATTCCCCAACCCAAGTCCAGAAGGGAAGTTAGGGAATTTCTGGGAGCAGCCGGATTCTGCAGAATTTGGATTCCACATTTTGCACTGATGGCGAAACCCCTTTACCAGGCCACAAAGGGGGGTGAAAAAGAACCATTTGAATGGGGACCTATTGCTCAACAATCCTTCATCGCCATAAAGAAAGCCCTACTCCAAGCCCCTGCGTTAGGCCTTCCTGATGTGGAGAAACCTTTCTCACTGTATGTCCACGAGCGACAGGGGGTTGCTCTGGGTGTGCTGACCCAGATGATGGGATCCTGGCAGAGGCCTGTTGCATACCTGTCTAAACAGCTGGATGGAGTGGCTAAAGGATGGCCAGCCTGCCAGAGGGCCATTGCAGCAACAGCCTTACTGGTCCAGGAAGCTCACAAGTTGACCTTGGGGCAAGAACTGGTTGTCAAAGTCCCCCACGCAGTTCTCACATGGAGTATAAGGGCAACCACTGGTTTACAAATAGCCGCATGGTTAAGTACCAAGCCAGCTTATGTGAGAATCCATGGATACACCTGGAAACAGTGGCTACATTCAATCCCGCCACTCTTTTGCCAGCATCTGAGGGACCACCGGATCATGACTGTATCCAAACCATGGATGAAGTGTACTCCAGTCGACCAGATCTTAAAGATGGTTCCTTGGAGGGACCCAGATGTAATTTATTTCACAGATGGAAGTAGTTACGTGGAGAACTCCAAGCGATTGGCAGGCTACGCTGTGGTGACAGAGGATAAGGTGATAGAAGCAAGGGCCCTGCCCCAAGGAACTTCAGCCCAGAAAGCAGAACTTGTGGCCCTCATACGAGCTCTGGAGCTAGCAGCAGGACTGGTGACCAACATTTATACTGATTCCAAGTATGCCTTCACAACTCTACACGCTCATGGAGCTTTGTATAAGGAAAAGGGACTCATAAATGCCGCAGGCCAACCTGTTAAGTATGGACCCGAAATACTGCAGTTGTTAGAGGCCGTTTGGGCCCCTAAGAAGGTAGCTGTCATTCACTGCCGGGGACACCAAAGGACAGATACTCCAGTGGCCCGAGGGAATCGCCATGCTGATCGGGTGGCCAAGGAAGCTGCTCGAGGACCCCCAGCAGGTACTGTGACCCCCCTGTTCCAAATTCGACTGCAAGAATGGACGCCTATGTACACCCAAACGGAAGAGAAATGGGCTCAAGAAGAAGGGGCAGTAAGGAGACCTGATGGTTGGTTACATCTCCCTGATACCAGAGTTCTGGTGCCACGCCACCTAGCTTGGCCTGTAGTGTCTCAAGCTCATGACCTGTCACACTTAGGGAAAACAGCACTAGCCCGCCTACTCAGTCGAGTAGTGGTCTTCGAAGGATTGGATAGTCTGGTTGCCACTGCCTCTGCCTGATGTACTCTCTGTGCCCAGAATAATGCTCGTCAGGGACCCCGTATTCCACCAGGAGTTCAGTCCAGAGGACTAACACCCTTTGAGTCACTAGTCATAGACTTCACAGAAATGCCCAGGAGCGGTAGGCTCTGATACCTCTTGGTCATGGTCTGCACTTTCTCTGGGTGGGTGGAAGCATACCCTACAGTCACTGAGAAAGCCACAGAAGTAGCTCGAGCCCTCCTTAGGGATGTCATCCCCAGGTATGGACTGCCCCTTGCCATAGGCTCAGATAATGGTCCCGCCTTTGTTGAAGCCACACTTCAGGCCCTGTCCCGCGCATTGCGCATTACCTGGAAATTGCATTGTGCCTACCGTCCCCAGAGTTTGAGTTGTGAGACTTATCTCTGCATAAGCTGATTTTAGTCTCAAAGGGGGGAATGAGGCAGCCTGGGCAAAGAAATCATATTAATTTGGTGTTTAATTTTTCAGTCCTGCAAGTGGAGAAATGTCATCTGGGTTTAATTGCTCAGGAGTCTAGCTTTTGCTAGACTAGAGGTTAGAAAGGTCAGAGAGAAGTAATTATTTACCACATCTGGATACCATTATAAGCAAGGCATACTGGACAGTTTCGCAGGCAGATTAAAAGATTAGACTGAATGCTGGTTAGAAGAAGATAGTTAGATATTCTTGATAGGTTAGATTTTGTCTTTTAAGGAATTCTGATTTCTGCTTATTTTAGAATATGTTTTATTCTGTGTAATTAATAAGTTCTATTTCTATGTAGAACATCTTTTCAATCCAGTGCCTGACTTTTCAAGTGAGCTTTGTCTGTAGTTTAAGAGGTCATCCTCTGGTTTGAATTATCCACAGTCCTAGCGAGTTCTGTGTAGGAAGCTAATAGGTGAAAGAGGTCAGGGAAAGTCTTGATTAATTATAGCTAAGTGTAGGACTGGTTCTGAAAGTAATAACAAATCATATATGTGTGCCATTAAGCAAGATTGGCCCCTTGACCCCTTAATGAATGCCAGAGTCCAGTTAGCAGTTAGTATGAAGTTAGCTGGGAACCTAAGAATTTAATAATAATAATAAAATGCAAGAGATAGGTGCCACATTGTCTAGTGTGAGAGGCCCCAGGTCATAGGTCAGTTTAGGAAATATCAAACCTATGTAACTGATATTTTGGAGTAAATGTATAGTAATAATTAGTTCAAGACAGGGTAATCAATCTATTCTTTACCATCTGGTGAGAAAGGGGGGCTAGAAGGGGTTTAGGAATAGTATATAACTGAGAGCAGAAGCAGCTTACATTAGAAGAGAAGGAGAGGAGGACAGACAGGAGACTCAGGATCCAGAGAGCTGAGAGAGAGAAGAAGAGAAGGAGCTGAGACAGAAGCCACAAGACACAGAGAGCTGAGAAAGAGAAGAAGAGACCTAGTGCTAATGTCCTACTTTGTTTGCTGGCAAATAAAGAAGATTTCTCTCTCATTCTGGTGTGTGGTGTTTGACTCCTGAAGTACCACAGATTCTGCTAACAATAGTGGTAATTCCTGCAACAGTAGTAGTACATAGTAAAGAAGCATTAGAAAGAACATGTAAGAGGAATATTATAAACTGTGATAAGCATAGCTGCTTACATAGTAAAAAGCATTACAAAGGACGTGTAATAAGAATATTATAAACTGTGAAAAGCACAGTGGCAACAATGTCCAAGAATATTTGAATTATAATAGGGAAGGTAGACAAGGATAGGATAGAAAAGGTAAAATGGAAGGAAATTGGGAGGGATATGGTAAAAAAGGATGGAGAGGAAAAGAAAGGTAAAATGGAAGAAGAGTGGGAGGGATATGGTAAAAAAGGATGGAGAGGAAAAGATTGGAGATTGAGTACAAGGGGATTTGAAAATGAGGTGAGAGGTATAATTAGTGTCAGTGTCATCGTCAGAGCAGGAGTATTGTAGGTGGGCTGGTAGAATTAAGTTGGTCCATTAGGGTAAGCTTGCTTGAAAAAATGGGACTAACATTTTACTGAAATTATTGTAACTGAACACTGTTCTACTGTAACATAGTAAATGTCAGCAGATAAAGACCTGTACGGTCCATCCAATCTGCCCAATAAGGTGACCAGAGTTTGACACTCTGAACAGGTTGCACTTCTTCACGATTTAAACTGGTATATGTGGAGAGGCATTTTCAACCGGGGACACCCATCTTCGAGGACGGCGCCACGAAGGGGCGGGACCGACCGTATTTTTGAAACGAGCTGGCCGGCCATCTTTCGCTTCAATAATACGGTTGGGGGCGCCCAAATCTCAACATTTAGGTCAACATTAAAGATGGTCGACCTAAATGCTGAGATCGCCAGATTTAGAGATGGGCGCTCTCGGTTTTCGCCGATAATGGAAACCAATGGCGCCCATCTCAAAAACAAACAAATCCAAGGCATTTGGTCGTGGGAGGGGCCAGGATTCATAGTGCACTGGTCCCCCTCACATGCCAGGGCACCAACCGGGCACCCTAGGGGGCACTACAGTGGACTTTGCAAATTGGTCCCAGGTGCATAACTCCCTTACCTTGGGTGCTGAGCCCCCCCCCACCCCCCCCAAAACCCACTCCCCACAACTATACACCACTACCATAGCCCTAAGGGGTGAAGGGGGGAACCTACATGTGGGTACAGTGGGTTTCGGGTAGGGTTTGAAGGGCTCCCATTTTCCACCACAAGTGTACCAGGTAGGGGGGGCATAGGCCTGGGTCTGCCTGCCTGAAGTCCACTGCACCCACTAAAACTGCTCCAGGGACCTGTATACTGCTGCGATGGACCTGAACATGACATTTGAGGCTGGCAAAAAAAGTTTTTAAAGTTGTTTTTTTGATGGTGGGAGGGGGTTAGTGACCACTGGGGGAGTCAGGGGAGATGATCACTGATTCCCTCCGGTGGTCATCTGGTCAATTCGGGCACTTTTTTGGGACTTGGACATGAAAAAAAAGGGACCAAATAAAGTGGACCAAATTCTTGCCAGGGACGCCCTTCTTTTTTCCATTATCAGCCGAGGGCACCCATCTCTTAAGCACGCCCCTGTCCCGCCTTCGCTACCCTTCTGACACGCCCCCTTGAAGTTTGGCCGGCTCCGCGACGAAAAACAGTTGAAGCCGGCCAATATCGGCTTTCGATTATACTGATTTGGCTGGCTTCAGGAGATGGCCGGCCATCTCCCGATTTGTGTCGGAAGATGGCCGGCCATCTCCTTCAAAAATAAGCTGGATAATCTCTGTCTCTCCTTGCCAATTTTGGGGCACACAGCGTAGAAGTCTGCTTGGCACAAGCCGTACTTCCCAACTACTGGAGTTCCATTGAAACCCACTCCAGCCTTGATCCTGATCTATTTTTGCCATTAACGAAACCCAGATCATAAAACTCTGCTCCACATTGGTGATACTTCCCAATTTCAGAATCTCCTGCCAAAGCTCAAGTCCAGGTATGAGGTCATTTGCTTTAATTGGATTCCATCCTTTTTCTATATAGTGTTCTTCTGTGTTTATCCCACACGATCTTAAACTCTGTCACCATTTTTGTCTTCACAATCTCTGCGGGAGAGCATTCTAGGCATCCATCTTTTTGTGAAAAAGTATTTCCTGACATTGCCCCTAAGTCTCCTACCCTGCAACCTCTCAACTCATGATCTCTAGTTCTACCACTTTCCTTCCTTCAAAGCCAAAGCAATCTGGTCTAATTTCAACAATCCTGTTAGAAGCCTAGCAGCAGCATTTTGCACAAGCTGAAGAGACTGAATCATTGATTTAGAAAGGCCCAAATACAATGAATTACAATAATCTAGCACTGATAATACCAAAGCTTGCAAAACTGTCGGGAAAGTCACCTCAGATAAAAATTTCCAGACCTTGGTTTGTTCCTGGACTACTATTTGTTCTATGACTATTTTTTGCTCTGCTGTTTACAGGCTCCTGGACTGTGTTTGTTTGCCCACCTGTCGGGTCAGTGGTCGTGCAACCCCGCAAGTTCCGGAAGTCCTGCTGGCCGCTTGAACCCAGGGGCTCAACTCCTGGGGGACAGTGGCTAAGTGCAGGTGTAGCTAAGGGTTGTCTGGCTGCCTGACAGAGTGTGAGGCACTCCATCCTCGCCGTGCTCAGTCGGGGCACAAGGGCTCACACATCCCCAGTCATAACAGTAGGCCGAACCCATGAGCTCGCCAGACAAAACCGAGCTTTCCAACCAGCTACCAGCATTCCAGCAATGGCATCTGTGGTCCCGCTGTTTCCTCGGACGAAGGTTTCCACCGCACGGTTGCGTCTCCTTGAGCCGCCTTGCTTTGACAGGTCTCCGACAGCATGCCGAGGGTTCCTTAACCAGTGTCAAATTCTGTTTGAGCTGCAACCGGAGGCTTTCCCATCTGACAGAATAAAAGTTACCTACATCATCTCTCTGCTGTCTGGTGCCGCCCTGGCCTGGGCGTCTCCACTATGGGAACAGCGGACTCCGGTCCTGACAGACCTGGAGGAGTTTCTGCGGCAGTTCCGGATGGTATTTGACGTGCCTGGCTAACCTTCCTCTGCCTCTGGGGAGCTGCTGCGGATCCAGCAGGGCGGGTCGGTCGGGTATGCTGTCCGGTTCCGTACCTTGGCTGCAGAACTCAGGTGGAACCAGGAGGCCCTAACGGCTATTTTCTGGCAGGGCCTGAACGGCCAAATAAAAGATGAGTTGGCCGGCAGAGAGATTCCTGCTACTTTGGACGCCCTTATTGCACTCTGCACGAGAATCGACATTCGGTTCCAGGAGCGACTCCAGGAGAGGGCCATGCAGTCAGTGGTGCAGAGATCCAGGGGTCTGCCCCATTGCCCAGAGACGTCTGGGTCCCGCGAGGAGGGTTCGGAAGAAACCAAGGAGGAACCCATGGTAATGGGGCGGCATCACCTGTCCAAGGAGGAGAGGACCTACCGCCTCCGAAGGCATCTATGCTTGTACTGTGGGGATGCCGGCCATCTCTCGGGCACCTGCCCAAACAAGCCTGGGAAGTCGGGAAACGCCCCGGCCCGAGCCCCATGAAGGGAGTGGCTCTGGGCCGGTTGGCCTCCCTTCCGGACTACTTGCTCTCTGTTTCTGTCAGACTCCAAGGTGAGGGGTGTCAGGTTCATACTCGGGCCTTGCTGGACTCCGGGGCCAGAGGGAACTTCATTGACGCCGAGTTCCTGTCACAGTTGGGTAGCTCCACTTTGCCCTGTCAGCCAGAGCTCCGGGTCACCTCCATCCTGGGGGACAGCCTTCCCCGGACCATCACTCGGATCACCTCGCCCCTGCATCTGCAGGTAGGAGCATTGCATCAGGAGAATATCCAGTTCTTGGTTCTTGCCCGAGCCATTCACCCGGTGATTCTTGGACTGCCCTGGCTCCGGCTACACGCTCCAGTGATTGACTGGTCCACCGGTGAGATCGGGCAATGGGGTTCCCGGTGTGTCGAGCACTGCCTCCAGCAGGTCAAGCCTCCTCTGCCACTCTGCTCTGCCCCGCCTCAAGGGCCGCACGAGGGGTTGCCCGGGCTGCCTAAAGACTATCAGGATTTCCGGGATGTGTTCAGTGCTCGGGCGGCTGACACGTTGCCTCCTCACTGGTCTTTCGATTGCGCCATTGACCTCCTGCCGGGAACCGATCCACCCCGAGGGCGTCTTTACACCTTGGCCTTGACCAAGGTGGAGTCCTGCTCCATGAGGGAGTACATCCAAGAGAACCTCCTCAAAGGCTTCATTCGAGCATCAACTTCGCCGGCAGGGGCCGGGTTCTTTTTTGTGTCCAAGAAGGACGGGTCTTCTCCGCCTCTGCATTGACTACCGGGGGGTTGAACAAGATCACGGTGAAGAACATTACCCGCTTCCACTCATCCCGGAGTTGTTTGCCTTCAAGGGGCCAAGATTTTCACCAAACTGGATTTGCGTGGGGCCTACAACCTGGTGCGGAACCGGGAGGGAGACGAGTGGAAGACGGCTTTCAACACCCATGAGGGGCACTTTGAGTACCGGGTAATGCTGTTTGGCCTCTGCAATGCCCCTGCGGTGTTTCAAAACTTTATGAACTTCATTTTCCAAGACCTGCTCTACACTTCAGTAATCGTGTATCTAGATGACATCTTGATTTTCTCCCTTTCTCTGTCCCAGCATGTTTCTCACGTCCACACGGTGCTTCAGCGCCTCTGGAAACATTGGCTCTATGCCAAACTGGAGAAATGCTCGTTCCACCAGCAGAGTCTTCCGTTCCTGGGGTATATCGTTTCCTCCACCAGACTGCAAATGGATCCCGGGAAGTTGACAGCAATCCGTGACTGGCCGGCTCCCCAGGGGCTGCGGGCATTGCAGAGGTTCCTGGGGTTCGCCAATTACTACCAGCAATTCATCCAGGATTACTCCCTCATCACGGCTCTACTGACGGCCCTCACGAGGAAGGGCCCTGATGTTAAGAACTGGACGCTGGAGGCGGTTGCTGCATTTACTACCCTGAAGAAAGCGTTCCTTTCCGCGCCGGTCCTCCGCAGTCCGGATCCTACCCAGCCCTTCTTGGTGGACGGTGGACGCTTCAGCCCTGGGAGTAGGAGCCGTGGCTCTCCTAGACGTCTGCTGCCGGGAAGAAGCACTCCTGTTTCTTCTTCTCCCATAAGTTCACCCACGCGGAACGGAACTATACGGTGGGAGATCGGGAACTGCTGGCGCTAAAGTTAGCTTTTGAAGAGTGGCGCTACTTGCTGGAGGGAGCAGCGCATCCGGTGACGGTGATCACCGACCACAAGAACCTACTCTACCTCCAAAATGCCACCAGACTGAACCCTCGCGGTGGTCACTGTTTATTGCATGGTTCGACTTCCGCCTGATCTTCAGGCCGGGGGATAAGAACGTCCAGGCAGATGCCCTGTCCCGCAGTTTCGAGGCTCCCGGGGACCAGGAGGAGCCCTGCCCCATGTTGAACCCGGCCTGTATTCCCTCTATACCCGGAGTTAGCGCCACTTGCCAGAAGGCCGTCCCAGTGGGTCTCCGTAGGAAGGTGTTACGCTGGGGGCACACTTCCGAGTTCGCTGGATACTTCGGGTTCCACAAGACCCTCCATCTGATCTCCCGGTCGTACTGGTGGCCTCGGATGGCGCAGGATGTGCTGCAGTATGTGTCCACCGGTCCAGTGTGCGCCCGAACTAAGAGTTCCCATCAGAGGCAGTGGGGTTTGATGCAGCCCATGCCGGTACCCCAGCAGCCCTGGGAGGACCTGTCCATGGATTTCATCACTGACCTACCGGTCTCCCAGGGAACACTGTTATTTGGGTGGTAATCGATCGGTTCTCCAAGATGGCTCATTTTGTTCCAATGAAGGCCTTACCCACTGCTGCCAGTCTTGCCACCAGTTTCATCACCCACATCTTCAGGCTCCATGGATTACCCCAAAGGATCATCAGTGACTGAAGCTCACAGTTCACCTCCCGCTTTTGGAGAGCATTGTGTTCAGCCTTTGGGGTAACCACCCTTTTCTCATCAGTATACCACCCGCAAACTAATGGTATGGTGGAGCGGGTCAACCAGACGGTGAAGGCATTCCTCCAGGCCTACTCTAATCAGCGCCAGGATGACTGGTCCATGCTGCTACCCTGGGCTAAATTTGCCTATAACAACAGCCTGCATTCAGCCTCCCGGATTACACCCTTCAGCACCATCTATGGACGCCATCCATGTCTACCTCTGCCAATTTCCCCCGTGAAGGTCTCACCTCAGGTGTAGCCCATGGTCCGTTCGCTTCAGGAGGCTTGGAGGAAGGTCCCGGAACAGTAACAACGGGCAGCGGTCAAGGCCAAGGACCGTAGGAGACAAGCGGCTCCCACGTTTCTGCCGGGAGAGAAGGTTTGGCTTAGCACCCGGTACCTGAGACTGCGGTTTCCATCGCTCAAGTTTGCTCCACGATTCACTGGACCCTTTGCTCCAGGATAGGAGCAGTGACTTACCGGTTGCACCTACCCGGCCAACTCCAGGTGCACAATGCCATCCATGTGTCGCTCTTGAAACCGTTCTGCAGGTCCAAGTGGCATCCCGAACCCAAGAGGGTGGTTGTGCCTCAGAGTGACCCGGATCCCGAATACGAGGTAGATCGCATCCTGGATTCGAAGCTGCGGGGAGGAAAGTTATTCTACCTCTTGTCCTGGAAGCACTTCGGTCCTGAAGACAACTCCAGGGAACCAGCCACTAACGTGCATGCTTCCGACCTGGTCCGTGAGTTTCATGCTCTTCATCCTACTCAGCCCGGGCCAGGGGGAGGCTTCCGGGGGGGGGGGGGGGGGGATACTGTTACATTCCTCACCTGGCTCCAGGCCTGCGCGGCCGATTCGCTGGCGAGTCGTGTTCCGGCGAAGATAGCCGGCCATCTTGGATATGGTTTCTCTAGGTCGGCCATCTTCGGATGGGCATCTCTGCTTGTGGCAGCCATCTTGGTGTTGGTTAGCTTCAGGAAGGAAACCCATATTTGGATGTAGGGCATCTCTGCTGATGGGGCAGCCATCTTGGATCAGCTGCACATGTTTGAGATTGATTCCTACACTATTTAAAGCCCTGCCTCCAGTCCTTCATTGCTTCAGCCTCAATTGTGTTTGAGGTCCACGCCGGTGCTCCTTGTCTTCGGTTCCTGTGTTCCAGTGTTCCAGACCTTGGTTTGTTCCTGGACTATGCGTTGCGTTGCTGCCTGCCTTGACCTTGGACTGTTCTATGACTATTCTTTGCTCTGCTGTTTACAGGCTTCCTGGACTGTGTTTGTTTGCCCACCTGTTGGGTCAGTGGTCGTGCAACCCCGCTGGTTCAGGAAGTCCTGCCGGCCGCTTGAACCCAGGGGCTCAACTCATGGGGGACAGTGGCTAAGTGCCGGTGAAGCTAGGGTTTGTCTGGCTGCCTGACCGAATGCTGTGGCACTCCATCCTTGCTGTGCTCAGTCAGGGCACAAGGGCTCACACATCCCCAGTCATAACAACTCCACCGTGTTTGTTTGCTCGCTGGCGGACAGCAGGGATCAAATTTCTTACCCAAGTACTCTCAGAAGAGGGGAAGGTCAAACCATTCCTGTATCTACAGTCCACTTATACTCTACCAAAATCAGACTACTTTGCTTACTTCCAACTGTGTCACTATGTGCATAGTCTCCCCTGGCAAGATCTATGCAAGAAATGTTCAGGACACTTTGGCAGAGGTATTGACATTTGGTACACAGAATAAGGTGTCGTTGTCCTACCATATACGACGGAAGATTTAAGTTTTGAGGAAATAGCACATGCCTGGTCAGCAGACTTGGTTATTGAAGTCACTGGATCTCAGCTTCAAACCTCTACAGCATGCCATACTACTACCACTACTTATAATTTCTATAGCGCTACTAGACGTACGCAGCGCTGTACACTTGAACATGAAGAGACAGTCCCTGCTCGACAGAGCTTACAATCTAATTAGGACAAACAGGACAAACAAGATAAGGGAATATTAAGGTGAGGATGATAAAATGAGGGTTCTGAACAAGTGAATAAGGGTTAGGAGTTAAAAGCAGCATCAAAAAGGTGGGCTTTTAGCTTAGATCTGAAGACGGCCAGAGATGGAGCTTGACGTAACGGCTCAGGAAGTATATTCCAGGCATATGGTGCAGCAAGATAAAAGGAACTGAGTCTGGAGTTAGCGGTGGAGGAGAAGGGTGCAGATAAGAGAGATTTACCCAGTGAACGGAGTTCCCGGGGAGGAATGAGGGAGAGATGAGAGTGGAGAGGTACTGAGGAGCTGCAGAGTGAATGCACTTATAGGTCAATAAGAGGAGTTTGAACTGTTTGAACTGTATGCGGAAATGGATAGGAAGCCAGTGAAGTGACTTGAGGAGAGGGCTAATATGAGCATAACGACACTGGCGGAATATTAGTCGTGCAGCAGAATTTTGAACAGATGGTTAAGTGGGAGACCTGTGAAAAGCAAGTTCCAATAGTCTAAGTGAGAGGTGATAAGAGTGTGGATGAGGGTTCTGGTAGTGTGCTCAGAAAGGGAAGGGCGAATTTTGCTGATATTATAGAGAAAGAAACGACAGGTTTTTGCAGTCTGTTGAATATGTGCAGAGAAGGAGAGGGAGGAGTCGAAGATGACCCCAAGGCTATGAGCTGATGAGACAGGAAGGATGAGAGTGTTATCCACAGAAATAGAGAATGGGGGAGGAGGAGAGGTTGGTTTAGGGGGAAAGATAAGAAGCTTAGTCTTGGTCATGCTTAGTTTCAGATGGCGCTGAGACATCCAAGCAGCAATGTCAGACAGGCAGGCTGATACTTTGGCCTGGGTTTCGGGCTGAGATTTCTGGTGTGGAGAGGTAGATCTGGGAGTCATCAGCGTAAAGATGACACTGAAAACCATGGGATGAGATCAGGGTACCAAGGGAAGAAGTATAGATGGAGAAGAGAAGAGGTCCCAGGACAGATCCCTGAGGTACACCTGGGATAGAAGTAGAAGAGGATCCACTAGAGTATACAGTGAATGATACATACCTGTAGCAGGTGTTCTCCGAGGACAGCAGGCTGATTGTTCTCACGACTGGGTGACGTCCGCGGCAGCCCCCACCAACCGGAAAGAAGCTTCGCGGGACGGTCGGCACGCAGGGCACGCCCACCGCGCATGCGCGGCCGTCTTCCCGCCCGTGCGCGACCGCTCCCGCCAGTTGAATGACAAGCAATAAAATATGAAACACAACTCCAAAGGGGAGGAGGGAGGGTAGGTGAGAACAATCAGCCTGCTGTCCTCGGAGAACACCTGCTACAGGTATGTATCATTCACTTTCTCCGAGGACAAGCAGGCTGCTTGTTCTCACGACTGGGGTATCCCTAGCTCTCAGGCTCACTCAAAACAAGAACCCAGGTCAATTGAACCTCGCAACGGCGAGGGTACAACAGAAATTGACCTACGAAGAACAACTAACTGAGAGTGCAGCCTGACCAGAATAAATTCGGGTCCTGGAGGGTGGAGTTGGATTTACACCCCAAACAGATTCTGCAGCACCGACTGCCCGAACCGACTGTCGCGTCGGGTATCCTGCTGGAGGCAGTAGTGTGATGTGAATGTTTGGACAGATGACCACGTCGCAGCCTTGCAGATCTCTTCAATAGTGGCTGACTTCAAGTGGGCCACCGACGCTGCCATGGCTCTGACACTATGAGCCGTGACATGACCCTCAATAGCCAGCCCAGCCTGGGCGTAAGTGAAGGAAATGCAATCTGCTAGCCAATTGGAGATGGTGCGTTTCCCGACAGCGACCCCTAGCCTGTTAGGGTCGAAAGAAATAAACAATTGGGCGGACTGTCTGTTGGGCTGTGTCCGCTCCAAGTAGAAGGCCAATGCTCTCTTGCAGTCCAATGTGTGCAACTGACGTTCAGCAGGGCGGGTATGCGGCCTGGGAAAGAATGTTGACAAGACAATTGACTGGTTAAGATGGAACTCCGACACCACCTTCGGCAGGAACTTTGGGTGGGTGCGGAGCACTACTCTGTTGTGATGAAATTTGGTATATGGAGCATGAGCTACTAGGGCTTGAAGCTCACTGACCCTACGAGCTGAAGTAACTGCCACCAAGAAAATGACCTTCCAGGTCAAATACTTCAGATGGCAGGTATTCAGTGGCTCAAAAGGAGGTTTCATCAGCTGGGTGAGGACGACGTTGAGATCCCATGACACTGTAGGAGGCTTGATAGGGGGCTTTGACAAAAGCAAGCCTCTCATGAATCGAACGACTAAAGGCTGTCCAGAGATGGCTTTACCTTCCACACGATAATGGTAAGCACTAATCGCACTAAGGTGATTCCTTACTGAGTTGGTCTTGAGGCCAGACTCTGATAAGTGCAGAAGGTATTCAAGCAGGTTCTGTGCAGGGCAAGAACGAGGTTCTAGGGCCTTGCTCTCACACCACACGACAAACCTCCTCCACTTGAAAAAGTAACTCTTTTTAGTGGAATCCTTCCTAGAGGCAAGCAAGACCCGGGAGACACCCTCAGGCAGACCCAACGCAGCGAAGTCTACGCCCTCAACATCCAGGCCGTGAGAGCCAGGGATGGAAGGTTGGGGTGCAGCAACGCTCCGTCGTTCTGCGAGATGAGAGTCGGAAAACACTCCAATCTCCACGGTTCCTCGGAGGACAACTCCAGAAGAAGAGGGAACCAGATCTGACGGGGCCAAAAGGGCGCTATCAGAATCATGGTGCCGCGGTCTTGCTTGAGCTTCAGTAAGGTCTTCCCCACCAAAGGTATGGGAGGATAAGCATACAGGAGGCCGGTCCCCCAATGGAGGAGAAAGGCATCCGACGCTAGTCTGCCGTGTGCCTGAAGTCTGGAACAGAACAGAGGCAGCTTGTGATTGGTCTGAGAGGCGAAAAGGTCCACCGAGGGAGTGCCCCACTCTCGGAAGATCTTGCGTACCACTCTGGCATGGAGCGACCACTCGTGCGGTTGCATGACTCTGCTCAGTCTGTCGGCCAGACTGTTGTTTACGCCTGCCAGGTACGTGGCTTGGAGGAGCATGCCAAACCGGCACGCCCAACGCCACAGCCCGACGGCTTCCTGACACAGGGGGCGAGATCCGGTGCCCCCCTGCTTGTTGACGTAATACATTGCAACCTGATTGTCTGTCCGAATTTGGATAATTTGGCAGGACAGCCGATCTCTGAAAGCCTTCAGTGCGTTCCAGATCGCTCGGAGCTCCAGGAGGTTGATCTGCAGATCCTTTTCCTGGAGGGACCACAGACCCTGGGTGTGAAGCCCATCGACATGAGCTCCCCACCCCAGGCGAGATGCATCCGTCGTCAGCACTTTCGTGGGCTGTGGAATTTGGAATGGACGTCCCAGGGTCAAATTGGTCCGGATGGTCCACCAGAGCAGTGAAGTGCGGCAACTGGTGGAGAGGCGGATGACATCTTCTAGATTCCCGGTGGCTTGGAACCACTGGGAAGCTAGGGTCCATTGAGCAGATCTCATGTGAAGACGAGCCATGGGAGTCACATGAACTGTGGAGGCCATATGACCCAGAAGTCTCAACATCTGCCGAGCTGTGATCCGCTGAGACGCTCTGGTCTGCGAAGCCAGGGCCAGGAGATTGGTGGCCCTCGCTTCGGGAAGGTAGGCCTGAGCCGTCTGGGTATTCAGCAGAGCTCCTATGAATTCCAGAGACTGGGTTGGCTGGAGATGGGACTTTGGGTAATTTATCACAAACCCCAGCAGCTCCAGAAGTTGAATAGTGCACTGCATGGACCGGAGGGCTCCTGCCTCCGAGGTGTTCTTGACCAGCCAATCGTCGAGATATGGGAACACGTGCACTCCCAGCTTGCGTAGGTAGGCCGCTACCACCACGAGGCACTTGGTAAACACTCGTGGGGCAGAGGCGAGCCCAAAGGGCAGCACACAATACTGAAAGTGCCGTGCGCCCAGGCGGAATCTGAGATACTGTCTGTGAGCTGGCAGTATCGGTATGTGAGTATATGCGTCCTTTAAATCCAGGGAACATAGCCAATCGTTTTTCTGAATCATTGGCAGAAGGGTGCCCAAGGAAAGCATCCTGAACTTTTCTTTGACCAGGAATTTGTTCAGGCCTCTCAGGTCTAGGATGGGACGCATCCCCCCTGTTTTCTTTTCCACAAGGAAGTACCTGGAATAGAATCCCTGCCCTTCCTGCCCGGGTGGTACGGGCTCGACCGCATTGGCGCTGAGAAGGGCGGAGAGTTCCTCTGCAAGTACCTGCTTGTGGCGGGAGCTGAAAGACTGAGCTCCCGGAGGGCAATTTGGAGGCAGGGAGGCCAAATTCAGGGCGTATCCGCACCGCACTATTTGGAGAACCCACTGGTCGGAGGTTATGAGAGGCCACCTTTGGTGAAAAAATTTTAACCTCCCTCCGACCGGCAGATCGTCCGGTACGGACACTTGTAGGGCGGCTATGTTCCCATGGATCCAGTCAAAAGCCCGTCCCCGGCTTTTGCTGTGGAGGCGCAGGGGGCTGCTTAGGCGCACGCTGTTGACGAGAACGAGCGCGCTGGGGCTGTCCCTGTGCCTGACGAGGCCTTCGGGCCGGCTGGTTGTACCTACGCTTCGCAAAAGAATAGGGTGCAGCCTGCCGGGCCCGGGAAAAACGTCCACCTGTGGAGGTGGATGCTGAAGGCGCCCGGTGGGAGAGCTTGTCGAGAGCGGTTTCCCGCTGATGCAGTTGGTCCACCATCTGCTCGACCTTCTCACCAAAAATGTTATCCCCCCGGCAAGGGACGTCGGCCAGTCTCTGCTGGGTGCGGTTGTCCAGGTCAGAGGCGCGCAGCCATGAGAGCCTGCGCATCACTATACCTTGGGCCGCAGCACGAGATGCCACGTCACAGGTGTCATAAATACCCCTGGACAGGAACTTTCTGCACGCCTTCAGCTGCCTGACCACCTCCTGATAAGGCCTGGACTGCTCCGGCGGGAGCTTCTCGACCAGGTCCGCCAGTTGTTGCACATAGGTCCGCATGTGAATGCTCATATAGAGCAGGTATGATTGGATGCGGGTCACGAGCATGGAGGATTGGTAGGCCTTCCTCCCAAACGAGTCCAGAGTGCGAGACTCCCGCCCCGGGGGCGCCGAGGCGGTATCCCTCGAACTCCGTGCCCTCTTGAGAGCAGAATCCACGACCGCCGAGTCATGGGGCAATTGTGGCCGCATTAGCTCTGGGTCAGAGTGGATCCTGTACTGGGACTCTGCTTTCTTGGGAATGGTGGGGTTAGTTAATGGTCACACCCAGTTCCGAAGCAGCGTCTCCTTTAGGACATTGTGCAGCGGCACCGTGGAGGACTCTCTAGGTGGTGATGGATAGTCGAGGACCTCGAGCATCTCGGCCCTCGGCTCTTCCACAGAGACCACGGGGAAGGGAATGCTGATAGACATATCCCGCACAAAGGAGGCAAAAGAGAGACTCTCGGGAGGTGAGAGTTTCCTCTCCGGTGAAGGCGTGGGGTCCGAGGGAAGGCCCGTAGACTCCTCTGAGGAGAAATATCTAGGGTCCTCCTCTTCCCCCCACGAGTCCTCATCCTCGGTGTCGGACATAAGCTCATGTAGCTGAGTCCTGAACCGGGCCCGGCTCGACGTCGAGGCACCAGGGTCTCGGTGTCGTCGAGCGGTGGACTCCCGCGCCGGCGGGGACGGAGCTCCCTCCATCGACGTCGACGGGGACTCCACCTGCGTGGCGGTCGAGACCGGCACCGCAAGCGGCGGCGGTGTCGACGGCCCCGGCGCCGGGCTAGAGCTCGCCGGCGCCACAGTCATCGGCGCCGAGGGCGCAAGCACCCCCGGCGCCGGCACAGCCTGGCGCATCAGCCCTTCCAGGATCCCCGGAAGGATGGCTCTGAGGCACTCGTCCAGGCCCGCTGCCGGGAAAGGCGGTGGGGCTGGTAGGGGTGTCGGTGCCAGAAGCTGCTGGGAGCCAGGAGACGGCACCGAGGTGCCGGAACCCCGACGCGTCGGTACCTCCACAACCGACGGAGACCGCTCCTCTCGATGGTGACGCTTCGGCGTCGCCTCCTCTCCGACATCGGGCTGCACCGAGGGCGACCGGTGACGACGCTTCTTGTCTTTTTTCCGATGCCCGTCACCGGCGCCGGAGGGCATGGAGGAGGAGGAGGTCGATCCCCCTCGGTCTCGAGGTACCGGGTCAGACAGGGTTCGGTCCCGTGGCCCACGAGCTGAGGGAGTGACCGGGGCCGACTGCCCACGCGGCCTCTCACCCCCACTCTCACCGGAGGTCCGGCGGGCCGACGGGACCTGTTCTCCTGGGGTCGCTGCCATCGGTGCCGATGTCTCGGGCATCGATACCGGTACCGAAGGACCGGGCGTCGATACCGATGCCTTCGAGGTCGACGTCGAGGGGCCAGCGCAAGTTCCAAAAAGACGGTCCCGTAGAACTTGCCTCGCAACCTGAGTTTGTTTCCGGAGACCGAGACACAAAGCACACGACTTGAGATTGTGCTCCGGCCCGAGGCACTGGAGGCACCAAGCGTGGGTGTCGGTCTGCGAGATCGGCCGGCCGCAGCGACCACACTTTTTAAATCCACTCGGGACCTTCGAGGACATCGACGGAAAAATCGCGTCGGCGAAGTCAAAGTCGTCAATGGTGGCTGAAATCACACCACGAAAAAGCAAAACGACCGTGCGGCCACTAGGCCGCAACGCGGCGGCCCCGCTGGAAGCGAGGGAAAAAAGGGAGCGCGTGCCCCACACGCGCAGGGTTTCTTTTTTTTTTTTTTTTTAGTAAAAAGAAACCGGGCGGTAACGAAAACCGTTAGAAAAAGTAGAAAAAAGCACGATCAGCGTACACGCGATCGAACAATCCGGCGGCTGAACAGAGAGAGCGGCAAGGCACGACTCTCTCCAGGCGCGGAAAAAAAGGAACTGGCGGGAGCGGTCGCGCACGGGTGGGAAGACGGCCGCGCATGCGCGGTGGGCGTGCCCTGCGTGCCGACCGTCCCGCGAAGCTTCTTTCCGGTTGGTGGGGGCTGCCGCGGACGTCACCCAGTCGTGAGAACAAGCAGCCTGCTTGTCCTCGGAGAAACTAAAGGTACGCTGGGTGAGATAAGAAGAAAACCAGGAAAGAACAGAGCCCTGAAATCCAAGTGAGGACAGCGTATCAAGGAGTAGGCTGTGATCAACAGTGTCAAAAGCAGCAGATAGATCGAGAAGGATGAGGATAGAATAGAGACCATGCAACGTCAGTTCAGCAGTACTGTTCTATGGGAATTACAATACAAGTTTGCATTATGTTTATATATCTCCCCTGCAAGAGAAAGAACTGGGACAGCGTGGCGACGGAGAACTGCCCCAAGTGTGGTCGATGTGTGGCCTCCCTTGGTCACATGTTTTGGAGCTGTCCTATGATACGTATATTCTGGAGACAGATTACAGGACACACAGCAATTCATTGGGTGTGACGACTCCCTATTCACCCTCTGTGGCTGTTTGTAGAATATAAACTTTCTAAACCAATCCCATAGGGGCTGCGGGGATTCTTAGCCCACTTGGTACTGATGGGGCAACGGGTGAAATTGACACAGTGGAGATCAGCTACGCGCCAACTTTGGAGATGTGGTGATCACAAATGATTTCTTTACTTTCCATGGAAAGATTGGATGTTTCTGATATTGCTTCTCTGCAGGAGGAATGCTTCCAGCGAGTCTGGGAGCAGTTCTGGGTGATGCTCCAGCCAGCAGCCCACAGCAGACTTTTAAATTGATTTACTAAGCAACTGGTTCTGAGAATGAGAAAGGGCTGGAGGGGGGATGATCAGTGGGTCTGGGTGGGGTGGGGGGGGGGGAGTTTAAGACTAGTTCATGTTAAAATGATTCTCTGTTCAAAGTTTTCCTTGTTATGGCTATCTTGATTGTTGTGGCAAGATTCATTGCATTTCTCAATAAAACAGATTTAAACATAATTGAAATGTCTTTTCCTAATCTCGCAGTTTGAAAAACCAAAGAACACTCACAAATTTTTAGGCTTTTAATACCCTTAGGAGATTGAAAAGAAAAAAAATTCTCATACCCTTTCCTAAAATTCCTCGTGCTTATCGCCAACTTAAAATGATCATAAAAATATGAAGGAAATAAACCATATAAACCCTTGTAAAGAAAACATGACAATGCTCTGAGAGAAACAAACAGAACCACTCTAAAACCGCACCCTGAACCCCAAATGAATAGTAAAATTTCATGGTGAATTGTATCAGACCGTGGAAATGCCCAAGAAAATCATTAAATATTCCTCATGTCGATCAAATCCAGCATGTATCAAATCAAATATAGACACCAACAACATTTGTTTTATTTATTTATTTATTTATTCATTCATTCTTGTATCCCAGTATTATTCAAAAAAAAGTTTTGGTTCAAAGTGGATTACAGTTTACAGTGAAATTATAGTAGTGTTTTACAGTTGTGACTTAAAAGAGGCCATTTGTGTCTTACATGATTAGTTATAGAATTTTTGTTAAAAAGGTGTGTTTTTAGCTCTTTTCTGAATTGGATATAGTTAGTGATGCTTCTGATGGCTTTTGGTATCAAGTTCCACCATTTGTATTCACTGTTATTTCTGGGAAAAATTTACTATTTCTGGGATAAGCAGCATAAAATGTATAGAACTTTTTTGGGATCTTGCCAGGTACTTGTGACCTGGATTGGCCACTGTTTGAAACAGGATGCTGGGTTTGATGGACCTTTGGTCTGTCCCAGTGTGGCAATACTTATGTACACATAAGATAGCTGAGTCCTGCTGTGTAAATGGTTCTATACATTATGTTTCTGCAGTTGGGTAGGTGTAGAAGTAGGTAACTTCTGGTTTCTGGGCTTGTGTTTCTTGGTGATAGTTCTATCACATCTTGCATGTATGCAAGTGCCATTCCGAATAATATCTTGAAAACGATGGTGCTAGCTTTGAAGATTAGTCTTGTTTTGATTGGCAGCCAGTGTAGTGCTTCAAGTAGTGGGGTAGCTCTTTCATATTTCGACTTTTTGAAGATCAGTCTTGCTGCTGTGTTTTGGATGGTTTGTAATGATTTTAGTGTGCTTTCCTTACACCCTACGTATGCTGCATTACAGTAGTCTAATTATGATAGTATCATCACTTATACAATTATCTGGAATGACTGTTTGGCAAAATAGTCTCTTATACTTCTTAGTTTCCATAGTGTTCTGAAGCATTTTGATATTACTGCTGACATTTGATCGTCCATTGATAGATATTTATCTAGGATAATTCCCACTTTCAAACTCAAACTAAACAGAGACAAAACCAAATTCCTGGTTCTATCCAGTCAAAACAGGCCTGGGCCTTATGGAAAAATGGGCAGAGTTGTTGCCCATTTTTCTATAAGGTCCAGGACTGTTTTGACTTTATCCAGTATTTCTGTGAAGATGCTGTTGAATGGTATGTAGATGGTGACATCGTCTACGTATATGAAAGGGTTGAGACCCATAGCCTCCAGTTTTCTTTCGAGCAGTGCCATCATTACATGGAACTAGGGGCGTAGCAGCGGGTGGGCCTGGGTGGGCCCAGGCCCACCCAATCTTGACTCAGGCCTGTCTGCCCACCTGCCAAGTCTGAGATGATCCTCTGCTCCGCCGCTACCACCGCCGCTGCATCTCTGTGAGCAGCCTCGGCAAAAGAAGAAAATGAAGTTCAGGGCCGCAGCAGCCTTCAGGCATGCGCTGTCGGCTCTGTCATTCTCTGCCCCCGCTGATGTCAATTTCCTGTTCCGAGGGCTGAGGACCGGCAGACCAACAGTGCATGCCTGAAGGCTGCTGCGGGCGGGGGGGGGGGGGGGGAGCAGAAAGAGGGTCCGGGCTGGCCAGCTAAGCAGTACTAGTACCAACCGTGAGGGAAGAGGAAGAGCACATAGGTGAGCAAGATGGGGATTGGGGATGTCGCTGTTTTTAGGCTGGGGAATTTTAACGCTATCTGGCAACCCATTCACAAAACGTACTTTGTCGCAATGGATAGCTGCTTGTATTTTTTTTTCTCTCCCATGAAAAATGCAAATCCCTCATGACATGGCTCTTCGGACTTTGGCTAGTACAAAAGTGCATCTTCACAGAGCTTCCCCATAGATATTTGTAAGCGGGTATCCTTGCATACTTTAGTGATCCGATTTTGCCTCATTGTGTACCAACTCCCAAATCATCGCCAGTTTCGGACTTGATGTTGCGCTCTCCTCTGCTTTGACTCCACTTTTTGATAGCAAAGAGCAAACACTCACATAATGACATCACTCTACCTTTCCTTACCATCCTTCTTACTTCTTAGCCTTCCCTATCTCCTTTCTGTTTATCCCATCTTAGCTTGCATTTATATCAAACCCTACAACTACTCGTTTACTACAATTAGTATGTTTCTTTTCATGACTGTAATTGTATTTACTATGTATGCCGCATTGAACCTGCAACATGTGGGAAAGCGCGGGGTACAAATGTAATAATAATAATAAAAGGTACGTGGAAACAAAAAATGCTGGGGTGGAGGAGCATAGAAAAAATATTTTGTTTTGAAGGGGAGGAGGAACAAAGTGTGTCAAGGTGTATATTGCATGGTGGGGGGGGGGGGAAGAGAGAGATCAAAGATGTTGGATGGGTACAGGAAAAGGGGAGACACTGGATGAAAGGAGGAAGAGAGAGGAGGGATGAAAGGAGGGAGACACTGGACAGAAGGTGGAGAGCGAGGGAAGGTGTTGGTGGATGAGAGAGAGAGAGAGAGAAAGGGACATGCTGGAAGGAGGTGAGAGGGGAGAAGCTGGATGGAACGAAAGAAGAGTTGGGATGTTGGATAGAAGAGGGGTACAGAGAAAAAGATGAATGGAAAGATGGTGGGAGAAAGAGGGGACATGGAAAAGGGCAGGGGAGAGACAAGCTGTTGGGGAGAAGGAAGGGGAGCAAGGGGGAGACCCTGGTTGGTCAGATGGAGAGAAACAGGAGAAATGCTGGATGAAAGGAGGGAGAGAGAGGAAAAATGCTAGAAGTAGGGCACACTACTCATGCCTATATATATATATATATATATATATATATATATATATATATATATATATAGTGCCCACCCATATTAGCTCTGGGCCCAGCCAAAATGTCAGGTCTGGCTACGCCACTGCATGGAACAGTATTGGTGATACCAGAGATCCTTGTGGTACCCCACATTCAGGGGTCCAGGAAGCTGATGTCTGGTTTGACAGCCACCCAACTTAAAACACAAGCTAATTAGAAGTTAACTCCCAACACAGACTCAAAAAGAAAAGAATGGCACACATCCTTGCAATATATCCAGCTGCAAACTATGCCAAAACATTTTGCAGGACCCCACGGTCATTCACAAAGGAAAAATATTCAACATTAAGGAATCTTTCATGTGCTCATCTTCCAATGTGGTATATAGCATTCAGTGTAAAAAATGCAATGAAGGCTGCTACATTGGAGAAACCAGTCAGATGCTAAAGAAGAGATTTAATTTACATAGACACCATATGAAAAATGCCAGTACTAATAAAGATGTCACGCCTGTGGGGCAGCACTTTACAAAACCAGAACACTGTATCAGTGACTTCATGGTAAGAATCTTAAAAGAGAACTTTAAAACAATACAGGAACGTAAGACCTTTGAAATCAGAATGATTAAATATTTTGACACCCACCAGACAGGACTTAAAGATCTGGGTTTTCTAGCCCATTATAAACCACAAAATTGTACTTCTTTGAAAATTGTACTGCTTTGTCACCCTCCTGTCTCCATGCATATCTCACCTGTCCCTCACCTATCAACCCCCATCCTGTTAGACTGTCACTGGAATGCTTTGATGTTTCACTTATATATACTGTCATCTACCAACATTTGCTTATTTCCGATCTGATGAAGAAGGGCAACCTTCGAAAGCTAATCAAGAAATGTATTACGTTATGCCCATTAAAAAAGGTATCTTATTTTCTTTTCCATGTTTTATTTTGTTTTATTTCTATTGATTATCTTTACGATTGTAGAAATCCACTGACCCATGCTGCCACTGCACCACATACTCCCATGTTGAGTAGGGTCATAAGTGTTGTGTGGTCTACTAGGTAGAACGCGCTTGACATGTCAAACTGTAGCATTAGTATTTTCTTTCCTTAGCATATTAGGCTTCTGTACTTCGTTATCAGGGTGGTTATTAGAGTCTCGGTCCTGTGTTGTGGTCTGAAATCTGATTGGGAGTTGTGGAGGATTAAGAATTGTGTCAAGTATTCCATTAGTTGCTGAACAACAGTTCTGTACCAGCAAGGCAGGATACTTTGGATATACATATTTGGTGCAGTTATTTATTTGCATTACACGACTATAACCATTGTGTTTTTGCTGGTACTGACTCCTGAGGCAGGACTTGCGGCCAAAACACGGCTCGTGTTGTCTTTTCTACCAATAAAATTCTGCATCACACCTTTCGATTAGGATCAAGAGCACCACCCTTCAGCAAAGGATGAACAGAAGCCTTTTTCAAAGTCCCAGGGACAATCCCTTCAGATTGCGACCTTTCAATGAAAGTAATTAAAGGGAACAACAAGTTGGGGAACAATTATCCAGGGAACAGTGCCAAAGATTCAACCTGCTCATCACAGAAATTGCAGAGAAGTCCAACTACTTATTATCACACTGTAAGACTGCTCACAAAACAAAATTAAAGGAGTCTTTTACAAAGGAAAAGTAGCATTTTTAGTGCATAGGAATAGTGTTTAGCGCGTGCTAAAAATGCTAGCAGGCCTTTGTAAAAGGATCCCTAAATTATTAAAAGAACTTGCAATATCCTCTACTTTCTTCTGAAAGAAATCAGCAAACCTTTGACATGAAATCTCACACAAGGTAACACAGAATATATAGTAGTTAAGTTCTTTGCTCTTCCAAATAGCTGTTGAGAGGAAGACGATGCCCTAGCAATAGCTTCTTCAAAGAAACATTTTATTGCCTTCAGGATCTCCTGCTGATAGGTAACCATATGCATCCAATACTCCATCAAATGGATAGTGTTTGGATATTTGCACCACTCATGCTCTTTTCTTCGAAGAATTTGCTTTAGAGACTTCAACTTAACTGTAAACCAAGGGACACTATATTTTCCTACACATGTAACAGACTTAAAGGGATAAACTTGATCCTGACAAACCGGGCATTCACAAGTAACAAAAGCAAGCTAGAGGCCCGATGATTAGAAGAAACTTTTGACCCAGGTTTGACAGGAATTAAATTACAAAGAGGGCTTCTATGTGGCTTAGAGCATTCATTTTCTAAAAAGCTGGGGGGAGGGGGGGTTGGGGGTGGAGAAAGAAAATTAACTTACTAGTTTTTTCCATCTCTCGATCATTTATAAATAGGTTAACAGGCAGCAGTCATAAGAATATAATAGCCATACCAGGTCAGACCAATGGTCCATCTAGCCCAGTATCCTGTTTCCAACAGTGGCCAATCCCGATCACAATTATGATTGCCTGATGCCTCCCTGTTACACTTTCTCATTAAATACATATTGAATATTAGGTATTTCATTGAAAAATATTTATATATTTAATTTCTTTCCCCTTCTTTTTGCTGTTTTGATATTTATATGCTGGAGTGAATTATTTTCTCCCTTTTTCATTTTTGATAGAAACCCAAATAGTAGCAACATTCTAAGCTACCAATCACAGGGCAAGCAGTGGCTTCATCATGTCAGTCTCAATAGACTATGGACGTTTCCTCCAGGAACTTGTCCAAACCTCTTTTAAACCCAGATACACTAACCTACATTACTATACTAAACTAAACTAACTACACTAAACTAACTAATGGACTGTAGGACCTGAGGCATCATGGCTTCACTAGAGGCAGGTCGTGTCAGACAAATCTAATTGATTTCTTTGACTGGGTGACCAAAGAGTTGAATGTGGGAGGGGCACTAGATGTGGTGTACTTGGATTTTAGCAAAGCCTTTTACATGGTTCTGCACAGGCGACTGATAAATAAATTGAGTGCCCTTGGTATGAAACCTAAAGTGAATGACTGGGTTAAAAATTGGTTAAGTGGGAGGAAACAGAGGGTAGTGGTAAATGAAGCTTGCTCTGACGAAAGGGATGTTATCAGTGGTGTGCCGCAGGGGTTGGTCCTTAGGCAGGCTCTCTTTAACATCTTTGTCAGCGAAATTGCAGAATGACTGTCTGGTAAGGTCTGCCTCTTTGTGGATGATACTAAACTCTATAATAGGGTGGACACCCCAGAGTGTGTGGATGGCAAAGCTTGAAGAATGGTCCAAAATTGGCAACTAAGATTTAATGCTAAGAAATGCAAAAATCCAAGGGAACAGTACAATATAGGGGTTAAAGTGCTTCTGTCTACGGTACAAGAACGAGACTTGGGGGTGATTGTGTCTGATGACTAAGTGGCCAAACAGGTAGAAAAGACAACGGTCAAAGCCAGAAGGATGCTTGGGTGCATAATGAGAGTGATGACCAGCAGGAAAAAGGAGGTGATAGTGCCCTTGTATAAGTCTCTGATGAGGCCCCATTTGGAATACTGCATGCAATTCTAGAAACTGCACCTACAGAAAGATATAAACAGGATGGAGTCAGTCCAGAGGGTAGCTACTAAATTGGTAAGTGGTCTCCGTCATAAAACATATAAGGATGGGCTTATGAACCTCAACATGTATACGCTGGAAGAGAGGTGGGAGAGAGGGGATATGATAGAGACATTTAAATACCTCAGTGGTGTTAATGTATTTATTAGCCATCCCGCCAATCTTCCAGTACCATGCTGGTTTTTAACGATAAATTACATATTATTAACAATAGTTCTGCAAGTTCATTTTTCAATTCTATCAGTACTCTGGTATGTATACCATCCAGTCCAGGCGATTTGCTACAAATTACCCCATTACATCTACCAGGTTTACAGAGATTTGTTTCAGTTCTTGATCTGTTTTTGTATTTTCGGGTCACAGACCGTACACATTTGCCAGGCAGTGGCCTTACTTCCCAACTGCTTGAGTTGCCATCAAAGCCCACTCCAGCCCATCTAGATCTGTTTTCCCATAATTGGGACACAGATTGTAGAAGTCTGTTTAGCACTGGGCTTACTTTCCAACAACTAGAGTTGCCATCTAAGCACCACTAAGTTTTGTTTTGATTGTATCCTTTTTGCATATAGGGATCTTTTGTATTTATTACAAGCATTTTTTTTATTCTATCATGGTGTTTGAGTCTACTACCACCCCCAGGAGGATATTCCAGGCATCCATCACCCTCTCCATATAAAATACTTCCTGATTTTACTCACCCCTCCCCAACTACATTTTCCTATGCCTTCTCTGTCCACATATGGATATGAAGCTATTATACACTGGTATTTTATTCGTGGCTCTTTCCAAGACTGCACACAGTGGTGCACATATACCTAATTTACACGTGGATAGGGCTTACCTTGCAACACACATACATGAGGTGGTGCCTTTGGTGTTAAGCTTTTGTACAAACGCAGGTACCATTGGAGCCAGCACCAGGAATTCTGACTGGCATATGCGATCATCCAACTCATCGAACTTCCTACCAGTGACCATGGACACCTCTTTGTTGGATCTACTGGTGGAGGGAGTTTCCAAGGCAACAGGTAAGGAATATGTTTGGGATTAGAGTTCCATATATGTGATTTCTTTTTTTAAATTATGCCCATGTTCTGACTCTGGTTGGAGTCAGTGGGACAGGGCCTATTGGCCAGAGCTGTATAACAAACTGTGGAGCAGTCAGGGGGTGTGCAGCAGTGAGCACATTGCATGCTTTGATGACCTACAGCTTTTTGGACATGTGTCTAATTAGTGAATAAGAGGTCAACCAAAGGGGTTTGCAAGCCCTCTTCTAAATAGTTGATGTGTAGGGTGCATATATATTTCACTTTCTGGAGCAACTCTAAGCTCCGCCCACTTTGCTGACATCACCAGCTCCAACTGACACTGCGGCACATAAGTGTGCCATCTTTTGAGATAGTCTACCTGATGGGCAGATGATCGAAAGCCCCACACTGTTCCAAACAGTGCTCTAAAAATAGCTCTGGAACAGCGCGGGGCTTTACCGCCCCTATGATTAGAGATAATAGCATGCAAATTTAAGCACGCTATTCACTCTGATCATAGGGTAAAAAGGTGGGAGGATTGTGCCAGACCTGTGAAACACAGAGGCTGAAGGTCCACGGGACCACCAGACCCCAAGTACCCCCACACAACACCGGGGGGGTGGGCTGGAGGTCTGGTGGAGCTCTAGTTCCCCCGACCCCCCCCAACATAAGTTCATGGGGGCTGGAGATCTGGTGAGTCTCCAGCACCCCTCACTTCCCCTCAAATAGAGCCCTGGTGGCCCAGTGGGCTGCGAGTCAAACCCCCCTGGTCTCCCCGACCCCCCAACGACACCTTACATGAATGGAGCCTTGGTGGCCCAGAATGCACTGGGCAGGGCTGGGTGCCGCCATTTTCGAGGCGGCGCCGATGGAAGAGGAGGGAGACCACCTTCCTCCTCCACCAAAGGTAGGGGGTGGGGAAGGGCCACTAAGACCACCAGGGGGGATTGACTTGTGGCCCACTGGGCCACCAGGGCTCCATTCATGTGAGGGGATGCCGGGGGGATTAGGGGAGCTGAAGACCCCCTGGATCTCCAGCTTACTGGCCTGAGAGAGACTTTTCTGCTTAGTTTTCTAAACTCCATCTTGTTTCTGTTGCTGCTAGAAGGTCTATGGAGCAGCTCTAAGCTCTGTCCACTTTGCTGACATCACCAGCTCAAGCTGACACAGAGGCACATAAATGTGCCTTCTTTAAGGTGTGCCGCTGAAGGGGGCATGCCTAAGGGGTGTATAATACCCTTTAGTGTGCCCCTTTGTAGGCAACTTGAGGGGGCAATTTGTAAGGTAAATAGCTTCTGGTTTTGTAACAATGGCTCACATAAAATGTTTTAACAGTATGTATTGGTTTAATGTTGCTTTCTGTTATTTAAAGTGGGCAGGAATCTTTGAGAATATTTTTTTAAATGATGCATATGAATTAAGTGCTTTTCAACAATGTTAATATTGCAAGCTGTTTGTCCCTTCTTCTATAGCTTATAGGCCTATTGAGGTTATACAAAAACCTGTTAGACGAAGGCTTAACTTAAGACCTCTTTCCCTTATTACTATTGCAGAGACTGACCCTTATTATCAACCAGTTCCCTGTATTTATTTTAATACACGATCAGTACGGAACAAAAATAGTATCATTAGATATCTTACTGAGGAAAGGCAGATTGGTTTTGATTTTATTACTGAAACCTGGTTACATGATTTTGATTCCTCTATACTGAATGACCTCTGTCCTAGATTGGATAAAAAGGGAGAAGGTCTAGATGATATATAAAGGTACCTGTTAAATATTAGATACTGGACTTTAAAAACTATTTTACCTTGTGCCAAAAGCACAAATTATAGGTAGAACTTGACTGACTGCATATCTCATTTTAAATAAGTTTTTATTGAAGCAAACAGAGCTCCTGTTCCTGGGAAGCTGATACTTCAAAGGGACTCAGACCCTCATCAAGCACTGACTAATTAACACTCCACTGTTAATTGCTGCCAAATACAAACTGGTTTTCTGTTCCCAATCAAAGAACGGATCTTCTTCAAAATCTACACCTTGGTCCACAAAATTATCTACGGCATAGTCCCAGGCTATATGATAGACCTCATAGACCTACCAACTAGAAACAGAATCAGATCATCACGATCATACCTAAACTTACATTACCCGAATTGCAAGGGACTTAAATACAAAACAACGTACGCATCCTGCTTCTCCTACATAAGCGCACAACTATGGAATGGACTCCCAAAAGCTGTGAAACCAATCCACAAGCATCTAAACTTCAGGAAATCACTACAACCTCTTCAAAAAGGCTTACCCCACTGGCCCACCGTAATTCCCCGCACCCAGCAACACCACATAACCAATGATCGTACAATCTTCATTCCCTCCGACCATCATGGTGCCTGATACACACCGATCTCATTCGACCATAATATAACCTTGTATTTTGTTATCAACCGAAATGATGAACACTTTCTCGGTACTATGTAAGCCACATTGAGCCTGAAAAATGGTGGGAAAATGTGGGGGTACAAATGTAACAAATAAATATAAATACTGAACAGCTAGAGAGCTCTGTAATTTTACTTTAAACAAGAATGTGCTTTGGTATAGAAAAACCAAAAATATTCAGACATCCTAGTAATCTGGGAAGAAGAAACAGTAGACTCCCCATCTGCCTAGAAGACACAAATTCAAGAGGCAAAACTCTTATCTAGCTATACCCACACAAATACCCGTCTACTACCATCAAGTAACCCTAAACCTACAACTACAAACAGACCAGTACTTGGAAACCTAGGCCTAGTAAATGCCAGATCTGCCAATAAAACATTTCCTATGATCCATATCATCAATGAATACTACTCCTACACCAACCAAGATGAGGGAAGTGGGGTGGAGTAGGAGTCCTGATCTGTGACACAATCAATTGCGCAGAGTCTCTATTCCCCACCTGTCTGAGTCAGAATGCCTGCTAATCCAGATGGGAGACAAGGAACCAAAGTGGCTGCTCATAGTCTACAGAGCACCTTGCAAGACCACATCATCTGAGCAAGAACTGCTGAATCTGCTGATGAGGTAACCCTGAGCTACCCTAGGTTACTGAACATGGGAGACTTTAACCTACACATTGAAACGCCTGACAACATTACTGCTGCCTTTCTTGAAACAATGGCAGCTCTAGGATTCATTCAAGCGATCAAATCTCCAACCCATGAAAAGGGCCATATGCTAGACTTAGTGTTCTGCAAAGGGGTTGACATCTTGGAACACAAGGCTGGTGGCATAAAGATCACACCCCTATCATGGACTGATCATTTCCTAATCAAATTTTCTATTAAGGACTACATAAAACAGAAGTCTGGAAGGAAATCCAAGACATGAGAAATCTGACTGCTGAAAATTTCCTGGAGGCCTTGTCCTACCCCCATGTGGATGAAAAGATGATGACAGTGTCAGAATAGGTTGATATCTGGAATGAATGCTTAGCAATGGGATTAGAAAAAAGTCCCCTCTAAAGAAGGTCCTATGCTCCACAAACAAATGTTCCTCGTGGTTCTCCCCTGAACTACGGATCCTTAAGTATCAAGGATGTCAACATGAAAGAAAATGGTGAAAATGTCACCTAGATGAAGACAGGCTCAAGTGTATGAAATACATGGCAATGTACCACCAGACCTTAACAACAGCCAAAAAACAATATTTCTCTCAACACACAGAACAAGCTGCAAATTCAACCAAGCAGCTATTTAAAATAGTAAACAGCCTACTGCAAACCCCACAACAGAACCAGCCTTCCCATTCACAACTAACCAACAATAATTTTGCCACTTACTTTGACAAGAAAATTAAAGGCCTCCATCAGGACCTACAGACAGTCCCATCAAAGCTCCTACCAGAAAATGAAGAGAACACCCTCTTCTCCACAATGCACAGCCATCTGAGACTCATTCAACCAGGTCACAGAGGAAGAACTTGAAAATATCCTCAAAGGACTATGGCCTACAATCTGCCCTCTTGAACTCTGTCCAGCAAAGATTGTACAACGAGCGAGCAAAGGCCTCATTGAAGGGGGCACTACAATTGTTAACTCCTCTCTTATAGAAGGGCAGCTGCCAACAATACTAAAAAGAGCTGTGGTGCGTCGCTTACTAAAAAAAAGCTCCCTTGACCAGGACAAGCTCAAAAATTACCGACCAGTCTCTAACATTCCTTTCCTGACAAAATGTATAGAATGGACAGTCTGCACTCAACTCAATGACTGGCCAATTGAAAGTAATTGGCTAGACCTGGGTACGGAACAGAGACAGTTCTTGTGTCCATTGTTGATGATCTGCACAGAAACTGTGACAAGGGATCTGGCTCTTTTTTTTTTTTTTTGTTACATTTGTACCCCACGCTTTCCCACTCATGGCAGGCTCAATGCGGCTTACATGGGCAATGGAGGGTTAAGTGACTTGCCCAGAGTCACAAGGAGCTGCCTGTGCCTGAAGTGGGAATCGAACTCAGTTCCTCAGTTCCCCAGGACCAAAGTCCACCACCCTAACCACTAGGCCACTCCTCCACTCCACTAATACTGTTGCTCGATTTCTAGGCAACCTTCGATAGGGTTACCATTTCTTGTCCTCATAAAAAGAGGACACTTGCCCCGTCCCTTTCACGTCCCCTATCCTGCCCCTTCCACGCCCCTTTCACACCCTCGCCCCGCCCCTGACACATATTCCCCTCCTCTCCCAATTACCTTGCCTTCCCCCCGTCACCTCCCCTCCCCTTACTCTACTATCCCTGGTGGTCTAGAGGTACCTCTTTGGGGCAGGAAAGAGCCCCCTCTTTCCTGCCCGGAGCGCTGCTGCCAGCTGCCCTGCATCTCGCGAGGCTGCTTCAACTCTCGGCGGACATTTTGAAACGCCGAGAGCCGGACTCAAAGTATGCAGGGCAGCTAGCAGCAGCACTCCAGGCAGGAAAGAGGGGGCTCTTTCCTGTCCCGAAGACGAAGCGGTACCTCTAGACCACCAGGGAGTAAGGGGAGGGGAGTCCCGCGCCCTCCCCCGCCAGCCAGCCCGTTTGTCCAGAAATCCGGACAAACGGGCAGGCTGGCCAAATCCGTCCGGACGCCTGGACATGTCCTCAAAAAGAGGACATGTCCGGGTAAATCCGGACATATGGTAACCCTAACCTTCGACACCGTGGATCATAATACCATACTTACAAGACTGGCAGAAACAGGTGTCAGTGGCACAGTATTTACTTGGTTCAAATCCTCTTTGTCAGATAGACAACAATAAGTTCTCTTCAACAACAGCACATCATTACCTTGGGCACTGAACTGTGGGGTGCCACATGGATCCATACTGTCTCCCATTTTATTTAATGTCTATCTCAAGCCTTTGGCTGAGCTGCTTCGGTCAACAGACACAAAATTCTACATCTATGCTGATGATGTGCAACTACTTCTACCCACTGAACCAGATCTATCCATAGCTCTGATTGCCTGCCTGCCTAACCACAACTCAGGAATAGGCGAACAACAACAAACTCTGCCTGAACCCAAGTAAAACAGATTCTTTGGATATCAAACACAAGTGGACAAATACCCAACTTCAAAATACCTTTTGGGAATTATGAACTCCCCCTAAAATCACAAGTCAGAAATCTTGGGATACTGCTAAACTCATCACTCACTCTGATCCCACAAATTCAAACAACCTTAATAAATTGTATCTATCACTAATGACAGCTTTGAAATCTCTCTCCATATATTGAAAAGATGAGTCTGACCACAGTGGTCCATGCCATGATAACATCTCGACTAGACTACTGTAATGCTCTGTGTACTGGCCAAATCAAAAAGAGTTTATTCAGCTCCAACTAATTCAAAATGTTGCAGCATGACTGATAGAAGGCTGCAAACGGCGTGACCACAATACATCCTTCCTACAAAAACTGCATTGGCTACCAATGTGTGCTGCACTACCCACTAGGCTACTCCTCTACTCCACACAAGATGTGCCCCAAATGACCAGATAACCACTGGAGGGACTCAGATAAAATGGACCAGAGTACTTAAAGAATAAGTTAGCCCTTTACACACCTATGAGAACTCTGAGGTTGTCTCAAGGATCATCACTATCTGTACCCTCATCAAAAGAAATTGTAAGATGTGATATCCGCCAGCAAGCCTTCTCAGGAGTGGCCCCCATGCTCTGGAATTTACTCCCCGAGGGGCTATGTATAACTCGAGACTACCTCTTCTTCAGGAAGCAGGTGAAAGCCTGGCTCTTCTTCCAAGCCTTTAATACACAGGGTGATTGACTATATACTTATTCTGCACCTGGACTAGCTTGCTACACATTCAGGCTCATTTTCAAAAGAGATGGACGTTCATCTTTCAACATAATTCGGAACATGGACATCCAAATCGGTATAATCGAAACCCGATTTTGGACGTCTCTAACTGCAGTTCATCAGAAAGACGTCCAAAACTCAAGGGGGCATATGCCAGGGGTGTGTTCAAGGTGGGACTTGGGCGTTCCTAAGACATGGACGTCTTTCAGTGATAATGGAACAAAACAAAGACGTCCAAGACTAACACTTAGGCGTTTTGAGCTAGACCTGTTTTTATAGTGAATAGCTGCAGTAGGAATTGAACCCACTTCCCCAGGATCAATGTCTGTTGCACTACCCACTAGGCTACTCCTCTACTCCACACAAGATGTGCCCCAAATGACCAGATAACCACTGGAGGGACTCAGGGATCACCTCCCCTTACTCCACCAAATCAGAAAACATTTTTCCAAACAGCACTTTCAAAAGGAAAAGATAGACTTTTTTTGTAGAAAATGACCTTTCCTGTTCTGATTTTGGTCATTTTACAAAAAACATCCAAATTCAGACTTAGATGTCATATCCAAAAATGCCCCTTCTGCATTTGACTTGCCTAAAGTCACAAAGAGAAGCAGTGGAATTGAACCCATGTCACCAGGATCAAAGCCTGCTGCACTAACCGTTAAGCCACTCCTCTTCTATTTTGGACATCTTGCATTTGGACATCTTTGTGTTCGAAAATGGCCCAAATGCAAGGACGTCCATGGAATTTTCAAAAACAAAGATGGATGTCCATCTTTTTTCGAAAATGACCTTTTCCCTGCCTCTGAATTTGGACGTTTTACAAAGACATCCAAATTACAACTTAGATGTTTCTTTCGAAAATGCTCCTCATTGTTCCTTATCTCTTGCATAACTATACAAAGAACTTGCCTTGAGTTTAGCTAACCACAATGCCTTATCCTTTCATCGCAATATAACAAAATCAATTATACCAATATAAATACCCCAAATTATACTTTTCCTGTTTCGGACACCTTGAAACTTCTGGGAGTCACAATTGATAGAAATCTTACACTAGAAAGTCACACGAAAAATGTTACAAAGAAAATGTTCCATGCAATGTGGAAACTCAAAAGAGTAAAACCTTTCTTCACAAGGGAGGTATTCCGTAACTTGGTGCAATCAATGGTGTTAAGCCATTTGGATTACTGCAATTCCATATATTCCGGATGTAAAGCACAAATTATTAAGAAACTCCAAACAGCCCAAAACACTGCAGCCAGATTCATATTTGGGAAGACGAAATACAAAAGAGCCAAACCCCTCAGAGAAAAATTACATTAGCTCCCACTGAAAGATCGAATTGCTTTCAAAACATGTACCCTGGTTCATAAAACTATCCATGGCGAGGCCCCGATATATATGTCAGACCTCATAGACCTACCAGCAAGGAACACAAAAAAATCATCACGCACATTCTTGAACCTCCATTATCCCAACTGTAAAGGACTTAAATATAAATCAATATATACATCTAACTTTTCCTACATCTGCACGCAACTATGGAATGCATTACCATGTGCCATAAAGACAACACATGATCTGGCAGCCTTCCGGAAATTATTAAAGACTAACCTGTTCAAAGAGACTTATCATTTGGACCCTTCTTAAATGAACTGACTTCACAACTTTACAAGAACAAGCTAACATTGAATTATTTTTATTTGTTTACTTTAATCTCACTGACATTATTGAATGTTTTAACAAATTGAATATTCATGTCCAACTTATATTATATTTTCTATACTTTAAATGCATAATACTCTATATTTTTCATTCCAGTAATGGCGATCGCCATTACTGCATAATGTAAGCCACATTGAGCCTGCAAAGAGGTGGGAAAATGTGGGATACAAATGCAGCAAATACATAAATAAATAAATAAATTATCCTGACTCTGTATCATGCATCTTGTTCACATCATATATCTGCACTTGGTCCCTCAGTTATATGGTAAGCTTTATTGTAGAAAATCATTAGCTTCATATCTATGTTAGTTGAATGTTCTAATGCATGCTTAATAGGTGTATTATTAGTATTATGTTAACACTGTATTATGTCTCTGGTATTTGAATTCCAGTGCTGTTAAATGTGTATATTTTTGATACTGTTTCACAGTAGTTCTAGTATTAGGGTTCAATTTACTGTTTTCAAGTTTACCTCATTCATTGTATTTAAGTTTATACTTGGTTATTTACTATTGTTATGTGTTAACAAAATTGTAAGTTTAATGTTAAACTGTACCTGCTGTACACTGTCTTGGATGAATCTCTTCATAAAGGTGGTTAATAAATCCCAATAAATACAATTTTTCAATAAACCCTATATTGAGCAATCTAGTTCATTGATATCCCTTAACATAGTATATCTTCTCACAGTTGTTAATCATATCAACATGATTTTCAGTCAATGCAATATATATATATATATATAGTTACATTTGTACCCCCCACTTTTTCCCACTCATGGCAGGCTCAATGCGGCTTACATATACAGGTACTTATTTGTACCTGGGGCAATGGAGGGTTAAGTGACTTGCCCAGAGTCACAAGGAGCTGCCTGTGCCTGAAGTGGGAATCAAACTCAGGTCCCCAGTTCCCCAGGACCAGAGTCCACCACCCTAACCACTAGGCCACTCCTCCACTCCTTACCTTGTACCTGTTAATATGTGTCCCAGCTTGAGACCCATCCACTGGAATAGTGGTGGACCAAGTTACATAGCTTAAACAGCTGAAAAGCACTGACTAGGCCTGAAAATCAGATGATGGCCTTATAGCTGAGAGCCTGCAAGAGCAGGACTGCTTGGTGAGTCTTATTGAAACCTGGTACAACTTTCAAATTCAGTGTAAGAGTTAAGATGAAGGAATAAATGGCAGAAATGGTAAAAAGTTTGGTTCATAAGATGGAGTCTGTCCTTATAAGATGGCTCCCAGAGTCACAAGATACAAAGAAACTGATCTCTCTATATTAGGAAAGATGTTTACAAGTCTGGAAATTGGCGTTATGAAGTAATCTCAGAAAGGAGGGGCAGGTGGGCACCTGACCTGCGGTTAAGTATGATTCATAGATGAAAAAAAGTCTTTCTCCATTGAGTTGTATGGACTGCAAATACTATATAAGGGGTGTGAATCTGAGTTAAAATCGGATACTTTCCCCAACGCTCCCATGAGGCGAAGCTACGGTCCGTTGAACCCAGAATTTGACTGATGTGTGCAACAGCTGGCAGATTCATTTGGTGAGAATAAAAGACTATCTTTATCTCTAAACTTCTCTAGTCTCAGTTTCAATCTGTTCCTTCTCTTCAAACTGTTTCACATAAATAATATACACATAAGTAAATTATCTTTCACTCATGTAGACTTTATGTGGGAACATAAATGGCCAAAGATTCACTTAGATCCTAGAAGACAGAAAGTTGTGGTCATGGGAATTAGATTTGAACTGCGCCTTCTGCCACCCCCCCTACACCTCCGTGTCCGAAGGCACTCCTTTGGACCCCGATTCATCTCACCGTGGAAAGGGGTTCCGCGGAGGTCTAGGGAGGGGTGGATAAACAGACTCCTCGAAAAACATACCTTAGTCCTAAGGCAAACCAACTGGAACATTAGGGCTTGCCCCATCTTTCTCCAAATATCAGATAATGAAATCAACAAACTCAAGAAGGAATTGGCTGCAATTAAGGAAGCATCCAGGATTACCCAATTTACCACCAGCACTGCCACAGAGAATAAAGCAAAAGAGAAACAGATGGGTCACAGTAGGCTCAGGAAGATTACAACCTGAGTCATAGAGGCATTCACCCTCTCAATCTTTGCCCCTATATAATATCTTTGCTACAGTGGAGCATCATGATGCTCAGGAATGTAGTACTGAGGTGAAGCCAGGGGCAAGGAATATAATTCAGTCCAAAAGGCATCCTCAAAACAATGACAGATCGGCTCAAACCAGAAAATTCTTACTGCTAAGAGACTCCATTATAAGAAGAATTAACTTAGGAACACAGTTCAAGGATCCTCTGCTAACAGAAGTATCAACCAAATACTGAATGTGATCTGAGAAGAGAGTAAGGATTCTAATACTAATATTGTAATCCACATGGGGACAAATGACCTGGCCAACAATAGCAAGCTTAGAGTACAGAGCGCATTCCAGAAGCTTGGGGAGGGACTCAAGTATTTGGTTCGGACTGCAGCATTTTCTGAAGCTATTCCTACATATAGAAAAGGAAGAGGCAAGACTACGTAAAACAGAGGAATTCAATAAGTGACTTGAAGCTTGGTGTAAAGAAGTTTTAGATACGTAGGAAAAATAACATGGAAAAATAACAGGCTGTATGTAATGATGGGCTACTGTCAGACTTGCGAGTTCTTGTGCCACGTAGAGCGCAGCTGAGTGTGGTGAAGCACACCTGGTTCTGTTTGGTGGCTGGGCTTCACCTGTGATGACCACCATTCCCCAGAGGTTGAGCCCCCAGGTGCAAGCGGCCTGCAGGACTTACGGGACGAGGCTAGAAGAGGGGTGTCACAAGGATCAGCCGGGCAGGCAGCAGATACAGAGAGTGGTCAGGTACAGGCAGCGTCAACAGGCAGGCAGCAGGCAAGAGAGTGGTCCAGGCACAGACACCATCAACAGGCAGGCAGCAGGCAAGAGAATGGTTGGACACAGGCAGCGTCGAACAGGCAGGCAGATGGCAAGAGAGTAATCTAGGAGCAGGCAGCAGGCAAGAGAGTGGTCCAGGCACAGACACCGTCAACAGGCAGGCAGCAGGCAAGAGAGTGGTCGGGCACAGGCAGCGTCAAACAGGCAGGCAGCAGGAAAGAGAGTGGTCGGGCACAGGCAGCGTCAAACAGGCAGGCAGCTGGCAAGAGAGTAATCCAGGCATAGGCAGCATCAACAGCAGAGACAAAAGGAAGCAAACAACAGCAAAAGTAATCACCTACCGAAGTAGAAGCTGAAGTCCTGAGGCAGGGAAGAGGACTCACAGAAATAGGGCTGGCATCAGGCATCAACTGGGAACAGCTGAGAAGACAAACAGCCCTTGGTAGGAGGAGGACAAGGGAAAACAACTAGGCGCCCAATAGGGAAAGAGCAGAGAGGGCAAGAGGGAGCCCATAGGATACTACTCACAGGAATAGCCAATCCCCGTGGAGCAAGGAGGCAGAGCAGAGATCCCAGCACGCCAAGTGTCACCTAGCCGCCATCCGCTGGGGAGAGGAGCACAGCACCAGAGGAAGAGAGTAGCGCGGGTCAAGGGCGCTGGTAGGGTGTGTGTGCTTGCTGCGAGCTGGACGGAGAGTGCGCGCATGCACACTGGTGGACAGGTGCCAGCGCGCACTGCTGGAGAGACACTGGCCCAGACTGGGCCCAGACTGAAAACGGGAGGCCGCGCCACCGGGAGCGCCATTACCGGCAAAGTGAGGGGAGTGACAGCTACATCTTTCTGTGACAGGAAAAAGGATCCTTGGGAAGAAATTCAGACAGTTGGGGGTGAGAAAAGGAAGCAAGGGAATTCAGAAAGTCACCTCCAGGAAAAACATGATGGCAGTGGGGAAGGTAATTTTAATACAGAAAAGCATCTAAACTCACTTAACACATGGAAAGCAATAAGCACAAATGTTCGTAGTCTAAGTATAAAGGTTCAAGATTTTCAAGTCCTGATGTTTGAGGAAGCCTTCGATATTGTTGCCATTATGGAGTCATAGGCCAATGATTCCCATGAATAGGATGCGGCCATAATGGGCTATAATCTTTTAGGAACGATAGGGAGGGCCAAAGATGTGGAGGAGTGTCACTGTATGAAACATATCAGAGTGGTTGAAATGCAGGGAACATGGGAAAAAGAAGAAGCTATATGGATCATCTATATCAACATGGGTGTTATCTACAGACCTCTGGCACAAATGGAGAACATGAACAAGGATCTGATAGAAGATATTTATAAGCTTGGAATGAAAGGGGAGGTGCTGTTTCTGGGAGATTTCAATTTGCCTGCTGTGAACTGGAACGTCCCATTGGCAAAATCGGAAAAAAGCAGAGAGATTGTGGATGCCTGTCAAAGTGTTTTTTACTCAGGAAAATTGTGACAAAAGCCAAAATGAAAGGGTCGATGCTGGATCTAGTGCTCACAAAGTGTTTCCACAAATAGGTGGGAAAATGTGGGATACAAATGCAATAAATAAATAAATAATAACATCTGGGTTGCCTACCTAGGCAACAGTGATAATCACACAATATGGTTTGATATAAAAGCAAAAGTGGAGGGCAGACGCACAAAACTCAAAGTACTGGATTTCAGACATGCTGATTTTAGTAAAATGGGGAAATACTACTACTACTACTTAACATTTCTAAAGCGCTACTAGGGTTACGCAGCGCTGTACAATTTAATATGGAAGGACAGTCCCTGCTCGAAGAGCTTACAATCTAAAAAGACAACGTACAGTTAATCAGATAGGTCAGACAGATTGGGGCAACCTATATGTTCGAAAGGTTAGGTTCCGAACGCAGCATTGAAGAGGTGAGCTTTAAGCAAGGATTTGAAGATGGGTAGGGAGGGGGCTTGGCATAGGGATTCAGGAAGACTGTTCCAGGCATAGGGTGAGGCAAGGCAAAATGAGCAGAGCCTGGAGTTGGCAATGGTGGAGAAGGGTACTGAGAGGAGGGATTTGTCATGTGAGCGGAGGTTAAGCGCAGGAACGTAGGGGGAGATGAGGGTAGAGAGGTAGGGTGGAGCAGCAGAGTGAGTGCATTTGTAAGTAAGGAGAAGCTTGAATTGGATGCGGTATCTGATCGGAAGCCAGTGAAGCGACTTGAGGAGAGGGGTGATATGAGTATATCGGTTTTGGCGGAATATGAGACGTGCGGCAGAGTTCAGAATGGACTGAATGGGGGATAGATGGCTGAGTGGGAGGCCAGTGAGGAGCAAGTTGCAGTAGTCGAGACGAGAGGTAATGAGAGCGTGGACGAGAGTTCGGGTGGTGTGCTCAGAGAGGAAAGGGTGAATTTTGTTGATGTTGAAAAGGAAGAAGCGACAGGTTTTGGCAGTCTGCTGGATATGCGCAGAGAAGGAGAGGGAGGAATCGAAGATGACCCCGAGGTTGCGGGCAGATGAGACAGGGAGATGAGGGTGCCATCAACTGAGATAGAGAGTGGGGGAAGAGGAGAAGTGGGCTTAGGTGGAAAGACGAGGAGCTCGGTCTTGGACATATTCAGCTTCAGGTGGCGGTTGGACATCCAGGTAGCAATGTCGGATAGGCAGGCCGATAACTTGGCCTGGGTCTCTGCGGTGATGTCTGGTGTGGAGAGATAGAGCTGGGTGTCATCAGCGTAAAGATGATACTGGAAGCCATGAGATGAGATCAGTGAGCCTAGGGAATAGGTGTATATAGAGAAGAGAAGAGGTCCAAGAACAGATCCCTGGGGAACTCCAACAGATAGCGGGATGGGAGTGGAGGAAGATCCATGGGAGTACACCCTGAATGTGCGGTGGGAGAGATAGGAGGAGAACCAGAAAAGGACAGAGCCCTGGAACCCAAATGAGGCCAGTGTGGCGAGAAGTAAATCATGATTGACAGTGTCAAAAGCGGCAGAAAGATCGAGGAGGATAAGGATGGAGTAGTGGCCTCTGGATTTGGCAAGGAACAGGTCATTACAGACTTTAGAGAGTGCTGTTTCTGTCGAGTGGAGAGGGCGGAAACCGGACTGGAGTGGGTCGAGGATGGCCTGAGAGGAGAGAAAATCAAGACAGCGGCTGTGAATGGCGCGCTCAAGTATTTTGGAGAGGAAGGGTAGGAGAGAGATGGGGCGATAGTTGGAGGGGCAGGTAGGGTCGAGTGATGGTTTTTTGAGGAGAGGTGTGACTACAGCGTGCTTAAAGGTGTCAGGGACAGTTGCAGTGGAGAGAGAGAGAGGTTAAGGATGCGACAGATGGAGGGGTTGACAGTATGGGCGATGGTGTTAAGTAGGTTGGTGGGGATGGGATCAGAGGAACAGGTGGTGCATTTCGAGGAGGAAAGAAGGCGGGAGGTTTCATCCTCGGTGATCTCAGGAAAGGAGGAGAAGAAGGCCTGGGTTGGTTGGTTGAGGGAGAGGGTTAATGGGTGATGGGTGGGGTGATGGCTTGGTAGTGAATTCAAGGTTGATCTTTTGCACTTTGTCGTGGAAGTAATCAGCCAGTGATTGAGGAGAGAGTGAGGGGGGAGTGGGAGCGGGGGGCACCTTGAGGAGAGAGTTAAGGGTGGCGAAGAGACGACGAGGGTTGGAGCTGAGAGAATTGGTCAATTGGGTGTAACAGTCCTGTTTTGCAAGGAATAGGGAGGAGTGGAAGGAGGATAGCATGAATTTATAGTGAAGGAAGTCTGAATGAGTACGAGATTTCCTCCAGAGGTGTTCGGCAGATCGTGCACAGGAGCGAAGGTAACGGATGCCAGGGGTCAGCCAGGGCTGGGGATTAGTACTCTTTGTGGGACGGGAGGTGGATGGTGCGAGGGTGTCCAGAGCAGAGGAGAGAGCGGCATTGTAAGCGGAGACCGCTTTGTCGACAGTCTCGGAGGACATGATGGATGGGAGGAGATTAGAGATACTAGCGGATAAGGTGAGGGAGTCAATGGCCTGGAGATTCCTGGAGGTGGTGGTTAAGGTTGGGCGGGGCAGAGGGGGGGTGAAGAAGTGTAAATGTGATCAGGTGGTGATCGGAGAGAGGAAGAACTGAAGCTTGGAAATTGGTGGGTGAGCCAGACGAGGAAAGGACGAGGTCAAAACAATGGCCGTCACGGTGAGTAGGGGTGGTAGAGCACAGCTGGAGGTTGAAGGAGCAAGTTAGGGTGAGGAACTTAGAAGCGTGCGGGTCAGATGGGTCATCAACATGTATACTGAAGTCTCCGAGAATGAGAGATGGAGATGAGGGTTCAAGAAAGACAGAGAGCCAGGCATCGAAGTCGGTAAGGAAGGAAGAGAAGAATTTATCAGGGGGACGGTAAATGACTGCCACTCTGAGTGGTAGCGGGTTGAATAGCCGGATGGAGTGGGCTTCAAAGGGTGAGAAACAGTGAGACTGCGGTAGGAGGAGGGGTTGAAAACTACAGGAGGGCGAGAGTAGTAACCCAACGCCTCCACCGTGGCCAACTGGGCGGGGAGTGTATGAGAAGAGGTAACCACCATGGCAAAGGGCTGCGACTGAGGCAGAGTCGTCCGAGGAGATCCAGGTTTCGGTTAGGGCGAGCAGTTGAAGGGAGTGGGAGATGAAGAGATCGTGGGTGAAGGGCAGTTTGTTGCAGACTGAGTGGGCATTCCACATGGCGCAAGAGAAGAGGAGGGAAGAAGGGGGGAGGAGGGGAATAGAGGCGAGATTGGAGACGTCCCGGGATTGTCCGCGTGGATAGGACGGGGACAGATGAGGGGGACCTGGATTAGGGTTAATGTCTCCGGCGGATACTAGGAGGAGGAGCAAGAGAGAGCGGAGGAGGGAGGGGGAGGACGGGCGACGAAGGCGGGGTGCACTTAGGAGGAATGGGGATGGGTTAATAGCAGGAAGGAAGTGTTGAAGGTTGAGAGCGAGGATGGAGGAGGGGGATAAGAGGGATGGTGAGGTGGTGAGGGATGGGGTGAAAAGGGTATTGCCATGGCGGGCGGGCAACGAGTTCCAATGGTGGACAGTGGGAGTGGGGAGGAGAAGAGATTAGGAAGGGACAGGGCAAGGAAGAGAATGTGGATAGGAGCCATATGTAGTGACTGAGCTGTAGCAGGTGACTGTGTGGTGACTAAGGTGTTAAGCAGATAGATAGAATGGAGAGCTGGGTTGGAGGTTTGGAATTGATGGACTGGTAAGTTAATAGTTGACAAGCTAGCAGCAGGCAGGCAGGTAAGTCAATGGATGAGAGGCTCGCAGGCAGGCAGGTGAGCAGGTAAGTCAATGGTTGACAAGGAGGCATATTTTCAAAGCACTTAGCCTTCCAAAGTTCCATAGGTTTCTATGGAACTTTGGAAGGCTAAGTGCTTTGAAAATATGCCTCAAAGTAGCAGCAGGCAGGCAGGTAAGTCAATGGTTGACAAGGTAGCAGCAGGCAGGCAGGTAAGTCAATGGCAGAGAGGCTCGCAGCGGATCAGGCGGACTGGAGCACGCTGGAGCAGATGTACTGGAGCAGGCAGGCTGGGCAGGTGTAACGGGGCAAGTAGGCTGGAGCAGATGGACTGGAACACTGGAGCAAGCATGGGAAGCTGGATCGGTGGACTGGGACAAGCTGGGATCGGGCGGACTGGGACGAGCTTGGAGCAGGCGGATCAGGTGGACTGGAACACACTAGAGGATTTGGACTGGAACAAGCAGGGTGGAGCAGTTGGACTGGAACAAGCAAGGGGAAGCTGGATCATGCAGACTGGAACAAGCTTGGAGCAGGTGGATCAGGCAGATTGGTAGAGCATTTGGACCGGAACAAGGAGGCTGGCGCAGATGGACTGGAACGAGCAAGGGGGAAGCTGGATCGGCGGACTGGAACAAGCTGGGAACAAGCTGGTACAGGCTGGGAACAAGCTGGAACAAGCTGGGATAAGGCGGACCGGAACAAGCTGAGGACTGGAACACGCTGGGGCATCTGACTGGAACAAGCTGGGATCAGGCGGACTGGAACACGCTGGGATCAGGCGGACTGGAACACGCTGGGGCATCTGGACTTTTTACAGCGGTTTCAAAACTTGGGGTTGATCTGTTCCTGACTTCTCTGACTCTAGCTGACTCTAGGTGGTCTCTCAGATGAAGAGGACACAGGTTTTTCCCTTTAGACTCCAGCTGTTTTCCACAGCGAGTCCCCGTCTTAGGAAACAGCACAGGCTCTCTGCAGCATGCAGGATTACAGTCTCTCTGGCCGGTAAAGCTGAACCAACAGGTACTTTCTTCAGATGGTCAGTTCACAAGGTTGTGGACCACTTCAGGTCTCGCTGGTCTTCTTGCCAGCTACCCTTCTTCCAGTAGAACCTGACAAATTCTCCCTTTCTTCTTCTGTCTGTCCTCTTTGTGGTTTCCGCTCTCTGGCCCCCGATTCCCAGGTGACCAGACAGCAACCAGACAGCAAACCAAACCAAAAATACCTGAAGAAGGAGCTGATGGCACGAGTAGGCATAAGAGAAGCAGAAGCATAGTGGTCCAAGGTGAATGCTGCTATAAATATAGCAATAGATCTTTATACAAAGAAAGTAAACAAAAACAAGCGAAACAGGAAGCCTATGTGGTTCTCCAAATAAGTGGCTGAAAAAATAAGGGCAAAAGGGGCTTTATTAAAAAAATACAGAAGAACGCAACAAGAGGATAACGGAAAAAATTACCGGATTAAACTATGGCTAGCAAAAGCACAGGTGGAAGAAAAAATGGATAAAGATGTAAACAGAAGTGATGAGACCTTTTTCAGATATATTGGGGAAAGGAGAAAAGCTAGGAATGGAACTGTATGACTGAAAGATGCTGAGAATGGCTATGTGGAGAGTGATGAGGATAAAGCAAACGTGCTAAACAGTGCCCCAAGTGTAAGGAACCTGGAGCTTCTCTGGGGCATATGCTCTGGAGGTGCAGGGGCATTGTCAACTACTGGAAGCAGTTAATACAATATGTATCTTGCATTGGGCAGACCAGGTGGAAATATGGCCCAGGTCTGTTGCTGGGTCATCCTGTACTTGTTCGTCCAATACCGAAAGGTTTTAAAGCTTTTGTGCACAAGACTATTGTAGTTGCCATGCAAGTGGGTATCTTATAGTTATCCATCCTATTCCCAGTGGCGGACTCGTATGATCCTGCTGTTACGAGTCGAATGCATGACTTTAACTCTGGACCTGGTCTGCGGTTTCTAGATACTTGGCATCCTACCCCAGCTGCCAAGAGTAGGTTGCTGAACTTTTAACAGTTTCCCAATGCACAAAGAGGGGTTGGGGGGAGGGGGAGGGATTTAAAAAAAGGGGGGAGGATCTTTCGGTAAACGGGGGGGGGGAGGAGGGAGGGGCGGAGGGGGTTGTTTGGGGAGGTAGGGGAATTTATTTTAAAAAAAACCTGTATTATGTTGTAGACATGGTTGATATTCTTTACTCCTGTGGTGGTCTAGATTTAAAAATGTGTGTGTACAATATTGTTTAGTGTTTCTTGTACAGGCTATTTTGTCTTTAATAAAAAAGATATAACATACTTCTTTTTGGTGTTCACAGAAGAAAATCCTGGAGAAGGACCACGGGTCAGCTGCCGAGAGTATATCTGGGTAATGGAGTGGATATTGCACCTTTTATGGAAGAAAGCATTTATAAACAGCTTGAAACTCTGAAAGTGGACAAACCTATAGGGCCAGATGGGATACATCCCAGAATACTGAGGGAGTTCAGAGAAATTCTAGTGGTTTTATTTAATAGATCTTTAGAGACGGGGGATATTCTGCGGGATTGGAGATGAGCTGATGTAGCCCCTCTTGACAAAAGTGGGGACAGTGAAGAAGTGGGAAACTACAGGCTGGTAAGCCTCATGTTGGTGGTAGGAAAAATAGCTGGGTTGCTGCTGAAGGAAAAGATAGTTAACTTTCTAGAATCCAATGGGTTGCAAGATCCAAGGAAAATCCTTACAAATGAATCCGACTGATTTCTTTGATTGGGAGACCAAAGAACAGGATAAAGGACATGCACAAGATGTAATCTACTTGGATTTCAGCAGAGCCTTTGATACGGTTCCTCACAGAAGATTCATGAATAAGCTGAGAGGACTGAACTTAGGAAAGTGGTGAACTGGATTAGAAACTGGTTGACCGACAGCAGACAAAGGATAGTGGTAAATGGAATCTGTTCGGAGAAAAGGAAGGTGAGTAGTGGAGTGCTTGGTACTGGGGTCAATTCTGTTTAATATATTTATGAGACATTGTTGAAGGATTAGAAGGAAAATTGCATTTTTTGCGGAAGACACGAAAATAGCCAATAGAGTGGATGCCCCGGAGGGAGTAGAAACCATGAGAAGAGATCTCCAAAATCCAGCATAATGGTCAAAGGTCTGGCAGTTAAAATTTAATAATATTCAAATACTCCAGACAATTTTGAACAATATCAAATTATTTATTAACACACTCCCAATCATTCTAATCCCATTCATACCACACAATCATAATGTTAATAGCATAATCCAATGGAAGTACTAAGCACAATTTTCCTACAGATGAAGATGCAACTAGATAGAACTGCTGTCCAAGAAGAAAACCTTTTGAGGAAAAAATGTGTTGCTCAACCCCACTCTGTCCACCAAACTGTGGGAGCACAACACAACAGTATGTTGTATGTACTCGTGATTCCGTATTGGAACCTCTTTCTCAGTACATGGATACAATTTTACGCCCCATTGTGGTTCGGCCCCTTCTTATATCAGAGGAGTGGAGGAGTGGCCTAGTGGTTAGAGCACCGGTCTTGCAATCCAGAAGTGGCCGGTTTAAATCCTGCTGCTGCTCCTTGTGATCTTGGGCAAGTCACTTAACCCTCCATTGCCTCAGGTACAAACTTAGATTGTGAGCCCTCCTGGGACAGAGAAATATCCAGTGTACCTGAATGTAACTCACCTTGAGCTACTACTGAAAAAGATGTGAGCAAAATCCAAATAAATAAATAAATAATAAATAAATTACAAGTAACAAAGCCTGTTTCATGAAAAATTAAATAGGTCCTAGGAAGGCTCTGGTCTAAGCAATTTCTTCTCTCTCCCCTGCCCTCCCCTCCATGTCCAGCGATTCTTCTCTTCCCTGCCCTTCCCTCGGTGTCCCGTGATTCTGCCTTCCCCTCCATGTCCAGCGATTCTCCCCTCCCATTGCATCCAATCCATGTCCTGGTGATTCTCCTTTGCCCTACCCTCCCATCCATGTCCAGTGATTCTCCCCTCCTCTCCCCTTCCCCTCTCATCCATGTCCAGTGATTCTCCCCTGCCCTCTTCTCCTTCCTGCCGCCCTGCGTGCAAGTCGTTCATGTTACCCCAGGTCGCAGCAGCGGCAGGCTTGGCTCACGTCACCTCCAGCCTTCCCTCTCAGTGTCCCGCCCTCCTCTGATGTCATTTCGTCTTTCCGCGAGGGCGGGACACTGAGAGGGAAGGGAATGCTGAAGGCGAGCTGACATCAGCTCATTTGCATGCAGTTATGAACCCAGCCAGCCAGCCATCCAGGGAGGCAGAGTGAACAATTAATATATAGATTGGACACTGTGGAGCTTGCTGAGGATGACAATGTGTATATGATTACTCTTGATGTAGTGGCGCTTTATATGAACATCCCTCAAATAGAGGCGGTGGATATGACATGCCATTACTTTCATGTGGTTGCCATTCCAAATTCTAAAATAACTTTATTGCACCAATTGCTGCTGACTTATGTATGCTATCTGCCACAATTATTTTGAATTTCAACAGCAGTTTTATGTTCAAAGTAAAGGAGTCGTCATGGGTGCGACAATAGCGCCCTCCATAGAATGTTTATATATGACCAGATTTGAACATAAATATGTCTATGAATCTTGCTATAAAGATCATATAGTTTTTTGGAAACATTATATATGTTATCATTCTATGGAGAGGTCCTTTGGATATTCTGCAGGCTTTCATTAACCACATTAATCATTCGGATCTCCATATTACATTTGCCACTAAAATTCATGAATCTGAAATTGAATTTCTGGATATTAAGATCTTTAAATCACCTGAACATAGATTTAATACCACAATCTATAGGAAGCAGTCTGACAGGAATACCCTGTTACATTATTCTAGTTTTCATCCTTATTCATTGGAAAGGGGCGTTCCAGTCGGCCAGTTCCTTAGATTGTGGAATTTGTGCTCCTCAGTTGGAGAGTTTAAATTGCAGTCAATGGATACGTTTGAACGTTTTCTTCAGAGGGGTTATCCGATGGGGGTGGGTAAGAAAGCTTACAAATGGGCACTATATGCCCATCGTTCATGGCTTTTTTTTACCTAAACATCTTGATACAATCAGTTGTCCTGTATGTGTACTTCCATATTCTACTCAAACTACTGCTGTTGGTAGGATTATACATAAGCATTGGAATGTACTTGCTGTGCACCCTGTACTCTGTGAACATCCAAAAATTGCTTATCAAAGGAGGGCTAATATGGGGGAATATTTTGAAGGCCCCCAGATATGATCATTTATCTGGTGAACATTCACCATGTGGTAAATGTGTCTATTGTAAATTTTCCTTGACCACCAATAATTTACCTATTCCAGGTACTACTAAAAAGATTGATTTTAGACACAAAACCACCTGCGACAGCTCACAAGTCATTTATTGTATTATATGCCCCTGCCACTTGTATTACATTGGTCAGACTAAAAGGAAATTGAAACAATGGGTGGCAGAGCATATTAGCAACATTAAGAAAAAAACTGGAGGCTCCCTTGGTGGCCCATTAGGTATCCAAGGGTCATTCAGTGAATGATTTGCATGTTGTTGCGCTGTCGCAGGTGTTTTTAAAGAGAGGTGGTAATGTCAGTGATGTTTTATTGACTATTGAACAAGATTTATTTTTTTATTGGAACACAGTCATACCAGGGGGTTCAATTTGGAGGTGGAGTAGTAACTGCATTAATGCAAATCAGGTGTTAATTGTATGTATTAGCAGGCTGGGATTTTTTAACCCCAGAAGACTGTAAGGGCACGTCCGCCTGGAGCGTAGGATGTTGTCAGCATGTTTTGGATGTTGTCCCTCTGGTAGGTAGCAATGCATGTTTTTTTTCTATTATTTGAGCTTTATCTTTATGATTGAATTGTAGTAAATTTTTAGTTAGTAGTTAGGTATTTGTGTTTACAGTGGCTTTATTTGCTTCACCTGAAGAAGATATACAAAATTCAGTCTCGCATTGGGGAGCAGAGGAGCAATTAAGTTTTTGCATTTAGCAGCTGACCTAATGGAAGTCTAAGGTTTGCTGCGTTGGTGAAGTATTACTCACCCGCTTTGATGACAGTGGAAAAATTTGAGTCCAGCTGGAGAATTTGTTGCATATCAACAGGGTTGATAATTGACAATACCAGCATTTATACTGTGGAGTGTCAAGTCATTGACTAACTGATGACATTATATAGGCGCGCTTTCTACGGCTGTGTTGTGCTCCCACAGTTTGGTGGACAGAGTGGGGTTGAGCAACATGTTTTTTCCTCAAAAGATTTTCTTCTTGGACAACAGTTCTATCTGGTTGCATCTTCATCTGCAGGAATATTATCTAGATAGTGGCTGCAAATTGCTGCTACCTTGCTAACGTTGCTGTCCTCCCAACTCATCCCCACTGCTGTTCCATTATATGAATAGTGACAGGCCAGTTTAAAGGATTTTCACCCCAGCACTATCTGCATAGTATTCAAAAATCCACGGCTACTTGTGAACATGTAAGTCCATTTGAAATCTGACTCTAAAGATATTACAAATTCCAAAGTATCTGTGATGATCTGAACAATGGAGTCGATATTCAAAGTGAGTTAATCAGTTAAGAGAAGTTCTTATTGGGTTAACTGTGCCGACAAGGCCACGAGGGAATATTTAGTGGCACTTACCTGGATAGTGCCGTTGAACATCCCCTTTAATTGCTAAAACTGAAACCAGCTATTGTATGAGTGGTCTGGGGGCAGAGTTAGTACTTAACTGGATAGGATATCCGGGAATATAGGACCACAGTCAGCATTTGTCCATTTAAATTATTTGGTTAAGGGCCGAATATGGGCACTTATCCGGTTAAGTGTTGGCCAGCCGCACATACCTGGATATTTAATGCTGGTACCAGGACATTGCCAGGCACTGAAAGTCTGGGTAAACTTTTAGTGGCAGCAGTCAGCATTTTAAAAAAATGCTGACCACCACCAGCTGAATATTATCCCCATCATGGATAGTGCACTATACTAATGGTGAGAAACAATGAAGGAGTGCTAGCAGAATATAGAGATCTGCACTGATGCAGAGGATAATTCATAATGACACAGCCTCTCTCAAGATTTAATCACAATTTTGAAATCATACTCTGTCCATGTTACAGCTTTATTACCTTGCTAAGGACTTAACTGATATGATTCAGCATTGCATTACCAGTGTTATTTTTAGAACTCAGGAAGGCAGTGTTAGCATGTTCTTCAGGATATCAGATTCTGTGTTTGATTCCTCATTTCCAAGAACATACAGTTGTAGTAAAAGCTCACCTTTATCACAGCAGTTTGTCAAGCTGAGAAGAACTGGTTTCATTTTTAATATCAATGCTCTTTTCTTAGATCAAATAGTACAAAGCTATCATGAAACAGACTAAACTATTTCTCACTCTCTTTGCTATCACCATTCTTCTATACTGAACCTTTGTTTACTCTCTAGTCTGACAGTTTTAGAAGATTTAGTTGTCTTTCAGTTATTTAAAATACCATAGTTTTTAATGACATTTGAATAAGTGCAGCTCAAGTTTTTAATTGCTCCAGTCGGTTCAAAACTCTGCTGCCCGTCTCGTCTTCCGCCAGGGTTGCTTTACTCATACTACCCCTCTCCTCAAGTCGCTTCACTGGCTCCCTATCCGTTTTCGCATCCTGTTCAAACTTCTACTAACCTATAAATGTACTCACTCTGCTGCTCCCCAGTATCTCTCCACACTCGTCCTTCCTTACACCCCTTCCCGTGCACTCCGTTCCCTGGATAAATCCTTCTTATCTGTTCCCTTCTCCGCTAATGCCAACTCCAGACTTTGCTCCTTCTGTCTTGCTGCGCCCTATGCCTGGAATAGACTTCCTGAGCCCCTACGTCTTGCCCCATCCTTTTTTTTACATTTATTCAATACATTTATGCAATCAACATAAATTACACTTCTAGAAATAAAACAAATATCTGAAATGGGAATTAATTCCCTTAATAAAGGCAAAATCCATAACAATTTAGTCCACATAATATTGGTCCAAGAACTAGGAAATAAAATATAGGTAAACTAAAGGTAAATTAATACATTTTTGAGACAGACAGAGCCTAGAGGATTGCAGCTGGGCTTCACGCTATCACTCAGGAACTACTGCAGTACTTTCTTTAGAGGAAACAAAATCTAATAGTTTCTCAGGTTCAAAAAAGATGTAATTAACAGAATTCAAAGAAATATAACACTTACAGGGGAACCTTAACATAAAGGTTCCACCTATATGCAATACTCTTTCTTTTAACAACAAAACTTTCTTTCTTTTTCTTTGAGTCTCTCGTGCAAAATCAGGAAATACCTGTATTTTTGAATCCAAGAACGGTGAATTCGTGTGACGGAAGTAAAGACATTATTCCGATCTAGTTGCAATGCAAAAGTAACCAAAAGCATAGTTCTCTCGGTCACTACATCTAATGAGGACTCTAAGAATTCTGTTAAATTTAAATCAGATTGGGGGTTAGGCAATCTAGTCTCTCCAGCTCCAGAAATATATAATGCTTTTGTAATAGGTGGATACCCCTCAGGGGGAATACCTAGTACTTCATTAAAATACTTTTTTAACATATCTAGAGAGCTGGCATAAGAGGAGACTTCAGGAAATTCAAAAAACGCAAATTATTTCCCCGAATTTGATTTTCCAGATACTCTATCTTCTGCTTTTGGAGACTATTGTCCCTCATCAATGTCTGTGTAATGGAATTCACAGTTTTAAATTCTTTATCAAAATGCTCCATCTTCGTAACTTGTTCAGCAGTTTTTGTTACAAGATCATTTTGTAATTGTTTTACCTCGGCTACGTCACCCCTCAAAGTACCTGTTATTTGCTGCAGGTTGGTAGTTAGTCCCTGTAGTGCTTCCCATAAGGAATCCAGTGTAACGGTTGATGGTTTAATCAAAACTCTGAGGCTGGTAAAAGGTTCGTCAGGGTTTCTATCAGGTAACAATGCCTGAGATGGTATTCTCACTGGCGTCGACGCGGCAACGGGGTCTCCACGCACAGCCGCTGGAGGCCGACTTCCGGATTCAGCTGGCTGTGCACTCGCTCCCGCGGTTTCCCTTCCCGGTCTCAGAGGCGCCGTTATCAACGGAGGGCTCAGAGACGCTCCTTCAGTGCTTAGGTCCACATGTTCTCCCGGACCGTCCAAAGCATTCGGTTCCCGGCATTCGGAGTCCAGATTCTTCCAACGTTAGTTGCCGCAGGAGAGAGGGATCAACTCTATCTGTGGAGGTAGGTACTCTGAGTTTACCCTTCCGCTTTCCCATTGCGGGACTGTGGTTTCTCAATTAGCAAATTTTCGGAGGATATCTGGAACTCTTTCCTGCGCGTCTGCTCAGGCAGCCATCTTGGACCAGCCTCTTTGCCCCATCCTTGACCATCTTTAAATCTAGATTGAAAGCCGGAGGTCAAGTGATGCGTTGAGAGTGCCAGCAGCATAGCAGCTGAGCTCCGGGGACCCCGCTCCTTGTAATACTTTCAAATCAGCAAAATCCTACCCTTCCTAACGCGGAGGTATATGGAACAGTTCCTGGTCGCCATGCCTGCTGGAACAGCGAAACGAAGCGTCAAAACAGAAAAAGGAAAATCTTCGCCTATGACCGTGGAACCCAAGATGGCGGACAGAGACCTGGCGGCGGGCGCTGAGCTTTCGGAGCACCAGCTGTCCCAGATCTCGGCGGCGGTCGGAGCAGTCCTAGAACCGAGGTTTGACGCTTTGGCAGCCCAATTGGGCAAAGTGGACGCCAATACTGCAACACTCACGAAGCGCATGCAAGAGCTGGAACAACGTGTATCAGATATGGAAGACACGTGGCAGACAACCAACCCGAAACTAACAGAATTGGAAGCGCAGCTCAGCGCACAAGCTGAAAAAAATCGATGAATTAGAAAATAGAGCGCGCCGTTCAAACTTGAGGTTGGATGGTATCCCAGAGTCCATCATGGAGAAAAACTTGGGGCCCACGTTGGAAAAATGGCTGCAGCATGAGCTGGCGCTATCGGATAGCAGAGGAGGCCTTTGCATTGAAAGGGCGCATCGGCTCGGAAGATATCAAGAGGGAAAGAAGCCCCGGGTGGTGATCATCAAAGTCCACAATTATATACACAAGGAGGAGATATTACAAGGGTTTAGATCCAAGAGAGACAGCCTAATCTATGAAGGACATGCAATTTTGATTTTTCCAGATTATTCGGCTGAACTGCGGGAGAAGAGGAAGATGTTTCACCCGGTATGCACCACCCTAGTGGAAAAGAAGATCCGCTTTGCGCTATCTTATCCTGCTGTTTTAAAGATCAATATGAATGGGAAATGGCATCTCTTTACATCAGAAAAGCTGGCCATAGACTTCATAAATAAAGAATGGGGTAACCAGGCCCCAGCTCCTTGATGGGATCATGGAGTCTCACTGGATGTGGTCTATATGGAACTAGTGGTATGGACAGCCTGAATCAGAAGTGAAGTATGGACATGTAAGCTGATTAGTTTCAAGAGGAACTGTACTGTCATGATGTATAATATTGTAATACTTGGTCAAAAAGGGGTGGGGTCCCTAGCAGACAAGTGACTTCAATGCCGCCTCATGGCGACACACCTGTCTGGTTATGGGTAGGGAGGGAAGTGGGAGGGAAGGATGGGGGGGAGGGAGGGACATGGTAAAAGAGTGTGGAGTGAGAGAAGGAATGATCGAAGGTGAGCATATTGGGAGGCTGGGACAAATGGAATTGAGTAATCCGGTGGTCAGAGTTTGGAAGCAGACATCCCTGGGGGAGGCTGGGCTCCTGGGGTGGATCGGGATAAGAAGAGTTAGGAATAACGAGCTATCAACTCTCATAAATGAAAGGTAAAAGTACCATAAAGATCCTGTCTTGGAATGTGGCGGGGATCACTTCCCCGGTAAAGAGATACAAAATCTTATCACAATTGAGGGTGCATGGGGCCAATATTGCCTGTCTCCAAGAGTCAAAATTATCAGACACAGAGCACGCAAAATTATGCCAGCAGTGGGTGGGGGACTGCTTTTATTCTTCCTCAGGGAACAGTAGAAGTGGGGTGATTGTTCTAGTGAAGAAAGGCCTCCCTTGCAAAGCCAAATTAGTTTATAAGGATTTTGAAGGGAGAGTGGTCCTCATCAAGTTAATTTATCATGGGGAAAAATTTTACCTGTGCGCAGTTTATGGCCCGAATTCTTACTGCCCGAAGTTTTTCCAATCGTTAGCAGCGCTGGGATTGCAATATGCAGATGCCCCGTGGGTGTGGGCGGGGGATTTCAACCAAGTTATGGACCCTGTCATGGATAGGTCCTCTCCTAGGGCAATAGCAGCACTGGGTCATGGGAGGGGTCTTCCGGCCCTGTGTAAATCCCTAAAATTGGTGGACCCATGGCGTCTATTGCACCCTGAGACACGAGACTATACTCACCAGTCTAAAGTCCACGAATCTTGGTCACGGATTGACTATATCTTAATAACACATTCCTGGTTTTTCAAAGTGGGGAAGGCATTTATAGGCCCAACAGAAATTTCAGATCACTCTATAATTGGGTTGGACCTGGATGTAAATATTAGAGGGTCCACAAGCCATTATTGGCGGTTCCCCTCCTATCTCTACCAGGACAAACAATTCACAGATCATGTGAGAACTCGTTGGCACTTCTATGTAGATACAAATGCGCAGTCTTGCACATCGTCGACTGTTTTGGGAGGCCTCCAAGGCAGTTCTCCAAGGTGAAATAATTGCTTTTATGAGTGCACGGGCAAAGCGCCTTGTGGCCGGTATTATGCGATTAGAAATGGAATATAGGGCTGCAAAAAAATCCCATATAGCTAAGCCTACTAAAGAAAATCAGAATAAATTGTCAACTGCTTTGGTAGCATGGAATATGATGATACACAAGAAATACCAGAGATTACTAGTGGCTAAACACCTAAATTTTCAATGTTTCGGGAATAAGTCTGGCAGACTGTTAGCGCAAGCAGCTAAAGTTAGGAAATCAAGCCATTTCATCCCCCATATAAATTTGCAAGATGGGTCTAAGCTTTCCCAACCGGCAGAGATAGTGAATGCGCTTAAGGAATATTTCCAAAAGGTATCTTCTCAACAGGAGAGTTTTCAAGATAGCTTCATAACAGACTATTTGGAAGATGCGGGTATGCCTTGCTTAGAGCAAAGAGTACGGGAATCCCTGGCCCTCCCTGTTAGGGCGCAAGAAATTCAACGGGTTACACGGTCCCTCCCATTGAGATCGGCTCCAGGCCCTGATGGGTTTTCCAGTGAGTATTACAAAATTCTGGATCAGGATTTGGTGGGGCCTCTTGTATCGTATTATGATGCAGTGGTAGGGCGGGGCCATTTTTCCCCGGGAGAGAATGAGGCCCTAATTACCTTGATTCCCAAACCAGGTAAACCCTCGGATCGGGTAGAAGCCTACAGGCCAATATCTTTATTAAATGTGGATATTAAGATTTTGGCTAGAGTTCTAGCAGACAGACTGGCGCACCATTTACCATCGATAATTGGAGATTATCAAGTTGGCTTTGTTAAAGGCCGCCAGCCAACAGTAAATGTACGAAAGGTGTTAATGTCAATAGCGCGCAGTCAAATTACTGGAGAGCAGTGGATATTGGTAAGTTTGGATGCTGAAAAAGCATTCAACATGGTGCAGTGGGCCTACCTGTTCCGGGTGTTGAAATATGTGGGCTTGGGGGGTTGGTTAATGGAGGCAGTTGCGGCATTATATTCCAACCCCTCTGCTCGGGTGGTTACGAATGGGATTCAGTCGTCTCCATTTCAGTTACAGAGGGGTACGAGGCAGGGCTGCCCACTATCCCCACTGTTATTTTTATTATACTTAGAGCCACTCCTTCGTACGATCATGAGGGACCCAGATGTTGTGGGGATTGATATGCCATCGCTGGAGGTAAAGGCATTAGCATTCGCTGATGATATCCTTTTGACCCTGACTAAGCCTGGGCCGTCGCTAAAGCATTTGATAGCAATTTTAGACGAATTCAGTTTTTTGACAGGCTTCTCTCTAAATTATCACAAATCAGTGGTCCTTCCAATCCAGCCTGAGATTAGATTAAGATGGGAGGGGACCTTTCCCTTTCAGTGGGCACAGTCCAGTATTAAGTATCTGGGGGTTCATGTTCCCTCAGATTTAGGGGAACTTTATTCACTTAATATGGGACCGCTGAAACAACGGGCGGAGGAGACACTCCAGCGATGGCAGGCACTCCCGATCACATTAATGGGACGAATTGCTCTATATAACATGATCCTCTTCCCCAAATGGACCTATGTATTCCAGATGCTTCCACTCCTGTTGAGGCCTAGTGAGGGGAACTGGCTGAGGAAAAAACTGACCCATTTTCTATGGCAGGGAAAGAGGGCCAGATTGCCTTTTTCGAAGCTACTGCTGCCGCGTGCGGGGGGGGGGGGGGGGGGGGGGGCTGGGACTATTGGATCTTAAGATGTTTGCCTTGGCGAGCAACATGAGACACCTATCTGACTGGTTTCGATCTAAAAAGTTTTTCTCATGTACGGAGGCAGAAGTGGCGATTTTGGGGAAGATGCATTTTTCCTATTGGCTCCGTGCGCCCTCTAGAGAAATACCGGGGTTGAGACCTTACCAACACATTCTCTCCCCGCTGAGGGCCACATGGAAATGGATTGGTAGGTTTTACCAGATAGACACAAAGGTTTCCACCTTGTTGCCCCTTGGGGGTAATTTGGCATTTCCGGCGGGAGGGTCCTCGGTTCCTTTTCGGAGATGGGCTGCAGCAGGAATTAAGTATTTATTTCATGTGGTAACAGAACAAGGGGTAATTAAACCGTTTGAGGAGTTGAAGGAAGAGTATGGATTGGGTGTGAATTACTGGTTTGCATATACGCTGCCCTCAGCCTCGTTAACTGTTGCCTCTTGGGATAAAGTCACTGAACTGCTAGGACTCGAGGCACAGCTGCGAGTGCCTTTAACCTACTTTCATCGTAATTTGAGAGAGTCTTTAAAGCCGATCGATTGGAGGCTGGTGGCACATGCATGGAATAGGGAGCTGCGGCTCAACCTCCAGCCGGAAAACATAGAGATGCGCCTTAAATCCATTTATAAACTGACAGACAACGCTGCCTGGTGGGAGATGCAATACAAATTCCTACTCAGACTACATGTGTCCCCACACAGAGCGTTCAGAGCTACTCTTCGAGAGTCAGATACTTGCCCTAAATGTAATGGTACTGGTGCTCATTTGGGGCACATGTTTTGGACTTGTGCATTGGTGCAACCTTTTTGGTTCGCGTTCAGCAGTCATGTATCACGGACCTGGAATACAACGTGGAAAGCAGCTCCACGTCAATTGTTCGATCTTTTTGAGATACAACGGCCAGCTCCGGTGGGACTCAAAGCTTTTCTGAAACGAGCAGTTTTGATGGCAAAGCGTGTTATCATGCAATTGTGGCTGGATGTGGATCATCCGAGTATTGCCCATTGGAGATCGGCAATGATCCAGGCATGTGCATTGGAGAAGAAAGGGATACGGGACCTGGCCTCCAAGAGAGGCGACCAATTCTGTCATATCTGGTCACCATTTTGGGACACTCTCACTCCTGTAGCAAGAAGCAAAACATTGAATGTTTAACGTTAAAGGGGGGGGGGGAAGGGTAGGGAGGGAGGGAGGGGAGGAGGTTCGTGGGGATAAATATTAGAAATTAAGGTGACTAAATTAATGTGTTATATATTGTACTATGAGCTGTCTGACTATTGTTCAAGTTTTGAATTGCAATAAATAAGAATTATAAAAAAAAAAATCTAGATTGAAAGCCCACTTCTTTAACATTGCTTTTGATTCGTAACCACTTGTATCCACTCGCCTCCACCTACCCTCCTCTCCTCTTTCCTCAACACATTAATTGATTTGTTTGCTTTATTTTTTTGTCTACTAGATTGTAAGCTCTTTGAGCAGGGACTATCTTTCTTCTATGTTTGTGCAGCGCTGCGTACGCTTTGTAGTGCTATAGAAATGCTAAATAGTAGTAGTAGTAGTAGCTACCCACTTATCAAGCTAACCATCCCCCAAGGGCCTTCTCCAAGAAAGTAAAAGCAAACCACCTGCTAGAAGAGTACAAAAAGAACAACCAAAATCTAGCACATCACAGTCCATAACTAAATTTGCTCTTTACCTTCTCGGTGATCCATCCTCATGTGGCTGAATGATCACCACCGTTACTGTCACAGATGTACGCAAGACGTCAATCATTTGTTCATGAGTCAAGGTGACGACGGCCACTTTACAGATCTCAACCAGACGGCTTCCTTGCCTGAGGCCCGCCTTCCAGGCAAAACCAAATGGTTCCACATCCGCCACTATCCCTTCGAAATTCACGTGGAATCCAAGCTGGCCCAACCCATTCCTCCGCAGGGTCATTTCAGTGGTTTCACAACCTCTGGTCACTATCTGAAGGAATACCAAATTGTTAATGGCACTCTCACAAAACACAATTATTTTTTAAAGTACATGCTCTGCATTACAATAGCACTGGGATAACCAACTGATGTGTACAGAGATTTTCTCCAAATGACAATGCGATTTCTCCTGAAGAAACCAGTGTCTAGTGTCAGATTTCTATCAGCTTTCAAAGCAAGAACATTCTTACTTTGCTAAACACCTAGGAATCTGGATTTAGCATCAGTCATGAGTTACAAAATTTACCTTGCCTAACTGATAGCAGGTGAATTTTACATAATCCTTAGCATCATCCTTATAAGATCTGAGATAATGTAATATGACTGATGAAGCTGCTCTACTCTCACACCAACAGCATGCGATTCCTCTCATGAATCAAGTATCCTGTCATGTTTTGCTCATGATTCCTGACCTGAAAGTGGTTTTTGCCTTCCAAAGCTAGCCACAAAAAATATCAAGTTAGCCTTCTCATGAAACAACCTGATTATGTCTACTGTGGGGGCAATTCAATAAAGGGTGCCAAAGGTTAGGCACCAAGATGCAGTGGATTCAGTGGTACACTTGGCCTCTATCATTTTGGATTTTCAACCACCTGGGTGATGTTTATATGACTCTTGGTTTTTGACTTATGTGGCCCATTTGTCACCTACTTCAATGACAAAAAAAAGCTTTTTTAGAGTCTTTGGCATTTTGATATCTGTATTGCCATTGTATTAGTCCGAGGTGGGGGTAGGGGGAGGTGTTTCTGTGATGGGGCTCTGGCTTTCTTGGCTGAAGGTGAAGGAGGTTTTGGATTGGAATAGTGTTGGGGATTGGGGAGGGGAGTATGTGTGTGTGGTAAGATTATATGGGTGGAGTTTGTGTGTGGATGTGCGTGCTTCTTTTTTGTTTTCCTAGGGGGTTGGTTTTTTTGGGGGGGGGGGGGGGGGGGGGTTGGAAGTGCAATTCTCCTTGATTGGTCTTTGTGGTCCCCTGGAGTCTGGTGGAAGACTGTTGAGGCAATAGTATGTCTGTTTGGTCTTGAAGGTCTGGGGGGATGGAGCATGGGATGGGGATCTCATCCTTTCCAGTGTTTTACTATTTTCTCTGTCTGCTGTCTGTGGATCTTTTAGTTACATGAGTGCTTTGCAGCTTATTTCTTTGAATGTTGATGGAATTCATTCGCCAGTCAAGTGAACTAAGATCCTAAAATTATTTTAAGAAGCATCAGACAGAAGTGGCATTTTAAACACATCTCTCAGATTCTGAACATTAAAATTTGAGGAGGGTGTGGGTAGGAGAGGTTTTGGCTTCCTCTTTTCATGGTAGAAAGTGTGAAGTATTGATTTTATTTCAAAAGGGATTACATGTTTTAGTACCATTACGGCAAATGTAAGCCACATTGAGCCTGCAAATCGGTGGGAAAATGTGGGATACAAATGCTACAAATAAATAAATAAAAATAAATTATAGATAAGAATGTGTGTGAAATAAAAGGTCACAAATTAATTTTGGGAAATATTTATGCACTGAATGTATATGACCATGATTTCTTCTCCAATTTGACGGTTACACTGGGGTGCTTGGGGGGGATTTAATGTAGTCACTCAGCCACAATGTGTCTGTATACCACCTAGAGTGCCGACCCCTCATTTTGCTAACAAGGAAGTCAACTTTCTTATGTCCCAATTACAATTATTAGATACCTGGCATACATTGAACCTCCTGGATTCTGACTATACTGTTTATTCTAAGGTTCATAATGCCTATAGTAGATTGAACTACGTTTTGGTATTGGAAGCTGCGTTTGCCTCTATTTCATCCATTGATATATTACCACCTATTATGTCTGACCATTCTGCTCTTCAGTTGCAGCTTTAATTTTGCCTGGGACCCGGGGGTAAGGGGTTCCCTGTGTCAGGACTGTGATTTCCAGGTATATTTGAGGAAATCATAAGTACATAAGTACATAAGCATCGCCATGCTGGGACAGACCATGGGTCCATCGAGACCAGCACCCTGTCACGACAACGGCCAAAAGAACAAGAAATTTGTCCCGCCCATCCTAGAAATACTGTATTATTCCCTCGTCCATTCAATAACATTCTATGGCTTTTTCCTCCAGGAAGCCGTCCAACCCTTTTTTGAAGTCCGCTAAGTTAACCGCCTTAACCACATTTTCCAGCAGCGAATTCCAGAGTTTAACTACGCGTTGAGTGAAGAAAAAATTCCTCCGATTCGTTTCAAATTTACCACACTGCAGCTTCATCGCATGCCCCCTTGTCCTAGTATTTTTGGAAAGCGTAAACAGACGCTCCACATCAACCTGTTCCATTCCACTCATTATCTTATAGACCTCTATCATATCTCCCCTCAGCCACCTTTTCTCCAAGCTGAAGAGTCCCAGCCTCTTCAGCCTATCCTGATAGGGAAGTCGTCCAATCCCCTGTATCATCTTTGTCGCCCTTCTCTGCACCTTTTCTAATTCCACTATGTCTTTTTTGAGGTGCGGCGACCAGATTTGAACACAATACTCGAGGTGCAGTTGCACCATGGCGCAGTACAATGGCAGAATAATATCCTTATTTTTGTTTTCAATCCCTTTCCTAATGATACCCAACATTTTATTTGCTTTCCTAGCCGCAGCAGCACATTGAGCAGAAGTTTTCAACGTATCATCAATGACGACACCTAGATCCCTTTCTTGGTCTGTGACTCCCAACGCTGAACCTTGCATGAAGTAGTTATAGTTTGGGTTCCTCTTTCCCACATGCATAGGAGCCAACTTTTCAAAATGATTGGGGGTGCTGAATTTTTTTTTTTTTTTTACAGGTGGTGCAGTCCCCCCTCCCTCTCCCCCTTGTCCCCCTACTCCTCGTCCCTCTCCCCCTCACCCCCTCCCTTTCCCAATCCCCCTCCCCTGTCCCCCCCTCCCTCATCCCCCCTCCACCTCCCTTCGAGTTCCAGGCCCCCTCTCTTTCCCTTCCTTCGAGTTCCAGGCCCCCCTCCCTCCCCTCTCTCTCCTTTCCCTCCCCCTCCCTCCGAGTTCCAGGGTCCCCCCTCCCTCTGAGTTCCAGGGTCCCCCTCCCTCCCTCCCAGTTCCAGGGTCCTCTCTCTCCCTCCGAGTTCCACAGGGTGTCTCCCCCCCCCAAGTTCCACAGGGTGTCCCCCCCTCCCTCCGAGTTCCAGGGTCATCGTCCCTCCCTCCCTTCCTTCGAGCTCCAGGCCCCCTCCCTCTGAATTTTAAGTCATCTTGACTTACCTCGTCGGGGTTACGGTGGCCGGCAGCAGTGGTCCCGCCCTCATTTCCTGTTTCCGCAAGAGCTGAGAGAGAGAAGGGAAAACTGAACTAAGGGCCGAGCCTGCACGCTTTTTACCGCTGCTGCTGGCCGCCGTAACCCCGACGAGGTAAGTCAAGATGACTTTTAAAATTCGGAGGGAGGGGGGGAGGAAGGGAGGGATGACAACCATGGAACTCGGAGGGAGGGACGATGACCCTGGAACTCGGAGGGAGGGAACGAATTTCCGGCGGGTGAAATATTAGGGGTGCTCGAGCACCCATGGAGTCGGCGCCTATGCACACATGCATCACTTTGCAGTTGTTCACATTAAACGTCATCTGCCATTTAGACGCCCAGTCTCCCAGTCTTGTAAGGTCCTCTTGTAGTTTTTCACAATCTTCCCACGATTTGACTACTTTGAATAACTTTGTGTCATCGGCAAATTTGATTACCTCACTAGTTACCCCCATCTCTAGGTCATTTATGAATATGTTAAAAAGCAGAGGTCCCAGCACCGATCCCTGAGGGACCCCACTAACTACCCTTCTCCATTGTGAATATTGACCTTTTAATCCTACTCTCTGTTTCCTATATTTTTTAAAAATCCACAGTAAGACACTACCTCCGATCCCATGTGCCTCTAATTTCCTCCGTAGTCTTTCATGAGGGACCTTATCAAACGCCTTCTGAAAATCTAGATACACAATATCAACTGGCTCACCTTTGTCCACATGTTTGTTTACCCCTTCAAAGAAATGCAGCAGATTGATGAGGCAAGACTTCCCTTCACTAAATCCATGTTGACTTTGTCCCATTAGTCCATGCTTTTGAATGTGCTCTATAATTTTGTTCTTGATTATAGTCTCTACCATTTTGCCCGGCACCAACATCAGACTCACCTGTCTGTAATTTCCCGGGTCCCCTCTGGAACCGTTTTAAAATATCGGCGCTATATTGGACACCCACCAATCTTCCGGTACCATGCTCAATTTTAAGGATAAATTACAAATCAATAACAGCAGCTCTGCCAGCTCATTTTTTAGTTCTATCAATACCCTAGGGTGAATACCATCCGGTCCAGGAGATTTGCTACTCTTCAGTTTGCAGAACTGCTCCATTACGTCTCCCAGATTTACAGATATTTCAATACGTTTTACCGACACTTCAGCTTCGAATACCCTGTCCAGCACCGGTATCCCACCCAAATCTTCCTCGGTGATGACCGAAGCCAAAAACTCATTAAGTTTTCCTGCTATTTCTTTGTCTTCCTTGATCGCCCCTTTTACACCCCGGTCATCCAGCGGGCCAACCGATTCTTTTGCCGGTTTCCTGCTTTTAATGTATCTAAAAAAATTTTTACTATCAGTTTTCGCCTCTATCGCTATCTTTCTTTCAAAATACCTCTTTGCCTTTCTTATCAGCGCTTTGCATCTGATTTGACATTCCTTATTCCATTTCTTATTTCCTTATTCGGTTCCATTTTCTGAAGGATTCCTTTTTAGCTCCAGTAGCCTCCTTTACCTCACTTTTAAACCACGCCGGCTGTTGTTTGGTTTTCCGTCCTCCTTTTCTGATACGTGGAATATGTTTGGCCTGGGCCTCCAGGACGGTGTTTTTGAACAGCATCCATGACTGTTGTAGGTTTCTTACCCTCTCAGTCACTCCTCCACGTTTTTTTTTTACCGCTCTTCTCATTTTATCATAGCTTCCTTTTTTTAAAGTTAAACGCTAACATATTTGACCTCCTATGCTTACCTTTTTGAAAGCAAATTTCAAAGGCGATCATGTTATGATCACTGTTGTCAAGCGGCCCCCGGACCGCTACCTCCCGTACCAGATCATGCGCTCCACAAATGACCAAGTCTAGAATTTTTCCTTCTCTCGTCAGCTCCTGCACCAGCTGCTCCATAAAGCTGTCCTTTATTTCATCGAGGAAGTTTACCTCCCTAGCGTGCCCTGAAAATAGGTCCCGGCGCCAAAATCTGAGTATTGTGGGGATTCCGGAGAGAGTGGGAGATAGAGTTCTCACTTCCAAACTTGAAAAATGGATGCCCAATGAATTTGCATTATCGGACAGTCAGGGAGCATTGTGTTTGGAGCAGGCCCATCATATGGGAAGACAACAAAATGGCAGACGACCCAGAGTTATACTTGTGAAAAAGCATAACTTTATCCATAAAGAAGAAATACTTAAGAGGTTTTCATCTAAAAATTGAATCTTTGAACTACATGGGAGAATCGGTTAAAATTTTTCAAGATTATTCGGCAGTGTTGCAAGAAAAGCGTCGTCGTTTTACACCATTATGTGCTGAACTACATGCGAAGCAACGTCGCTTCATGTTGATGTATCCTGCGACTCTGAAGGTTCATGTGAATGGACATTGGCAGTCGTTTCAATCGTATGAGGCGACGAAGGAATTTGTGGCCAGCATGCAGGGGGTCCCAGAAGAAGAGAGATGATCTTGGAGGATACAGGGCGCAGATAACAATTAAAGTTAACTGACATTTTGTCTTGAAGGGTATTACCAAGCAATGAGGTCCCATTAGAACAATTGGAATTGTTTGGATGGATCATGATGGCACAGTAAAATCTGGAGCTCATGAGAGCAGAAAAACATAAGAAGAGAGTTTCGGAGGTTAGGACTGTTTTGTTGAACAGCTTCTAAGCATTAGTGCTCCCTAATGCCATAGTTTGAAGACTGAGAATCGAGACTTAAAGAATTGGAAAGGAGAGAAAAGTTTGATATCTGCCTTAAGAACTTCATCAGGTGTCTTATACATACGTTTTTGGTGAGGGGAGTAAGAGTATTTTCACGATTGGGGGGAACCCGAGGCATGAGCTGTGGTCTCTGAGAAGTGGTCACATGTTAGTGTGGCTGGTTCTCAGTTGGTTATATGGGGAGGGGTTGGGAAGGGAAGGGATGGGAGAGTACGGAGAAATAATGAGGAAGGAGAACTGGGTGAATGAGGATTTTATTTTCCTCATATGGGGGACAGGAGCGGATATTCAAGGTCTGTATTGGCAGGAAGGGATTCTTTGGGGGCGAGGCTGGGCGCCGTTGAAGAATGTGAAAGTGTAATGGTATTGATTGAACAATATTTTACTGTGGGGACTTAATTAATGTAAACATGCAAGATTACTTCATGGAATGTAGGAGTGATTACCTCCCCGATTAAGAGATCAAAGATATTGACAGCTCTCCAAAGGAGCAAGAGTGATTTAGTATGTCTCCAGGAGACCAGGCTCACCGATGCTGAACACCAAAAATTCGTGATAATGTGTGGGAGACGTACATGGCTCTTCTTCTGGGTCTCGAAAGGGGGGGCATTGTGGTGTTAATCAGAAAATCACTGGCATGTACTTCCAAAGTAATGTTTACAGACACGATCGGGTGGTATATCCTTTTAAAGTTATGGGTACAGATATATACAGTGGTGGAAATAAGTATTTGATCCCTTGCTGATTTTGTAAGTTTGCCCACTGACAAAGACATGAGCAGCCCATAATTGAAGGGTAGGTTATTGGTAACAGTGAGAGATAGCACATCACAAATTAAATCCGGAAAATCACATTGTGGAAAGTATATGAATTTATTTGCATTCTGCAGAGGGAAATAAGTATTTAATCCCTCTGGCAAACAAGACCTAATACTTGGTGGCAAAACCCTTGTTGGCAAGCACAGCGGTCAGACGTCTTCTGTAGTTGATGATGAGGTTTGCACACATGTCAGGAGGAATTTTGGTCCACTCCTCTTTGCAGATCATCTCTAAATCATTAAGAGTTCTGGGCTGTCGCTTGGCAACTCGCAGCTTCAGCTCCCTCCATAAGTTTTCAATGGGATTAAGGTCTGGTGACTGGCTAGGCCACTCCATGACCCTAATGTGCTTCTTCCTGAGCCACTCCTTTGTTGCCTTGGCTGTATGTTTTGGGTCATTGTCGTGCTGGAAGACCCAGCCACGACCCATTTTTAAGGCCCTGGCGGAGGGAAGGAGGTTGTCACTCAGAATTGTACGGTACATGGCCCCATCCATTCTCCCATTGATGCGGTGAAGTAGTCCTGTGCCCTTAGCAGAGAAACACCCCCAAAACATAACATTTCCACCTCCATGCTTGACAGTGGGGACGGTGTTCTTTGGGTCATAGGCAGCATTTCTCTTCCTCCAAACACGGCGAGTTGAGTTCATGCCAAAGAGCTCAATTTTTGTCTCATCTGACCACAGCACCTTCTCCCAATCACTCTCAGCATCATCCAGGTGTTCACTGGCAAACTTCAGACGGGCCGTCACATGTGCCTTCCGGAGCAGGGGGACCTTGCGGGCACTGCAGGATTGCAATCCGTTATGTCGTAATGTGTTACCAATGGTTTTCGTGGTGACAGTGGTCCCAGCTGCCTTGAGATCATTGACAAGTTCCCCCCTTGTAGTTGTAGGCTGATTTCTAACCTTCCTCATGATCAAGGATACCCCACGAGGTGAGATTTTGCGTGGAGCCCCAGATCTTTGTCGATTGACAGTCATTTTGTACTTCTTCCATTTTCTTACTATGGCACCAACAGTTGTCTCCTTCTCGCCCAGCGTCTTACTGATGGTTTTGTAGCCCATTCCAGCCTTGTGCAGGTGTATGATCTTGTCCCTGACATCCTTAGACAGCTCCTTGCTCTTGGCCATTTTGTAGAGGTTAGAGTCTGACTGATTCACTGAGTCTGTGGACAGGTGTCTTTCATACAGGTGACCATTGCCGACAGCTGTCTGTCATGCAGGTAACGAGTTGATTTGGAGCATCTACCTGGTCTGTAGGGGCCAGATCTCTTACTGGTTGGTGGGGGATCAAATACTTATTTCCCTCTGCAGAATGCAAATAAATTCATATACTTTCCACAATGTGATTTTCCGGATTTAATTTGTGATGTGCTATCTCTCACTGTTACCAATAACCTACCCTTCAATTATGGGCTGCTCATGTCTTTGTCAGTGGGCAAACTTACAAAATCAGCAAGGGATCAAATACTTATTTCCACCACTGTATCTGTTAGGAATTTATGGGCTCACACCATTTGAAAAAAATTTCTATCCAGAACTGTTGGGGAAATTGGAACCTTTCAAGGAGTTACCTATACTGGTAGTAGGCGACATGAATTTAGTGATGGATCTGAAACAAGAGAGCACAGCCAAAAATACTGAGTTGAGAGTGGGAGGGCGGGTATTGTCATCCTCAGTGGCGTACCTAGGGTAGTTGCCACCCGGGGCCGGTCATTTTTTAACACCCCCTCCAAAATCCAGTACTAGGCATACCGAGAATACAAAACACTCAGGACCTATAGAGCAATTCTACCATACCATAAGCAGTCATTTCTATGAGTCACACAAGGAAAAGGAAAGCATCTTAAACACTACAGTGAGCCCTAGAACATCAATTCACCTATTGTAAAATGAAACCAGACAGAATAGTACAGATCGTCAATCCTGCACAGTCAATGTCAACTGAAAGCCATGTCTTTTTCACAAACACCGATACACCCTAATCCACTATAGAATAAGTAATCATAAACTTTCTATTTAGACAAAAATTAAACTGAACCCCCAAGATGCCAGACTCTGCATACAATGCAACGCCACAGAAACAGAAAATGTCCCCTAGTACTGTGCAAAATATAAAGACAGCAGATGTAAATTTGAAAAAACTAACAAATACCAATCACCACTTTACAAATTAAGAAATAGAACTAAAACAAATATAGAAAATAAAATAATACCATTTTATTGAACTAATACATTTAGCTTTCAGAGGCCAAAACCTTCTTCCTCAGTATAGTGCTATTACAGTGTCCTATCCTGACCTGAGGAAGAGGGTTTTGCTCTCCGAAAGTTAGTCAAAATTTATTAAAATTAGTCCAATAAAAAGATTACCTTATTTACATCTTCTATTATAAACATGTATTAACATAGCTACTATACTACTTTATCCTAAAGCAATAAAATAAAAATATATATTTTATTTACAGTTTGTTGTCTCTGGTTTCTGCTTTCCTCATCTTCTTTTCACTGTCTTCCTTCCATCCAGCATCTGTCTTCGTTCTTTCTCTGCCATCCAGTGTCTGCCCTCTCTGCTGTCCCCTCCATCCAATGTCTGCCCTCTCTCCCTGCCCCTTCCATGCACATCTGCCCTCTATCTCTGCCCATTCCATCCACTATCTGCCCTCTCTCTCTCCCCCTTCCATTCACTGTCTGCATCTCTATCCCTTCCATCCACTGTCTGCCCTTTCTCTCCGCCCCTTCAATCCACCATTTGCCATCCCTTCCCCCCCCATCCATCCAAGGTATGTCCCCTCTCTCTCTCTCTGCCCCTTTTTACAGCCCCCAGTTCCAGCCCCCCTTATCCCACCTGCCCCTAGTTCTAGCCCCAGCCCACATCTCCCACCTGCCCCCCTTTTCAGCCCCCAGTTTCAGCTCCACTCCCATCTGAGAAGCCCCCTCCCCACCCCCCCTTCTCCCATCTGAAACCCCCCTCTCCCATCTGAGCCCCCGACCCGACCACCAGCTTCGTCCAGAGAGACAGCCCTCGTCTCCTGCCACCACCCTGCCTTTAAAGAAAAAGGTGTGAAGCAGCGTGGCAGGCCTGCCCTGCTTGTAAATGAAGTAAATCTCCATTCTCCTCATCATCGTTGGGCCTTCACTCACTGGGTCTCGCCCTCGCGGAAATAGGAAGTTACCTCAGAGGAGGGCGGGACTCAGTGAGTGAAGGCCCGATGATGATGAGGAGAATGGAGATTTACTTCGTTTACAAGCAGAGCAGACGCGAGGCGATGCCTGCCACGCCGCTTCACACCTTTTTCTTTAAAGGCAGGTGGCAGGAAATGAGGGCTGACTGCAGCGCCAGCGGAGCACACACCCCAACCCACTGACACCCGGGGCGGACCACCCCCTCCACCCCGCCCTTGGTACGCCACTGGTCATCCTTTACTCAGGCACTGAGGCTGGTAGATGCATGGAGACTTTTACACCCCTCAGAACGTGCATTCACGCATAGATCCAGAGCACATGATACTTTGTCCGGACTGGATTACACATTAGTATCTCACAGCATTTTTCCTGACATTACAGAGGCAGACATGGGGGTAGAGGTAATCTCTGACCATTCAATGACATGGATAGTACTGGCTGCACCAACCCACTATAAATTGTCACCAGGTTTGCGGTTCCCTTCTTATCTGCACCACTCTAAGGACTTTCAACAATTTATCCAAGGGATGGCTATTGTGTACATAACTCAGGGCACATAGAAGAGCCAGTTGTTCTGGGAGGCTGCTAAGGCAGTGCTGAGAGGTAAAATAAAAGCATATACAAGTCATAGGAAGAAACAAGTAGCAGCAGAAATTGTAAGGCTTGAACGGTAATTGAAAAAAGCACAACAGATTTGTGCAAGAGACCACAGCATGGTCAACAAAGATAATCTGGTATCTATACAGGTGGCCTTAAATAGTTATATCCATGAACAAACTAGTCAAAGCATGATTTATCATCGTTACAAACTTGATCATTTTGGTAACAAGCCTGGCCGTTTACTAGCTAGGCTGATTAAAAATTGGGGAGGAAATAGAACAGTATCAGTACTGAAGGATCGGAAGGGGGGACTGACCAATAGAAGTGATCGCACACAATCGATTTTCCAAAATCATTTGGAATCCCTATATCGGGAGGAGGGTACTGCAAGCATACCCTCAGTACAAGAATTTTTAGACAAGCTGAACTTCCCAAAGCTATCACCATCTGGAGAGGAAATGCTGAATGTACCACTGAGGGCCCCTGGGGCTGATGGGTTCTCAAGAGCCTTTTATAAAATTTTACAAATATCATTGTTGCAACCCCTTTTAGTTTCCTTTCAATCAGTGGTAGAATCAAAAGAACTGCCTCTTCATTTGAATACAGCCTTAATCACAATACTGCCAAAGCCAGGAAAACCGAAAGATGTAGCAGATTCCTACTGACTGATATCACTCAATGTGGATATAAAAATATTGGCCAAGCTGTTAGCCAACCGATTGGCAATGCAACTTCCCACCTTGATAGGGGATGAACAGGCTGGATTTGTGAGAGATAGGCAATCAGTAAGAAATGTGAGGACAATTTTGATGGCTATGTAAAAAGCAAGGCCAGCATCTACTGGCAGTTAGCCTGGACGCAGAGAAAGCGTTTGACAAAGTAAGGTGGGAATATATGTACATGATATTCAGGGGAGTGGGTATTGAGGGGTGGTTTCTGGATGCTATCAAAACACTATATCATCAACCCAAGGCACAAATTTTGGTGAATGGAGAACGTTCACCGATGTTTCCGATACAGAGGGGTACACGCCAGGGCTGCCCCCTTTCTCCACTGCTTTTTGTCCTTTGTATATTTATTTATTTATTGCATTTGTATCCCACCTTATCCCACCTCTTTGCAGGCTCAAAGTGGCTTACAATACATCATGATTAGTGGAAGAAAGTTAATAAGCAAACATTTGATATTACAGGATTTTGGTCATTTTGATGACCAAAGTTATTCAAAGTCGTTAAATCGCGACAGGATTGTGAAAAATTATAAGAGGACCTTACGAGACTGGGAGACTGGGCGGCTAAATGGCAGATGATGTTTAATGTGAGCAAGTGCAAGGTGATGCATGTGGGAAAAAAGAACCCGAATTATAGCTACGTCATGCAAGGTTCCACGTTAGGAGTTACGGACCAAGAAAGGGATCTGGGTGTCGTCGTCGATAACACACTGAAACCTTCTGCTCAGTGTGCTGCTGCGGCTAAGAAAGCGAATAGAATGTTGGGTATTATTAGGAAAGGTATGGAAAACAGGTGTGAGGATGTTATAATGCCGTTGTATCGCTCCATGGTGCGACCGCACCTTGAGTATTGTGTTCAATTCTGGTCGCCGCATCTCAAGAAAGATATAGTAGAATTGGAAAAGGTGCAGCGAAGGGCGACTAAAATGACAGCAGGGATGGGACGACTTCCCTATGAAGAAAGACTAAGGAGGCTAGGGCTATACAGCTTGGAGAAGAGACGGCTGAGGGGAGACATGATAGAGGTATATAAAATAATGAGTGGAGTGGAACAGGTGGATGTGAAGCGTCTGTTCACGCTTTCCAAAAATACTAGGACTAGGGGGCATGCGATGAAACTACAGTATAGTAAATTTAAAACAAATCGGAGAAAATTTTTCTTCACCCAACGTGTAATTAAACTCTGGAATTCGTTGCCGGAGAAAGTGGTGAAGGCGGTTAGCTTAGCAGAGTTTAAAAAGGGGTTGGACGGATTCCTAAAGGACAAGTCCATAAACCGCTACTAAACGGACTTGGAAAAATCCACAATTCCAGGAATAACATGTATAAAATGTTTGTACGTTTGGGAAGCTTGCCAGGTGCCCTTGGCCTGGATTGGCCGCTGTCGTGGACAGGATGCTGGGCTCGAAGGACCCTTGGTCTTTTCCCAGTATGGCATTACTTATGTACTTAAGGTATAACATACAGAATAAACAATTTCATAGTGTATAAGCAGATATTAAGAATCAAGTTCTGAAGTGTAAATGCAAGTTGTGCCTTTTCTCATTTGTTGATCTTTGTGGTACACTTTATTGAAGAGATGTGTCTTCAGTAGGATGCGGAAGTTCGTTCTTTCGAATGTCGATTTCAAACTGCTTGGTAGTGCATTCCAGAACTGTGTGCTCAGGAAGGTAAAGTTTGACGCATGCATTGTTTTGTATTTCATTCCTTTGCAGCTGGGGAAGAGCAGATCAAGGAATGTGTGAGATGATAATTTGGCGTTCCTAGGTGGCAGGTCTATTAGGTCTGACATGTATGCTGGTGCGTCTCCGTGGATAATTTTGTGGACTAGTGAGCATATTTTGAACGTTATGCGTTGAGTGCAAGCCAGTGTAGTTTTTCTCGTAGGGGCTTGGCACTTTCGAATTTTAGTTTGCCGAATATGAGTCTAGCTGCTGTATTCTGGGCTGTCTGGAGTTTTTTTTATTATTTGTTCTTTGCAGCCGGCATATAGTGCGTTGCAATAGTCTAAATGACTGAGCATCATTGATTGTACTAGGTTACGGAAAACACTCCTTGGGAAGAAAGGTCTTATTCTTTTTAATTTCCACATAGAGTGGAACATCTTCTTGGTTATGTTTTTCGCGTGGTTCTCTAGTGTGAGGTGTCGATCAATGGTGACTCCAAGAATTTTTAGGGTTTCTGAAATAGGGAGGTTTAGAGTTGGTGTGTTAATGGCGGTGAATTCTTTCTTGTTGTGTTGTGAGGTGAGTATTAGGCATTGGGTTTTATCTGCATTGAGTTTTAGTCGAAATGCGTTCGCCCAGGAATGCATGATGTTAAGACTTTGGTTAATGTCGTTGGAAATTTCTTTTAGGTCTTGTTTGAAAGGGATGTAGATCGTTACGTCATCTGCGTAAATGTATGGATTAAGGTTTTGATTTGCTAGTAGTTTGGCCAGGGGTATCATCATTAAGTTGAATAAGGTCGGCGAGAGGGGGGATCCTTGTGGTACTCCGCATTCAGGTACCCATGCGGCTGAAATAGTCGAGTTTAATGTCACTTGGTATGATCTTGTTGTTAAAAAACCCTTGAACCAATTGAGGACATTGCCTCCAATTCCGAAGTATTCAAGGATGTGTAATAAAATTCCATGGTCAACCATGTCGAAAGCGCTTGACATATCAAATTGTAGTAGTAGTATGTTCTTACCGGTTGCTATCGTTTGTTTGAATTTAGTCATGAGAGTTACTAATACAGTTTCGGTGCTGTGGTTAGATCGAAATCCTGACTGGGAGTCGTGAAGTATTGAGAATTTGTCTAGGTAATTTGTAAGTTGCTTGGCGTTAGTTTTTGAGCGTTAGGGAGATAGTGTCCTCCGATAGTATCTCAAAGTTAGTCCAGGTCCTGTCCGCTGGGTGAATGCCAGGGGTTGGATCTAGGCAATTGAGGAGTTCAATGTAGTCGATGGTGCTGGTCGGTATTTTAAGTCGCAGTTGTACTATTTTCTCGTTAAAGTATCTCACGAGATTGTCTGCTCCAGGAGTGTCTTTGCTATTGGTGGTGATTGGTGTTGTATCTAATAGTTTGTTCACGAGTTGGAAGAGTTTGTGTGTGTCCTTGTAGTTTGGTCCGATTATGGTTTTGTAATGTAGTCTTTTGGTTTGTCTTATGGTGTATTTGTATTTTCTGTGAAGTTGCTTCCAATCGTTATGTGTAGTGTCATCTTTCTTCTTAATCCAAGCTCGTTCTAACCTTCTGACTTGTATTTTAAGTTTTTTCAGCTCTTCATTGAACCACGGCGTTGAGTTCTCTCTGTGTGAGGTTCTTGTTTGGGTTGGAGCAATGTTGTCTAGTGTGAATCTGCATCTGTCGTCCCATTCTAATAGGAATTGATTCATAGGATGAGTTTGGATAATTCCATTAAGAGAGTGAAAATGGCAGGCCAACAAATAAAAGTCTTGGCTTTTGCTGATTTGTTTTTAACATTGGCGGAACCAGAGACATCGCTGCCACGACTGCTTAAAGTGATACATGCATTTGGTCAGTTCTCTGGCTTTACTTTAAATTTGGAAAAGTCCAAGGCTCTCCCAAACGTAGAAGAGGTGAGAGGAGGATGGACAGGGGAATTTCCTCTGCAGTGAGCAGACACAACTCTTAAATTTATCGATGGATCTGTCCAGATTGTATTGTGTGAATGTACAGCCTTTGTTGTCTGATGCCACTAGACAATTGTGTTATGATTGTGGTCAGAACCCCTCTCAAACTTACCTTTTTCCTGGGGGTCAGCTTCTTAACTGGCTTCTGTTTCTTTTGTCTGTCCTTTCTGAGCTAGCTCTCTCTCTCCATGCTGGCAGCTTCCAGCAGCATGACTCTAATTGTTTCACTTTACTACAGTTGTGTGGGTGGACTGAGTTAGCTCTACCTCTTTTTGGGTGTACTGGCTTCAAGTGCTTCACGGTGCTGCATTGGTGTGGGTTGGGCCTCTATGGGTTTCAGTGTGCTCTCTGTGTTTCCGTGTGCTGTCTATCTGGGTCTAGGGAGTGTGACATCATCAGGGAGGGCCTTGATAAGGAAGTGGTGTTCTTTCCTTCAGGGCCTTTGCAACGTTTGCTTTTGCTACAATTGCTATAGGGCCAGGACAGTGTTAGTGCAGTGTGCACTTGTGACTTGTATATGTTTAGCTCCCCTGCTTTCCCTTCTGTGGCTTTAGAAGCTCTTCTGTGCTTGGGGGTTAGTAGCCTTCTGTGTTTGGGGCTTTAGAAGCCCTTCTCGGTGTTTGGTGCTTTGGAAGCACTTCTGGTTCTGCTGTGTTTAAAGCACTTCTGCTTTGCTTGTGTTAGTTTCCCTGCTTTTCCCTCTTGGCTCCCCTGCTTTCCCTCTTGTTGCAGATAGTAGTACAGGTTTTGGGTGCTGTTAGGAGCACCTTTGGTAGCTTGGTGCTTAGGAGCACCTGTGGCAGCTTTGTATTGTACTTTCCTGCTTTTCCCTTGTGGCTTTCCTGCTTTTCCTTTGTGGCTTCCCTGCTTTCCCTTGTAGTGCTTGGTAGCACTTCTGCTGTGTGTTTAGTAGCCCTGCTGTTGGTTCACTGTTAGGAACCTCTTGTTAGTTTAGTACTTGGAGCACTTCTGTTGCAAGCTTGTTCAAGGATCCTGGTCCCTGTGTTATCCGGTATCCGGTAAGTCCTGCCGGCCACTCGAACCCAAGGGCTCAACCCTTGGGGGGGGTAGTGGCCAAGTGCAGGTGAAGCTGTACGGACCAGTCCGGGGTGCTCCAGTCCAGTGTCCTCCAGTCTGGGGGATTTCAGTCCAGTGTTCCAGTCCTGTGTCCTCCAGTCCAGGGGATTCCAGTCCAGTGTCCTCCAGTACGGGGGATTTCAGTCCAGTGTTCCAGTCCTGTGTCCTCCAGTCCGGGGGATTCCAGTCCGTGTGTTCCGGCTCGCTGGGCGGTGCCTGCAGTTCCTGCCAGGTGTGCTTGCCCAGCGTTGGTTGGTGGGTTTGCCTGCTGCTGTCGCTCCTCGTCAGCAGCCCAAGGGCTCACGTTTGCTCCAGAGCCCGGCCCTGCAGGCTCTGAACCTGAGAACCTGACAAATTGCAGACTTGGATGGCTTATTCTATTTTCCTTTGAGGATGGATGTCACGTATACAAACAGGAAACTAGGTTGTGAGCCCTTGGACCACTGCCGAGGAGCAGCAGTGGCAGGCAAAACCACCCCACGCTAGAGACAGGGCAGATCTCTGACAAACAATTAGGCTCACCTGCACCTGGCCACTTTTCACCAAGAGTTGAGCTCCAGGCTTCAGGTGGCCAGCAGGACTTACTGGACAGGGCAGGACTGGATAACAGCTATGACCTCTCCACCCCTCTACGTGGTCTTTTGCCCATGCCCCTTCCACCGATGCCTAATTCCTAGTCCCCCTGCCCCCTCAAGGTCACCTGAACTTCTGCCCTCTACTACTCGGACTTGGACTTCTTAATGCCTGCTCTCTCTGGCACAGAGGCCACCTTGCCTCTGACCTTATTATCCAGCACTCCTTGGACACTCTTTGTGTGACCAAAACTACTATTACTACTACTACTTATCATTTCTATAGCACTACTAGACCTAGTTGCCCTCCTGGCTTTTCCTCCTCTGAAATTCCCCACCCCTCCCATTGAGGGGGCAGCATCGCTTGCTTCTATTCCTCATTAGTCCACGTCATACTCTGCCCATTTAAACTACTTCTGACTCTCTAATCCTTCGGGTCTCCCTTCCCTTTGCTCACTTCTATTCTGCTTTCCTTTACCACCCTCCTCCTTCCACCACCTCACTTCCCATGAATGAACTCTACACCTTCATCTCCAAATGTTACTCTCTTTTTAACCCCTTCCTTCTTCTGGGGGAACTTAACTCAATACTTCTTTCCACTTCCCTTTCTTCTCTCCCTTTACCCTGGACAGATCACTTTCTGCTTCAATTCTCTCCCTTTTTTCAGAAATCTTGCCCCATGGCTCCCCCTAGCTACACCCTGACTCGCCTCATCACTGATACAGTTGTTAATCTTATTTCCAATGTCTTATCCACCCTCCCACCCATCTCTCCCTCAGTCCCTCTATCAAACCAAGTAGCACTTCTGAACTCATCCCTCCCATGTATTCTCAATGACCATGCCCCCAGAATTCCTTTGCTCTTTATCCTGTCACTTCCTTGCCTCCTGGCTTTCTCTCAATGACTTTAAAAGACCTTTTTCTGCCACACAGAAAGATCTTGGCCCAAATTCCGCATCCAAGACTCCCTCCTCTTTACAGCACTTTGGTCTCATCAGTCAAGCGTGAGTACATCTCCAAACATATTACCTCCACTGTGAACCACCCACAGGCCCTTTTCCACACTCTTAACCAGTTCTCCACTGCTTCTTCTCATGACCTATGACCCATCTCACCTCCCTCTCTCTGATCTTCCCAATGATTGGCAAACAAAATCCAGCTCTGCACACCAACCTCTCCTTGCCTCCCTTACCTGCATCCCCTCCACCCTTCCTTAGGATTCCTCCCCTATTATCCTGCCCTCTCCCTCTTCAAGGCCCTTCTCACACTCAACCCTTCTTCCTCCTTTATTGACCCCTGGCCAGCTCATCTTGTCAAATGCCTTCTGCGACCCCTTCTTCCTCATCTCATTCCCCTCCTTCATGCCAGTCTTTCACAAGGTATCATTCTCTCAGTTTGGAAACATGCACTGATTTACTCCCTTCTTAAAAAGCCTCAACAATCCCTCTCTCCCATCCAACTTTTGCCCTATTTTGCAGTGTTTTGATAAGGTCTTTCAGCTGTTTTATATAACCCTGCGTGGGTTCCTCAGTTAGTTTCCTGTTGTATGTGTTGTCTGAGAGCTATCTGTGTCCTCCTTCAATGTATTTTTGTATGTCCATAATCACCACCGAGCCTCCTTTGTCTGCAGGTTTGATGACAATGTGTTTGTTTATTTGTAAGGTTTTTATGGCCGCTCTTTCTGGTGGAGTAAGGTTGTACAGAAATTTCTTTTGCTTGCTGGAAAGTTGTGATTTTACCCTGTGCCTGAAACTTTCTATGTAGTTGTCCAGTTTGTTGTTTTGTCCATCCTGTGAGGTGAAATATGTGTTCCAGTCTATTGGGATTTCTTTATTGTAGAAATTTACCTTCAAGAGAAGTTTTCTAAAGTTTCAATCAGCAATGGCTATAAATAAACATCTATATACAAGAAACCTACAGAAAAATGCAGTTATCTCCACAACTCCAGCTTCCAGCCTTCACATACAAAAAAATTCATTATTCACAACCAAGCCACAACATACCACCGTATCTGATCTGACCCAAGGGACAGAGATAAACCCCTCAAAATCCTGAGTGAATCCTTCAAACAAAAAGACTACAACCCAAAATAATCTCCAAGAATGTTGACTCCTCCCTTAAAACACCCAGGGAGAATCTGCTACAGTACAAGGAAAAGAAAGCCACGGAATCCCCCTTGTAATAACATACAACCCACAGCTAGAAAATTGATCTACAGCCACTACTCCAGGAGGATGAACTAATGAAAGAGATATTCCCTTCCCGACCAGTGCTGGCCTTCCGACAGCTACCCAACTTAAAACACAAGCTAGTGAGAAGCAAGCTCCCAAAAGAAACTCAAAAAGAAGAGAGTGGCACATATCCTTGCAATTTATCCAGCTGCAATCTATGCCAAAACATTTCTCAGGATCCCACAGTCATTCACAAAGGAAAAATCCTACTATATAAATGAAGAATGACCGATGTGCCGCACATCTCGGCACGTCACAGGTCTCTCCCCGATCCCGACGTGGTTAGAGGCAGGAGTAGGACCAGATCGATCCTGCCGCTGCCGGGCGGGGCAAATCAAGAGTCAGCACCAGTGTTGCCAGGTGGGCGGTTTTACCGCCCAATTGGGCGTTTTTCCGCAACCCGCCGCGGGAAATTTTTGCCCGCGGCGGGTTGCGGTTTTTTGGGCTGTTTTTGGCCTTCAGTGCGGTTTTTTCGGCCGCGGGGGGGCGGGGTTAGTGACGTTTTTGGGTGGGGTTAATGACGTTTTGGGCGGGGTTAGTGACGTGGGAGGCGGGGCCGATGACGTAGGAGGCGGGGCCGATGACGGGGAGGCGGGGCCGATGATGTGGGAGGCGGGGCCGATGACGGGGAGGCAGGGCCGATGACGTGGGAGGCGGGGCCGATGACGGGGAGGCGGGGCCGGTGACGTGGAAGGCGGGGCCAGTGACGGCGGGGGCGGGGTTGATGACGGCGGGGGCGGGCGTGATGACGCGGGGGTGGGGGTGTCAGGGGCGGGGTTTGTGTTTGGGCGGGTTTTGGGCTGTTTTTTGGGCTCGATCGGGCTGGAAAAAAATTTTCCACCTGGCAACCCTGGTCAGCACGCGGACGGCATACCGTAATTGGACAACCATGGTGATAGGAGACAAGGGAAAGTACACTTCATTCACCCACCTGGGCTACTCGGATTTCCCCCCCCCACCCCCCCCCCAAATCTCAGCCTGAACCCTCTGCTCTCCCCCAGCAGCACAGTCGGGTCCTGCCGTGGCCTCTCTCTCTCTAGGCAGCGGCACAATTATGCAGTAGACAACTATCGTGCTGTTCTTCACCATAAATAACCATCGCTATAGAGATTTTTCTCCTGCACTTCACGGTTTCAATTGTTGCAGGGGGGGGGGGTTTCAATTGTTGCAGGGGGGGGGGGGTTACAATATTTTAAACCAGTAACCAGAGGCAAAATTTAAAATCTACACCCTGTAAGCAACAGTTCCCCTATGCTATCAATTTTAACAAATCAGCGATTAGATTAAAAAAAAAAAAAAAGCCTTACTCAATACTTTATAATGAAGTCCACTGCAAAAGATCAAAGTTTCCTAAAGTCCTTTAAATTGTCTAATGCGCAGCTATAAACATTTTCACTTTACACCACAAGAGGTTTGAGCACACATGCGGTCTAAACTGCGAATAAACTTCTCACTATATCGTGTATCAAAGCAAAGCTTCCCAAATAAATGCACAAGTATAGACTACTTCATACACAGCAATGCTGGAATCGTTGCCTCTCAATTCTACAAGTACGAAAAGGACGATGAAATTAGCTCTAGCAAATGCGTTAATCACTTACCGGAATGAACAAAACCACTTGCACCACGCTCAAACACACGGACAGCCATAGGCGCCCCGTATAAGAGGCTTAGGGAGGCTAAGCCTCCCTAGCTCAATCGTGGACTTCACTGGCTTGGCTGCTAGATGGGGCGCAGGGGGAGTGGTCGCTCCCCCAAACAGATTTTTAAAAGAGATGGCGCCTAAGTGCCAAAATGCTGCAGTGACCGGCGGTCTCTGCCTCCTCAGCCCTCCCGCGCGAGTCTTGCACCTCCCCCCCCCTCACCTATCCATCCGTCTGGCCTCAGGCGTTCTCCCTCCGATGGCGGTGATTCACATAGGCAGCCTTAATCTGCCTGTGTCGGAGCCTCTCCCTCAGATGCGTCCCACCTCTGCGTAAGACAGGAAGTTGGGGGGGGGGGGGGGACACGTGATGACTGCTTACTGAGTAGCAGCAAGAAGGGAGAGTTCCCCAGATTTCTTTGAAAAATCGGCTAAAAAATCTGAAGATTTCCCACCCCGCAGATCAGGAAGATTGAGGGAAGGGACAGAGAGTAGAAAGAAAGTATTGGAGTTACAATCAAGTGCGGGTCTGGTCGGCATGCCCACAAGAAACCAGGGTGGCCTAAAGAATAAAGCCGCACCAGCGTGGAAAGCAAGTAAAATGGCGCTGACTCCTGAACATGCATCTGGAGCAGAGAAGAACGTGGGCGACAGGGCCAAAGAAATATCCTCGACTGTGACAACGGCATTGGAAGACCGCTTAAATAAAATTCATTCCACCGTCGAAGAAATCAATGAAAAATTTGATGTACAAGCACATAGATTAACGGAAGTGGAACAACGTGTAATGGTGCAGGAGAAGTAGTAGTAGTAGTATGGCAGCCCAGATTGTAGCCCTGCAAAAGGAAGCGGCGGCGCTCAAAGTACAAGTAGAGGAGCAAGAAAATCGCAACCGTCGCAATAACTTACGGGTGGTGGGCTTGTCCGAGCAGATAAAAGATGCAGACTTATATAACTTTTTCAGTGAGTGGCTGCCAAAACAATTGGGCCTCGGTGGGAACAAGGGCGATTGGCAATGTGATAGGGCGCACCGAATAGTGGCCCGAAGGGAAGGAGAAGGCAAGCCCAGAACAGCGATCGCCCATTATATTAACTGGCGAGAAAAAGAAGCGTTACTGAAGCAGAGCCGCTCGGGACATTTACAGTTACAGTACAAGGGGCAAAAAAGTTTGTTGTTTAACAACTACTCATCATCGGTAGCGCAAATGCGAAGAGCAATGGCCCCCCATATGCACCCAACTGTATAATAAGGGCATCAGATTCTCGCTTCTTTATCCTGCAAACTTGAGAGTGTGGCATGGAGGGAAGACTTTGGTGTTCTCGGGGGTTTCGGAAGCCCAGAGGTTCGTGGACGGATTAAATCGAGAGACCCCACGAGAGCACCATCAGTGACAGAGGTATTATTTAAGAGGAAGAGAGCGAATGGACAGATGTATTTGGTACTTCTCTGATTTGGGCTACACTTAGGTTACACAAGGCCTGGATGGCGGGGCCTGGTACGGAAGTCTGGCGATTCTCTGATGTAGACCAGCTCGAAGGGGAATAGAGTGGAGTACAAATAACATCGATTCCACGGACCAGACATCTGCTAGTTTTATGGGGCTAATCCTGCGGGGAGTGGAACAGCATTTTGCCGACTTGGTGTGGAACAGCAAGACAGAATGACATGTAAAAATCTACATATTGGCGCCATAGCGAGAAGAAGAGGGTAACACTCATAGATTAACACTCCAGCGGTGCAGAGGGCTGCTTATTCCATCCTGGACAGAGAGGCCAGAATCGGGAGACCGGCTACTGAAGAACTATTAGGAGTTCCTAAGAACGTTCTGTATTAGACTGTTTGTTTAGACTGTTGGGGGGTTTCAAGTAATCAGTTTGAGGGGTGGGAGTGAGGACAAGGAATGAGGGGGAACTTTGATGACTGTTTCTTGCTGCTTGCTAAAGGGAAGGGGAAGGTTGATGAGGAGGAAGTTTCTAAAGGTATATGGGGGTAGAGGAAGGGGGGTTGGGTAAGTGGGTAGGTGGGAATTGTGAGTATGGAGGGGGAGGGATCGATAAGGGGGGAGGGAAGGGGAAGTATGGGGGAAAGGGATGGGGGGAGTTAGTATGCAGGGCAAGAGTAAGGGGTGTCAATTCTTAAAGGACCTAAAGGGTATCTGGAGGGCTTGGCTGGGAGGCCCCCTGGATGGTAGGGTTAGGATCTTTGGTGAATATGAGCAAATGGATATGAGATGGTTAACTTAAAAATTATATCTTTGAATATGGATAGCATTCATTCCCCAATCAAATGCACTAAAATATTATCTTGGATAAGACGGGAGGGTGCGGATATCGCTTTCCTCCAGGACACACATTTGACCAAATCTGAACATGAGAAACTAAAGAGGGGATGGGTAGGAGAGGTGGTATACTCCTCCTTTTCCAGCAGAAAGCGGGGAGTGGCCATACTTATTCATAAACAAATACCTTTAAATATTCATAAAGTGGTCCAAGATAAGGAGGGCAGGTATGTTATTATCATGGGAGAACTTTGGGGTCAAAAATTGAGTTTTGGTAATATTTATGGTCCTAATGTGTATAACCACCATTTTTTTCAGATGTCGTGGCAAGGGTGGCAGCTCATCCAGAGTACCAATTGATCTTGGGAGGGGATTTCAACATCTTGGCAGACCCCACCATCGATTGTAAACCAGCTAAGCCAAAGAGTAAGGGGTGGCAACAAAAGGGGATAACTTTTTGGCGCAACATTTAGAGCTAGTGGATATTTGGAGAACACTACATCCTCAGGAGGTAGATTATACTTTTTTTCTCCAACCCACACAATATGTACTCCAGACTAGATTATTTTCTTATATCACAGTCCTTGTTTCCGATAGCGAAAGCGGCGCATATACTTGATACCACATTATCTGATCACTCGGCTATATCATTAACCCTAGCATATACAGCAGGAGAAAAGGAGCGGGTGTGGAGGTTCCCTCCCTCTTTATATAGAGATGTTGAGTTTAGAACCTTTGAAAAAGGGAAATGGGAAGAATATCAGCAGTTTAACGACACCCCGGAAGTGAATCCAATTATCTATTGGAAGGCGGCCAAGGCAGTGATGAGGGGTCATGTTTTGGCTTACACAGCTGGGAAAAAGAAAAAAACGGAAGCGGAATTGTTAAGGCTTTCTACTGAGTACCAGAGGGCACGCAGCCAGCACATGGGAAGTGTTACCACAGAGAAAAAGGAAAAGATGGGAGAGATACGGAAACGTATTGATCAGTTGCTTAACATGCGGGCAGAGCGAGATATTTATTATCAGAGATTTAGATTATTCCAATGGGGAAATAAGGCTGGGAGGCTTATGGCTAATTTAGTGAGGCCTTACAGGAAGAGACAGGTTGTGACCTCAATACGAGATGGGGAAGGCCATTTATGTCATCAGGAGGCCCAGATACAGCGTCCATTTGTACATTATTACAAGACACTCTATGATGAGAGGGAGCTAGACATAGGGCAGAGAAATTCTTTTTTTGAGAATCTTAAGATGCCTACATTCACAGAGGACCAAGTGCAACGGCTGAGCGCCCCCATAACAACGCAAGAGGTATGTCGGGGAATAAAGGCATTGAAATTAACTAAAGCTCCAGGGCCAGATGGCTATGGACCAGAATATTATAAATTGCTAATGGAGGAGGTGTCTGGCCCTATGGCGAGTATGTTTAATAGTTTGACTGAGGGGGAAGATAGCGGGCATAATAACCCCAATCTACTACTACTATTTAGCATTTCTATAGCGCTACAAGGCGTACGCAGCGCTGCACAAACATAGAAGAAAGACAGTCCCTGCTCAAACAGCTTACAATCTAATAGACAAAAAAATAAATAAATAAATAGCACATTATTACCTAAACCAGGAAAGGATCCAGGGCAGGTGGGATCTTACCGGCCAATTTCCTTACTAAATCAAGATGTTAAACTCCTAGCAGCCATATTGGCTAAAAGAATGAATACTTATCTGGCCCGGGTCATCCAGGAAGATCAGGCGGGCTTCGTCCCCAGCCGCTATGTCTTGATGAACCTTATTAGAGCGTTGGTGGCAATACATACATACATAGGTACCGGAGGGAGTGAAGCCATAGCCGGCCTAGACATGGAAAAGGCCTTTGACAGTATATTGTGGCAATATTTATTTTGGGTAATGGAAAAATACGGGATACGAGGTAGATTTCTTGACTGGGTTAAGACCTTATACACCAAGCCGGCTGCTAGGCTTATGATCAATGATTCATTAACAGAAAGCTTTGATTTAAAGAGAGAAACGAGACAGGGGTGTCCGCTATCACCACTTCTGTTTCTCCTGGCTATAGAGCCCTTGGCGATAAAAATCAGACAGAGTGATAGGATTCAGGGTCTCCAGGGAGGGGGTAGGGAGATCCGAATAAATTTATTTGCGGATGATATCTTGCTCTACTTGCAGGATGCTTCCATCTATCTGGATCAGGCACTTCTCATAGTAAAGGACTTCGGGGGTATTTCAGGCCTGAAAGTAAACTGTGATAAATCGGAACTACTCCTTTTATCAGATAGTCCGCACAGCACACGGCATGGGAACTTTCCTATACTGCCAGTCTATGCGATATTTAGGCATACATTTGAGCACCAATGTACAGGTGATGTACAAGAGAAACATACTAGATCATATAGATAAGGTCAAGCAACTCTGTGGGAGGTAGAAAGACCTTCCACTCTCCCTGTATGGGAGAGTAGCTCTGGTCAAGATGGTCCTGTTGCCGAAATTGTTATACCCAATCCAAGCAATGCCCATATGGATTAGGAGGCAGGACCAATTATTCGATCCTTTATATGGAGACAAAAGAGGGCTAGACTAGGACATTATGCGTTGATTCGCAACAAGGAGAAGGGGGGGGGGGGGCTCAACCTACCTGACATTCGCATGTATAATGTGGCAGCATTGATGCGCCTCATCTTTGAGGGTATTAATGGAAGGGCAAAATTTACTCCAACCGATTGGTGGGAGGGTTGGTGCTCTCCATATATGTTTATAAACTTACTGCACTCACCTCCAGGGATGGGTACCATAGCAAATAGACAGTATAGTTTTTTGCTACCACTCCGCTTAGCATGGAAATGGTGGAAAAGTAGGCAAGCAAAAAGCCCACTGGCATCTCCCTTTCTGAAGATGGTGGGACTGGTGGACTTCCCGGCGGGCATGGGACCTTCAGTATTCAGGAGATGGGCAAAGAATGGGTGTGCAACATGGGGGGATTTGGTATCTCCAGACAGTACTACTTTTTTTTATCTTTTGCACAGGTGAAAGAGAGATGGGGGGGGGGGGGGGTCTCCAATAACCATATGCTACAATATTTGCAAGCCCATCACTACTGGCAAATGGTGTGGGGGAAATATGGGGATCAGTGGTCATATGGTGCTCTGGTTGAGAGGATACTAAGTCTACCCCCGGCAGGTAACAAATTATCAAATTGGTATAAGATGGTGAAGTTGACTATTCCAGCAGCGGGAGAGGATAGTGCGGTTACTAGGTGGAATAGGGACTTGGGAACACAGTATACCCAGGACCAATTTAATGCCCTATTTGCAGACTTGGCTGAAATGGTTAGGTCTGCGGATTGGCAGGAAACCCAGTTTAAACTGCTACATGGGATCTATATTACGAGAGAGAGGGGGGTAAAAATGAAGCTATGGGACTCGGATAAATGTACCAAGTGTCAGGATAGTGTGGGTACCTATTTACATACTTTTCTGGAGTGCCCCAAGCTGACTATGTGGAAGGAGATCTTTAAGGTACAAAATAAGGTGCTACAGACCACAGTAGACTGGTCTTCCCAACCCTTTATGCTGGGAAATCAGGCAGACCTGTTTGAGCAGGGGCTTTCCCAGCCACAACGGAGATTTTTGTATATGACTACGTTGGCAGCTAAAAAAGTTATACTGCAGTTTTGGGCCAGCGTGGACCCGGTACCTTATCAATGTTGGGTGAGAAAAATCCTAGAACTGGCAAAACATGAGAGCTTTTTGTATACACAGTTCCCACACATAGATCACAGACAATATGCACACTTGTGGCAGAAGCTCGAGGAATTGATTTCACCTACTGATTCGGGGGGGGGGGGGGGGGAATAGTTCCACCTGCAGACAGGTAGGGAGGGAGGACGGGTAGGAGGGTGTCGGGAAGGGTTGGTAGGGCGGGAGGGGTCAGTTCGTGTGTTATCCTTTCCCCTTTGAAGGGTAGAGTGTTTTGGGGGAATTGAAGGGGGGAGGAGGGGATACAGATGGGAGGGGTATAAAGGATAAATGTCAGTGCGGACATGAGTGGTGGAGAAGACATGTATATCTTTGTTCAGAGTATACCTGTTGTTAATGCCATGGTGTTATTTTGTATATCAATAAGTAGAATGAATGCATGTACTGCATTGATGCTAATAAAGATAATTAAAAAACAAAAAGACAGGAAGTTGCATTAGAGGAGGCGGGACGCGTCTGAGGGAGAGGCTCCAATGCAGGCAGATTAAGGCTGCCTATGTGAATCGCCGGCTTAGGAGGAAGAACGGCTCAGGATTTAAAAACGAGCAGATGGGATAGGTGAGAGCGGACAGAAGAGAAAGGACCCCGGAGGGGGGGGGGAGAGAAAGCGAAAGCTACGGATGGCCGGGGGGGGGGGGGGGGAGGAGGGCTGCTGGACATGGGTGGATGGAGGGGAGAGGAGAGGAGGGCTGCTGGACATGGGTGGATGGAGGGGAGAGCAGGGTTGATGGACATGGGTGAATGGAGGGGAGAGCAGGGTTGCTGGACATGGGTGGATGGAGGGGAGAGGAGGGTTGCTGGACATGGGTGGATTGAGGTGAGAGGAGGGTTGCTGGACATGGGTGGATGGAGGGAAGGTCAGGGGACAGGAGAGTTGCTGGATATGGGTGGATGGAGGGGAGAGGAGGGTTGCTGGACATGGGTGGATGGAGGGGAGGGCAGGGGGGAGAGGAGGTTTGCTGGGTAGATGGAGGGGAGGGCAGGGGAGAGAAGGGTTGCTGGACATGGGTGGGTGGATGGAGAGGAGGATTGTTGGACATGGATGGAGGAGAGGGAAGGGAGAGAGAAGAAATGCTGGGCATGGATGGAGGGGAAGGGAGGAGTGAGGAAGGAGATGAGATGAGGGAAAAGGAAGAGAGTAGAAAAACTGCATATGGATGAAGAAAATAGGCAGAAGCTGGATCCACTGGACAGTCAAGTCTGCGGAGGACCCAGCTTTTACTTACAGATGTAGGACGAAATGAAGAAGAAAGGCGGAAAGTAAAGAAATAAATGGAAAGGAAGCCCTGGAAACTGAGTTAAGAGGACAGATAGCAGCAGAATCGGATACTGGGCCAGCATGATCAGAAAAACAAAGTCACCAAACAACAAAGGTAGAAAAGATCATTTTATTTTCATTATAGTGTTTGGAATATGTCCACTTTGAGAATCAGGTGCTCAACATTAAAAGTTTATGTTTATTTACTTGTTTATTTATGGCATTTTATCCCACATTAAACATGAATTAGGGTGTTTTGTGGAGGTACATGAGAATTGTGATATTATGATCCCTTGTTTCATATTGTTGACTGTCTACATTTTCCGTATGGGTGGTATACTGGTGTATTAGATTCTGCCCAGTGTAATGTTTATGGTACAATAAGGTTCTGAGTGTGTTTTTGCACAAAGTTGTGCATAGTGTTTTGCAGTTGAGCGATTGTGGTTAGTATATGCTTTCAGCAACCACTTTATTCTTTGACATATGATACATATCTAATATCTAAATTTAATAAAAGGTATTAATTGTGACTTTTATTTTTATTTATTTTTTCTGTGTTATCAGACAATTATGGATTTAAGCTCCACCCCTGACCCCACCCCCTAACCCCGCCCCCTTTAGCCTCCCCAAACAGTTGGGCCACCGACCGCCTATGCGGACAGTGCCAGCTATGAAGAAGTACTCCTGTTTCACTGCGCTTCCGGCTGCCTGAGTGGCTGTAACTCTCTCTACATTTCATCACAGCAGCCACTTAGGTGTGTGGTGCTTCCCCCCCCCCCCCCCTTTTTCTTCCCCTGTCCTTTTCTTCCTTTCAGCTATTGAATATCCTTTTGGCATCCTCTTACACAAATAGGAACGCTGGCTGGGGTGGACCTCCTGCCCCCTGTGTCTAATTGCCTCTGGAAACCTCTGCTGGGTGCTTCCAAATTCACAACTGTGAAAGCAAGTGCAGGTACCAATCCTACTACATAAATGAAGAGTGACCGATGTGCTGTGCATGCGCAAAACAGCACGGCTGTTGTGCGCATGTGCGGCATGTCACAGGTCTCTCCCGACGTGGTTAGAGGCAGGACCAAATCGACCCTGCCGGGCAAATCAAGAGCCAGCACAAGGACGGTATACCGTACTTGGACAACCGTGGTGATAGGAGACATGGTAAAATACACTTTTTTCGCCCACCTGTGCAACTCGGAACCCCCCCCCCCCCCCCTACATCTCAGCCTGAACCTTCTGCTCTCCCCCAGCAGCACAGTCGGGTCCTGCCGTGGCCTCTCTCTCTCTAGGCAGCGGCACAATTATCTGCCCACCCGCAACGCCAACTAGAGAAGGGGGCAACCCCTCGGTCACCGCTTTATTTACTTTTGCGGTGGAGAGAAGGCGAAGCCGCCGCCAGGACCAGCTGATCTCACGCGCTCAGGGGCGCCGGTTAGGTAACGACCAATCTCAGTTCTAACTAATCACTGCCGGGGGGGGGGGGGGGGGGGGACCGCGGAGACTTTCTATGCTTAGTACTTCAGCACTAATGACGAAGTCAGAGGACTGAGAGGAGCAGGTATAAGAAGAGAGAGAACGTGGACTGGGGGGGGGGGAGGAGTGAGGGTTCAGGAATGAACAGAGAGAGAGAAAGGGGACCACGGGGAGGGGTAGGGATTCAGGAGAGCAGGGAAAATTGCTGGTAGGAGGGCAGAGAGAGAGATGTTTGAGAGGGACAGATGCTGTAAATAGGGGGTGAAAGAAACAAGGGAGACTGTGGTCATGGAGTGGAAGGGAGAAATGGTGATCATGGAGGGCAGGGGAGAGCACATGGAGGGGAAGTAAAGGGAAAAGAGGAGAAAACAGAAGGAGACTGATCGGGAAGGGGAGAAATGGTGCCCATGGAGGCGAAGGGACCTGGAGGGACCTAGGAGGAGATGGTCATACACACTCTCTTCTCTGAACTCACTCTCACACTCTCTCTTTCACAGAGGCGCACACACACACACTCACTCTCTCTCTCTCACACACACTCACTCTCTCTCTCTTTCTCACACACACACACACTCACAAAATATTACCTCCTGTACTTTTACAAGACAAACAGAAGCAGGGAGAAATTTATCTCCTCCTTCCTTGACTCTCTCTCTCTTTCACACAGACACGCACCCACATACACTTTCTCTGTCTCTCTCTCTCTCTCACACTCTCTTTCTGTCTCTCTGTCACATACACACATGCACGCACACACACACACACTCTCACACTCTCTTTCAGACAAGCGCACACACGCACTTTCTCTCGCTCTCTCTTTCTCTCTCTCTCACACACTCACTCTCTCTCTCTCACACACACACAAAATATTACCTCCTGTACTTTTACAAGACAAACAGAAGCAGGGAGAAATTTATCTCCTTCTTCCTTGACTCTCTCTCTTTCAGACAGACGCATACAAACACTTTCTCTGTCTCTCTCAGACACACACATGCACACTCACTCTCTCTAAACTCACTCTCACACTCTCTCTCTTTCAGACAGGCGCACACACACTTTCTCTCTCACACTCTTGAACATTAGCAAAAAAACTTGCCCGTTTTAATGGGCTTAACGGCTTGTAACATAGTAGATGACGGCAGAAAAAGACCTGCACGGTCCATCTAGTCTGCCCAACAAGATAACTCATATTTGCTGCTTTTTGTGTATACCCTACTTTGATTTGTACCTGTGCTCTTCAGGGCACAGACCGTATAAGTCTGCCCAGCACTATCCCCGCCTCCCAACCACCCGCCCCTCCTCCCAACCACCGGCTCCGGCACAGACCGCACAAGTCTGCCCAGCACCATCCCCACCTCCCAACCACCAGCCCCGCCTCCCAACCCCGGCTCCGGCACAGACCGTACAAGTCTGTCCAGCACTATCCCCGCCTCCCAACCACCAGTCCCGCTGCCCACCACCGGCCCTGGCACAGACCGTACAAGTCTGTCCAGCACTATCCCCGCCTCCCAACCACCAGCCCCGCCTCCCGATCCTGACTAAGCTCCTGAGGATCCATTCCTTCGGCACAGGATTCCTTTATGCTTATCCCACGCATGTTTGAATTCCGTTACCGTTTTCATTTCCACCACCTCCCGCGGGAGGGCATTCCAAGCATCCACTACTCTCTCCGTGAAAAAAATACTTCCTGACATTTTTCTTGAGTCTGCCCCCCTTCAATCTCATTTCATGTCCTCTCGTTCTACCGCCTTCCCATCTCCGGAAAAGGTTCGTTTGCGGATTAATACCTTTCAAATATTTGAACGTCTGTATCATATCACCCCTGTTTCTCCTTTCCTCCAGAGTATACATGTTTAGTTCAGCAAGTCTCTCCTCATACGTCTTGTAACGCAAATCCCATACCATTCTCGTAGCTTTTCTTTGCACCGCTTCAATTCTTTTTACATCCTTAACAAGATACGGCCTCCAAAACTGAACACAATACTCCAGGTGGGGCCTCACCAACGACTTATACAGGGGCATCAACACCCCCTTTCTTCTGCTGGTCACACCTCTCTCTATACAGCCTAACAACCTTCTAGCTACGGCCACCGCCTTGTCACACTGTTTCGTCGCCTTCAAATCCTCAGATACTATCACCCCAAGATCCCTTTCTCCGCCCGTACCTATCAGACTCTCCCCGCCTAACACATACGTCTCCCGTGGATTTCTATTCCCTAAGTGCATCACTTTGCATTTCTTCGCATTGAATTTTAATTGACAAACCTTAGACCATACTTCTAGCTTCCTCAGATCATTTTTCATGTTTTCCACTCCCTCCCGGGTGTCCACTCTGTTACAGATCTTAGTATCATCCGCAAATAGGCAAACTTTACCTTCTAACCCTTCGGCAATGTCACTCACAAATATATTGAACAGAATCGGCCCCAGCACCGATCCCTGAGGCACTCCACTACTCACCTTTCCTTCCTCCGAGCGAATTCCATTCACCACCACCCTCTGGCATCTGTCCGTCAACCAGTTCCTAATCCAGTTCACCACTTCAGGTCCTATCTTCAGCCCCTCCAGTTTATTTAAGAGCCTCCTGTGGGGAACCGTGTCAAAAGCTTTGCTGAAATCTAAGTAGATTACGTCCATAGCTCGTCCCTGATTCAATTCTCCTGTCACCCAATCAAAGAACTCAATGAGATTCGTTTGGCACGATTTCCCTTTGGTAAAGCCATGTTGTCTCAGATCTTGCAACTTATTGGCTTCCAGAAAATTCACTATCCTTTCCTTCAGCATCGCTTCCATTACTTTTCCAATAACTGAAGTGAGGCTTACCGGCCTGTAGTTTCCAGCTTCTTCCCTATCACCACTTTTGTGAAGAGGGACCACACCTCCGCCGTTCTCCAATCCCTCGGAACCTTTCCCGTCTGCAAGGATACATTAAACAAATCTTTAAGAGGACCCGCCAAAACCTCTCTGAGCTCCCTCAATATCCTGGGGTGGATCCCGTCCGGTCCCATGGCTTTGTCCACCTTTAGCTTTTTAAGTTGTTGATACACACTTTCTTCCGTGAACGGTGCTGTATCCACTTCATTTTCAATTGTATTATTTCCAGTCCATCGCGGTCCTTCTCCAGGATTTTCTTCTGTGAAAACAGAACAAAAGTATCTATTTAGCAAATTTGCTTTTTCTTCATCATTTTCCACATAGCGGTTCGCAGTATCTTTTAGTCTCACAATTCCCTTTTTAGTCATTCTCCTTTCACTAATATACCTGAAGAAATTTTTGTCACCCCTCCTTACATTTCTAGCCATTTGTTCTTCCGCTTGCGCTTTTGCCAGTCGTATCTCTCTCTTGGCTTCTTTCATTTTCATCCGGTAATCCTCCATGTGTTCCTTTTGTTGAGTTTTTCTGTATTTCTGGAACGCCAACTCTTTAGCCTTTATTTTCTCAACCACTTGCTTGGAGAACCATATTGGTTTCCTTTTTCTCTTGCTTTTATTTACTTTCCTTACATAAAGGTTTGTGGCCCTATTTATAGCTTCTTTCAGCCTGGACCACTGTCCTTCCACTTCTCGTATTTCCTCCCAGCCCATCATCTCCTTCCTCAGGTATTCCCCCATTTTACTAAAGTCAGCACGCTTGAAATCCAGGACTTTGAGTTTTGAGTGGCCGCTCTCCTCTTTAGCTGTCATATCAAACCAAACCGTTTGATGGTCACTGTTGCCCAGGTGGGCACCCACTCGGATATTTGACACGCTATCCCCATTTGTGAGCACTAGATCCAGTGTCGCTCCCTCCCTCGTGGGTTCCATCACCATTTGTCTGAGCAAAACACTTTGGAAAGCATCCACGATCCTTCTACTTCTTGTATTCAACATAAAGGAATCCTTCACATGCTCATCTTCCAATGTCAGGTAAAAACAAAAAGGAGGTGAAATCCCTCACGAAACCGTGAGATATAAGACAAAAACTGAGGAGAATGAATGAGGATACCAAGAAAATTGTTTATTCGCATAAAAATGACCCGACATGGCCGTGTTTCGGCCCAAAGGCCTGCCTCAGGGGTCTTTATAACCTAAACAAAACAATAGAACAAATAAAACAAAGTATTAGAAAATAATTAAAAATAATGATACCAGTAATTGTGTATATTAAAATCAATAATTAAAAGCTTAATGTTACATCATAAGTAAATATGGAATTGTTGACAACATAATCTAGAAACGTGACTTGAATCATAAAACATATGTTAAAATTATGTAAAAACAAATTTTTGTATATTGGCAGGTGTGAATTGTTAAAACGCATGGGTAATGCAATGGCTAATACATAAATCTATATTGGAAAACAAACAATCATTTTATTCGAATTAAAACCAGAAAATAATTGAAAAATCAAAAATAATTATTAGTAAATGTAAGGATATGCTTACATCTATAATTACCGTATATCAGAATGTGAACCATGAAAATAAAATATTAAATAATCGATATCAACCTTATCAATATGTGTACTAATCACTAGAACCTTAATTACATGTATTGCTAATTGCCACATAAATATGGTGACTTAACCATACACAAGTAAAAATTGTACATGACTCATTATGTAAATGAAAATCTAATAAATAAATTACCTCAGGTAGTCTGATGTGAAACGTGCACTCTGAGAAAAATAGTGTAGCAGAACCCTCTTGGGTCTATATATATGATAGTGGGAGTAAACGTAAAAAAGAGCAGTTAAAAATAAACCAATGAATAAGTGAAATACCAGAAATGTTTAAATCACCATATTTATGTGGCAATTAGCAATACATGTAATTAAGGTTCTAGTGATTAGTACACATATTGATAAGGTTGATTGATATCGATTATTTAATATTTTATTTTCATGGTTCACATTCTGATATACAGTAATTATAGATGTAAGCATATCCTTACATTTACTAATAATTATTTTTGATTTTTCAATTATTTTCTGGTTTTAATTCGAATAAAAAGATTATGTTTGTTTTCCAATATAGATTTATGTATCAGCCATTGCATTACCCATGCGTTTTAACAATTCACACCTGCCAATATACAAAAATTTGTTTTTACATAATTTTAACATATGTTTTATGATTCAAGTCACGTTTCTAGATTATGTTGTCAACAATTCCATATTTACTTATGATGTAACATTAAGCTTTTAATTATTGATTTTAATATACACAATTACTGGTATCATTATTTTTAATTATTTTCTAATACTTTGTTTTATTTGTTCTATTGTTTTGTTTAGGTTATAAAGACCCCTGAGGCAGGCCTTTGGGCCGAAACACAGCCGTGTCGGGTCAATTTTTTATGCGAATAAACAATTTTCTTGGTATCCTCATTCATTCTCCTCACTTTTTTGTCTTACATCTTCCAATGTCAGCCAGCATAGTTAAAAGGTGATACGTCGGTGCCGGGGAAAATGGTAGAGGCTATTATTAAAAACAAAATTACAGAGCACATCCGAGGACATGGATTACTGAGACCGAGTCAGCATGGCTTTTGTGTGTGGAAATCTTGCCTGACCAATTTACTTCAATTCTTTGAAGGAGTGAACAAACATTTGGACAAAGGGGAGTTGGTTGATATTGTGTATCTGGATTTTCAAAAGGCGTTTGACAAGGTACCTCATGAAAGGCTACAGAGGAAATTGGAGGGTCATGGGATAGGAGGAAATGTCCTATTGTGGATTAAAAACTGGTTGAAGGATAGGAAACAGAGAGTGGGGTTAAATGGGCAGTATTCACAATGGAGAAGGGTAGTTAGTGGGGTTCCTCAGGGGTCCGTGCTAGGACCGCTGCTTTTTAATATATTTATAAATGATTTAGAGATGGGAGTAACTAGCGAGGTAATTAAATTTGCTGATGACACAAAGTTATTCAAAGTCGTTAAATCGTGACAGGATTGTGAAAAATTACAAGAGGACCTTACGAGACTGGGAGACTGGGCGGCTAAATGGCAGATGATGTTTAATGTGAGCAAGTGCAAGGTGATGCATGTGGGAAAAAAGAACCCGAATTATAGCTACGTCATGCAAGGTTCCACGTTAGGAGTTACGGACCAAGAAAGGGATCTGGGTGTCGTCGTCGATAACACACTGAAACCTTCTGCTCAGTGTGCTGCTGCGGCTAAGAAAGCGAATAGAATGTTGGGTATTATTAGGAAAGGTATGGAATACAGGTGTGAGGATGTTATAATGCCATTGTATCGCTCCATGGTGTGACCGCACCTTGAGTATTGTGTTCAATTCTGGTCGCCGCATCTCAAGAAAGATATAGTAGAATTGGAAAAGGTGCAGCGAAGGGCGACTAAAATGATAGCGGGGATGGGACGACTTCCCTAAGAAGAAAGACTAAGGAGGCTAGGGCTATACAGCTTGGAGAAGAGACGGCTGAGGGGAGACATGATAGAGGTATATAAAATAATGAGTGGAGTGGAACAGGTGGATGTGAAGCGTCTGTTCACGCTTTCCAAAAATACTAGGACTAGGGGGCATGCGATGAAACTACAGTATAGTAAATTTAAAACAAATTGGAGAAAATTTTTCTTCACCCAACGTGTAATTAAACTCTGGAATTCGTTGCCGGAGAAAGTGGTGAAGGCGGTTAGCTTAGCAGAGTTTAAAAAGGGGTTGGACGGATTCCTAAAGGACAAGTCCATAAACCGCTACTAAACGGACTTGGAAAAATCCAAAATTCCAGGAATAACATGTATAGAATGTTTGTACGTTTGGGAAGCTTGCCAGGTGCCCTTGGCCTGGATTGGCCGCTGTCGTGGTCAGGATGCTGGGCTCGATGGACCCTTGGTCTTTTCCCAGTATGGCATTACTTATGTACTTATGTACTAAAAGAGGCAATTACAGCCAAAAGATTGTACTTCAAAGAATGGAAAAAGTATCCAAACAAAGAAAATAAGAAGCAACATAAGCACTGGCGAGTCAGATGCAAAGCATTAATAAAGAAGGCTAAAAGAGAATAAGAGAAACTTGCCACAGAGGCTAAAACTCACAGTAACAACTTTTTCAGGTACATCGGAAGCAGAAAGCCTACGAGGGAATCTGTGGGACCTTTAGATCATGAAGGAGCAAAACGGGTGCTCAGGGAGAACAAGTCCGTAGCAGAGAAACTGAATGAATTCTTTGCTTCTATCTTTACAGAAGAAGATGTACGAGATCTGCCTATACCGGAAATGTTTTTCAAGGGTGATGATGTGGAAGAATTGAAAGAAATCTCAATGAACCTAGAAGATGTACTGAGCCAAAATGACAAATTAAAGAGTAGTAAATCACCTGGACCGGATGGCATACATCTAAGGGTACTCAAAGAACTCAAGCATGAAATTGCTGATCTGCTGTTAGTAATATGTAACCTGCCATTAAAATATCCATAGTACCTGTGATGCCGATTTTTAAAAAGGGTTCTAGGGGTGATCCGGGAAATTATAGACCGATAAGCCTGACGTCAGTGCCGGGCAAAATAGTGGAAACAAAGAATAAAATTATAGAACACATACACAAATATGGTTTAATGGGACAGAGTCAGCATGGGTTCTGCCAAGGGAAGTCTTGCCTCACCAACTTGCTTCATTTCTTTGAAGGCATGAATAAACATGTGGACAAAGGTGAGCAGGTTGATGTAGTGTATCTAGATTTTCAGAAAGCTTTTGATAAAGTTCCTCATGAGAGACTCCTGAGTCAGGTTCTGGTGTGGATTAGGAATTGGTTATTGGATAGAAAACAGAGGGTAGGGTTAATTGGTCATTCCTCTCAATGGAGGAGAGTGAACAGTGGCATACCGCAGGAATTCCTACTGGGACCAGTACTATTTAACATATTTATAAATGACATGGAAATCAGAATGACGAATGAGGTGATCAAATCTGAAGATGATACAAAACTATTCAAGGTTGTTAAAACATATGCAGACCGTGAAATATTGCAGGAAGACCTTAGGAAATTGGAAGACTGGGTGTCCAAATGGCAGATGAAATTTAATGTGGACAAATGTAAAGTGATGAACATTGGAAAGAATAATTCGAATTACAGTTACCTGATGCTAGGGTCCACCTTGGGGGTCAGCGCTCAAGAAAAAGATCTGGGTGTCATTGTAGATAATATACTGAAATCTTCTGCTCAGTGTGCGGCAGCAGCCAAAAAAGCAAACAGGATGCTAGAAATTATTAGGAAAGGGATGGTGAATAAGACCGAAAATACTATAATGCCTTTGTATCACTCTATGGTGCATCCGCACCGTGAGTATTGCGTTCAATTCTGGTCACCATATCTCAAAAAAAGATATAGCGGAATTGGAAAGGGTTCAAAGAAGAGCAACTAAAATGATAAAGGGGATTGAACTCCTCTTGTATGAGGAAAGGCTAAAGAGGTTAGGGCTCTTCAGAATAGAAAAGAGACGGATGAGGGGAGATAAGGCTGAGGTCTACAAAATCCCGAGTGGTGTAGAACGAGTAGAAGTAAACCAATTTTTTACTCATTCCAAAAGTACAAAGACTAGGGGACACTCGAGGAAGTTGCATGGAAATACTTTTAAAACAAATAGGAGGAAATATTTTTTCACTCAACAAATAGTTAAGCTCTGGAACTCTTTGCAGGAGGAGATGGTAACACCGGTTAGCGTATCTGGGTTAAAAAAAGGTTTGGCCAAATTCCTGGAGGAAAAGTCCACAGTCTTCTATTGAGACAGACATGGAAAGCAACTGCTTGCCCTGGGATTTGTAGGATGGAGTGTTACCATGACTTGGGTTTCTGCCAGGTAATTGTGACCTGGCTTGGCCACTGTTTGGAAAACAGGATACTGGGCTAGATGGACCATTGGTCTGACTCAGTATGGCTACTCTTATGTTATGTTAATGTGCTATATATCATTCAATGTAAAAAGTGTGACGAAGGGTGCTATATTGGAGAAACAAGCCAGATGCTAAAGAAAAGATTTAATTTACATAGACATCTTATGAAAAATGTCAGTGCCAACCAGGATGTCGCCTCTGTGGGGCAGGACTTAACAAAACCAGAACACTGTATCAATGATTTTATGGTGAGAATACTAAAAGGAAACTTTAAGACGATCCAGGAACATAAGACCTTTGAAGTCAGAATGATTAAATATTTTGACATCCACCAGATGGTTTTATAGCCCATTATAAACCATAAAATTCTACTGCTTTGCCACCCTCTTATCAAAATGCTTATCTCCTTGTCCCTCATCCACCCGGCTCTCCCTATCTCTCATCTAACCTACCTCATCCTCATCCTGTGAGACTGTCACTGGAATGCTTTGATGTGTCACTTATATATCAACATTTGCTTATTTCTGATCTGATGAAGAAGGGTTACCTTCAAAAGCTAATCAAAAATGTATTAAGTTAGTCCAATAAAAAAGGTATCATCTTTTTTTCTTTTCACTGTTTTATTTATTTTATTTCTATTGATCACCTATGGAGTATTGAGTTTGTGGAAGAAAAATGACATCTGATCCCATAAAAATTATCAGATTGCACGTATCTCCGGTCCCGATCTGCTGCTACCACCTGCCAAAGGTGGCGTCACACCTGGAATGCTTCAACAGTGATCTACCTCCAAGGCGTTTGCACTGCGAGCGTGTGCCGAAGGAGCACAACCAAGGAGCAGGTTGTGCTCTGTACATTCCTTAGGATGCCTCCTTGAGCTTCTGAGGGCACTCCTTCTTTCATCTTCACACTTAGCCTTAATCTTTCTTCTCATACAATTGCTTCTTTGTATGATGGTTCCTACTGACCTTCAGTCTGTCCCAGTATGGCAATACTTATGTGGTCATATCATAAAATGCTGACACCTAGTGGCCAGATTCAGAGTGCACTGCTGACCAGGTTGTGAAGAGAATTCTAGTCTAACCTTTGGCAGAGGACTGTGCGAAGGCTGGGAAAGATGGAAAGATAAGCAAAGAGTTTAAATGTCCTGATTGAATCTTGAGGAACTGAATAAGAAAACAAAAAGTAACTGTGAACCAGTAGCGTAGCCAGACACAGTATTCTGGGTGGGCATACAATTCTCCCCCCCCCCCCCCCCCCCAGCGCTTTCTTTCCCTGCCCTACATACAATCTCACCCCTCTCCCCCGTATGCACTTTCTGCCTCTGCCCTGCACCACCGCACCTCCCAATCATTCTGAAAAGTTAGCTCCCAATAGGGGAAAGTCCCCACAGTTTTGCCAGACAAGCCCGAGCTCCTCCCCCCCCTCAAGAAATGCTAAGGAGGCTCCCGGGGGAGAGGCTGCAGCTGCTCAGCCCGACTTTGCCACTCTCCCTCCGTTTACCTTTCTCGGTTTCCAGCTGACCATAGTTGGGGACCCGGTGGCTCCTCGCCGGCTTCTTCACCAGGAAAGAGTGGGGCATCCTCTGTTCCGGGGCAGCGCGCGCGCCTCATCTGCACTGCTTCACATTCCGCCACGCGCTGAGTCAGAGCGGCTCGCGACGCTGCTGCCGGGCAGGTGCAAGAAGGTCCAAGCATATTAGCATAGGCTGCTTGCTGCACCAATCGGAGGGCGAGGAACAAGAGCAGGGGGCAGGGTCTGCTGCCTTAGGTTTCTTGGCTCATCCGGAAGAAGAACAGGTTGTACTTCTGACGAAGGTGCTCCACTGCTGGGTGGGCCTGAACCCAAACTGGCCCACCCAGGCCCACCTGTGGCTACGCCCCTGCTGTGAACCATATCTTAAGCAGGGGCATAATATATTGCCAAATAAAGTTTCATGGCCCCGAAGCCCGGCAACTGCTTAAGCTGAAAGCCTAAGCAAGCAGGAGGAAGCTACTACTGTAAAGGGGGAAGGAGGCATGAAGTTCTCCCCTTCCCCCTAGATTACATACGTGCAGTTCATCTCACTGCAACTATTAGTTTTGGGTTGCTTAATCACGTTAACAATGCAATTTCAAAAAATCAGAGGCAAATGATCAAGACTAAGAAGGGAAATTTTTTAATATAATGGAAGGGAAGAAAATGAGGTGGTGAGAGTGGGATGAAACAAGGGAATGCTGAGAAGAGAGGGATCATTTTAAGAGGAGTGCTCCATCAAAGGCCAATTCTCTCCTCCCCTTCCTAAGCCAACTCCACTGGAACCAAAGTAGCCCCTGCTTAATAAAACAATGAAGAGACTATTGGCTTATATGCTTCTCCAACAGTCCTCTGTTCCTTTTCATTTGAAAGCTACATCTTTCTGTACAAAATTGCAAACTGCTTCTTATTCAAATAAGTAGACAACCACAATTCACTTACTTCAAGTCTTTGAATGATATCTCTGACGTCTTCTACGCAATTATCCATGGATGAGAGAAGAATACATTCACCCCTTTCATAGAACATTTTGATAGTTATTAATCCAGATGTCCATCCAATAACATCTCTACAGGAGCAGTTAAACACAACGTTTTTAGATTCTTTTTCAATCAACATGACAAATTCATTGGAGATTCCAAGTAGACACTCAATGTCAGCAGACAGGCCAAAATCTTGTGCAATTATATTCCACACAATAGCTCCAACACTGAACATATGAGCATCCTTTCTGGGTTTCACTTTCTCCTTCCTTTTGGCTCCAAGTGTAATAAAACTGAATTTAACTGAAGAATCTACTGTAGATGTGGTGACAAAATTCTCTGCCAAGTCTTTCAAGTATTCTTGCCTTGTTCTAGTGGCCATGGCTCTAAACTTTTCAGATTTGTGAGCTGCATTTTCAGCATTAATCACTTTGGCCAACAGAAAGTCCCTAAAGACTGCCGATTTTGGAAAAGTCACTCCCTTTGGAATAGGTGGACCAAATTCTGGTACATCTTTCGATCTTGAAACGCCAACACTAAAAATACAAGAAAAATAAGCCAAGTTAATGTTGTGACGATACTTACAACTCTTATAAAGTAAGTATATGTAAACTAAAAAGCTGTAAAGGAGGTCAGAATTTCACATATCATGAGCAAGACTCAAATTTGTAAATGACCAAGATACAAACAAATGTAGATTAAGGTGCTAAAGTGTGAAAAGGCATGTCATTCCACATTGGGAATCAGAATGTGCTGTCAAACTTTCAGAGATGCCAAATATGAGCCATCCCAAAGAGTGAGGTTTACCACACCAAAAGAGTGAGATTGAAAGCCAAAGGGTGCATCCAGGGTATAAATCTAGAATGATTTAGAACATAAGAACATAAGAGTAGCCATACTGGGTCAGACCAATGGTCCATATAGCCCAGTACCCTGTTTCCAACAGTGGCTAAGTCAGGTCACAAGTACTGGCAGAAGCCCAAATCAAGGCGACATAAAATTATATTGGCTTTTCTTTGGAGCCTCTGAAAGGATATAGACAGAGGAGGGGGCAGTATGGATAACTTTTTGAGCTGAAAATTGTCTTCCACTCAGTAGTTTAATGGACATTGATTTCAATGCACACAAACATTCAGGTACAGTCAAAAGGGAGAGGGAAAAAGGAAGCAGTAGGCAGGAAGGTGTGCTCAGATTTCTTCCTATGGGTTGGACCATTTGGTTTACTTCTCTAAGGCTTGTTCCTCATGAAAGCAGTGATCAGGATCAGTGCACTAGCAGAAGGGACTCAAAGAATGAGACATACTCCTAATGACTGAGACTTGGCATCTCTGAAGCTACCACACTGTTAACTCACTCTGTCTCTCATGTAAACTGCTTAGCGCAATTTAGTAAAAAGGATCCTAAATGCAATCCAGCTGATATTTAGTTGGTGGCAGTCAGTGTTTTTTTAAAACACTTATCATCGCAGGCTAGATAAGCCCCAGATATTCAGTGCTGGGCCATGTCTGGACACTGCCACACTGAAAATCAGGGGCTAAATCTGATAGGGCTGGCTGCCAGAGCTTATGCGGGTCCCAGACTATATTCAGTCAGGGTCTGCATAAGACAGTTATGGGGGCCCCAACTGAATATCAGCCAGGATAAACATTTTTTTTTAAGTAGAATTTCCCTCCAATCCCCCCACCCCCTACTCAGGTTCACAGTACCCCTTCCAATCCCTCCAATATCATGCATAGCCGCCCCCCCCCAACAAATCAACACCCTCCTTCTCAGTCAGAATAGGTCCTCCCCTTGGGCCTACCTGACCTCCCTGGTAGTCATAGTAACATAGTAACATAGAAGATGACGGCAGAAAAAGACCTGCACGGTCCATCTAGTCTGCCCAACAAGATAACTCATATTTGCTGCTTTTTGTGTATACCCTACTTTGATTTGTACCTGTGCTCTTCAGGGCACAGACCGTATAGGTCTGCCCCGCACTATCCCCGCCTCTCAACCACCAGCCCCACCTCCCAATCACCGGCTCTGGCACAGGCACAGACCGTATAAGTCTGCCCAGCACTATCCTCAACCTCCCCACCACCAGCCCTGCCTCCCAACCACCGGCTCTGGCACAGACCGTACAAGTCTGTCCAGCACTATCCCCGCCTCCCAACCACCAGTCCCGCTGCCCACCACCGGCTCTGGTACAGACCGTATAAGTCTGCCCAGCCCTATCCCCGCCTCCCAACCACCAGCCCCACCTCCCGATCTTGACTAAGCTCCTGAGGATCCATTCCTTCGGCACAGGATTCCTTTATGCTTATCCCACGCATGTTTGAATTCCGTTACCGTTTTCATTTCCACCACCTCCCGCGGGAGGGCATTCCAAGCATCCACTACTCTCTCCGTGAAAAAATACTTCCTGACATTTTTCTTGAGTCTGCCCCCCTTCAATCTCATTTCATGTCCTCTCGTTCTACCACCTTCCCATCTCCGGAAAAGGTTCGTTTGCGGATTAATACCTTTCAAATATTTGAACATCTGTATCATATCACCCCTGTTTCTCCTTTCCTCCAGAGTATACATGTTTAGTTCAGCAAGTCTCTCCTCATATGTCTTGCAACGCAAATCCCATACCATTCTCGTAGCTTTTCTTTGCACCGCTTCAATTCTTTTTACATCCTTAACAAGATACGGCCTCCAAAACTGAACACAATACTCCAGGTGGGGCCTCACCAACGACTTATACAGGGGCATCAACACCCCCTTTCTTCTGCTGGTCACACCTCTCTTTATACAGCCTAACAACCTTCTAGCTACGGCCACCGCCTTGTCACACTGTTTCGTCGCCTTCAAATCCTCAGATACTATCACCCCAAGATCCCTCTCTCCGTCCGTACCTATCAGACTCTCCCCGCCTAACACATACGTCTCCCGTGGATTTCTACTTCCTAAGTGCATCACTTTGCATTTCTTCGCATTGAATTTTAATTGCCAAACCTTAGACCATTCTTCTAGCTTCCGTAGGTCCTTTTTTATGTTTTCCACTCCTTCCGGGGTGTCCACTCTGTTACAGATCTTAGTATCATCCGCAAATAGGCAAACTTTACCTTCTAACCCTTCGGCAATGTCACTCACAAATATATTGAACAGAATCGGCCCCAGCACCGATCCCTGAGGCACTCCACTACTTACCTTTCGCTCCTCCGAGCGAATTCCATTCACCACCACCCTCTGGCGTCTGTCTGTCAACCAGTTCCTAATCCAGTTCACCACTTCGGGTCCTATCTTCAGCCCATCCAGTTTATTTAAGAGCCTCCTGTGGGGAACCGTGTCAAAAGCTTTGCTGAAATCTAAGTAGATTATGTCCATAGCTTGTCCCTGATTCAATTCTCCTGTCACCCAATCAAAGAACTCAATGAGGTTCGTTTGGCACGATTTCCCTTTGGTAAATCCATGTTGTCTCGGATCTTGCAACTTATTGGCTTCCAGGAAATTCACTATCCTTTCCTTCAGCATCGCTTCCATTACTTTTCCAATAACCGAAGTGAGGCTTACCGGCCTGTAATTTCCAGCTTCTTCCCTATCACCACTTTTGTGAAGAGGGACCACATCCGCCGTTCTCCAATCCCTCAGAACCTGTTATGATTCTGCCAGTTTGGCTGAGGGGGAGGTGGGACGTCTCTTCTGATTGGCTGCCAGGGGTTGTGCTGACGTCAGGGGATAGTACTTTAGCCTGCAGCTGAAGAGTTTCTCTGCTTTTGCGTTACTTATTTGGTGGTAACAGGAAAGCCTGATAGGTTTCTCTCAGAACGTGCTCTAGGTTCTGACAGGGATCTGTGTTGATTTAGAGTATTCTTTTCCTTCCCTCTGGGTTAGCTGCTGCTGTATGTGTGTGTGTGCGCGCTAGCTCTGTAATCAGGGTCAGCTGCTGGTTTGTTTAGTGGGGGCTGGGCATTGCTCAGCCTCCGGGGCTCTGGGCTGAGTGAGAGCATTCTCCTTTGTTTGTTTGTTTTTAGGATTTCTCTTCCCAGTGTCCCGGCCTGCTGGCTCAGTGAGTTTAACCCTTTGTGTACTGTGTGTGTATTGTATTCCTGCCTCTGCCAGTGTGTTTGTTTGGATGGGCCCCACTCCCTCTCGGGAGGGGAAGCGTTCTCTCTGATTGTTTGTTGATTTATGGCACTCTCTCTCTGCTGGCTCTACAAGCTTAACCCTTTGTGTTCTGGGTGCCTCTGTCTACAGTGGGGTTGAGGCAAAGGCTTTCTGCCTTCCTTTTGTGTTTGGTTCCTCTGGCTTCTGCCTGGGGCTCCTACCCTGGTGGGGGGGGGTTGCTGTGTTAGTTTCCCTGTCCTGCGCTAGTCCCCTGCGTGGGCGTGGCCCGCTCTGGTCCTTTGTTTCCCCCTCTGCCCTATTGCTGGTGTTCAGCGCATGTCTGGCCTCTTGGGGCCCTCTGGGTTCTTTCACCCCTCCCTGTGTGTGATTGGGTTCCAGTTCAGCCGTGAGGCTCGCACGAGTGGCTCTGTCTGCGTGGGTTCCAGTTCGGCCGCGAGGCCCGCCTGTATGCCTATTTCCCTTCTTCCTGAGGGACTGTGGGGAGGGGTAGCTTAGGGGGTATTGTGTAGCTGGGGTGTGCGGTGGTGGGTCGGTCTCCCCTTGGCCTGGGTCGGCGCCCTGCTGGCCTCAGCCAGGGCCCAAGGGCTCACGACCAACCCAACGGATTACAGAACGCAAAAGCCATGAGCTCGACCGATCCATCCCCCATGCAACTGCTCCAGCAATTGCATGCTCAGCTACAACAGGTATCGGGAGTCATGAACGCACTGTCTCAACGGGTAGACACGCTGACTGTCACGGGGGCTGCGGAGGTCCCGCCAGCAGCTACTCCGCCAGGTTCCCACGCATGCGGCCGAGGGATTCGGATGGCTATGCCCCCGAGGTACGAGGGCGACAGTAAGACCTGCCGGGGGTTCCTCAATCAATGCCAAATTGTCTTCGAGTTGCAGGCCCGGGATTTTCCTTCGGATCGGGCGAAGGTGGCTTATATTATCTCTCTACTGGCAGGCCCCGCTCTGGCCTGGGCCTCGCCCTTATGGGAGAAGAAGGATCCCCTCCTGGATAATTTGGCAGAGTTCTTGAAACAATTTCGGCTCATCTTTGAGGAACCCGGGAAGCCCTCCTCGGCGGCGACTCAGCTGTTGAACCTACATCAGGGGCGACTCTCTCTGGGTGAGTACGCCATCCAGTTTCGGACCTTGGCCGCGGAGCTAGGTTGGGATAACCCAAGCCTGACTGCGGTATTTTGGCATGGGGTCTCGGCCAACATTAAGGACGAACTCACAGGCCGGGAGCTGCCCTCAGATCTGAATGACCTCATCCGTCTCTGCACCCAGGTGGACATCCGGTTCAGGGAGCGGGCCTGTGAACGTTGCGCTGGTCAGCAGGTTGCAGGGGCTAACTCGAGGAGCTCGCACAAGAGCCCTGCTTCCCCGTCGCTGGGTGTGCCCGATGGGTCTGAACCTATGCAGGTTGACCGGGCGGCCCAGGAGAGACAGCGGAGACGCTCTAAGGGGCTGTGCCTGCATTGTGGAGTGAAGGGGCACTTTGTCCGTGAGTGCCCGAAGAGAAAAAAGTCGAGAAACCAGCAGCCCTGATACCGGCTAGGGAGACCGGGTCAGGGCCAAAGTCCTTCTCCCCTTGGATGCAGGTTTTGGTGCCAGTTCTACTGGCGATTAAGGATACCCCTTGTTTTGAGGCGCTAGTTGACTCGGGGGTGGGAGGCAACTTTATCAGCGCGGACCTGGTGCGGGTTCATCAAATTCCTACGATGGAGTTACCTCTCAGTCCATCACTGTCTCAGCGGCTTGGGGACTGGTTCGGGGAGTTCTCCGCTCCAGAACCGTGCCTATGACCATATGGGTAGGAGTCTTACACAAAGAAGTTATCTCCTTCTACGTCCTTCCATCGGCCACTGAGGCCATAATCCTGGGATTACCCTGGCTTCGCCTGCATAACCCTTGCATTGATTGGGCCCGGGGTGAATTGACGGCGTGGGGCCCAGGCTGCCAGAAGGTCTGTTTGGATAAGGTCTCGCCAGCCCCAGTGACGCTTCCTTTGGATCGAGCCAATGTTATGTTACCGGGGCCCTACAGATCCTTTGGAGATTTTTTTTTCCAAACAGCAAGCAAAGATTCTGCCTCCTCAACGCTCCTATGACTGTGCCATAGAGCTACTACCTGGCACTGAACCTCCCCGTGGCCGCGTATACCCCCTATCCCGGCCAGAGACGGAAGCCATGTCCCAGTATATTCGAGAGAACCTAGCTCGAGGCTTCATCCGGCCCTCTAAATCACCCGCGGGGGCTGGATTCTTCTTCGTGGAGAAGAAGGATGGGGGGTTGCGCCCCTGTATTGACTACAGGGGACTCAATGCCATCACGCGGAAGGACAAATACCCCATTCCCTTGATTTCTGAGATGTTTGACCGCCTCCAGGGGGCCCAGATCTTCTCCAAGCTCGATCTCAGGGGGGCCTACAACCTTGTGCGAATCAAGGAGGGGGATGAGTGGAAGACGGCGTTTAACACCCGCGACGGGCATTACGAATATCTGGTAATGCCCTTTGGACTTGCTAATGCTCCAGCCGTCTTCCAAGCCTTCATGAATGACATCTTCAGGGATCTCCTGTATAAGTTTGTGATGGTCTACTTGGACGATATTTTGATTTTTTCAAGGGCTGAGGAAGAGCACCAGGAGCACCTGAAGACCGTATTGCAGCGGTTGAGGGAGAACCACCTCTATGTGAAATTGGAAAAATGTGAATTCCATCGCTCTGAACTGCTCTTCCTGGGGTACATCATTTCTAACCACGGGCTGCGTATGGACCCCAGTAAGCTGACAGCCATCCTGCACTGGCAGCAACCTACGGGGCGTAAGGCTCTACAGCGCTTCTTAGGTTTTGCAAACTACTATAGGCAGTTTATTTGGAATTACTCGTCCCTGACTGCCCCTCTTACTGCCTTGACTAAGAAGAACGCTGACGCTCGCAACTGGTCGCGTGTCAGGCCTTTGAGAATCTGAAACAGGCATTTGTTGGAGCTCCAGTGTTGCGCCATCCCAACCCGACAAATAAATTTTTCGTGGAAGTGGATGCATCATCGGTTGGCGTAGGAGCAGTGCTGTCCCAGGCCCACCCCAGTGGGAAACTTCTCCCATGTGCATTCTTCTCTAAAAAGTATACCCCTGCCGAGAAGAATTATGCCATCGGGGATCAGGAGCTATTAGCCATTAAATTGGCCCTGGAAGAATGGCGTCATCTGCTGGAAGGGGCGCAGGAGCCCTTCACGGTGTTCACGGACCATAAAAACCTGACTTATTTACGAGAAGCGAGAAGGCTGAATCCTCGCCAGGCCCGGTGGGCACTATTCTTCTCCCGCTTTGATTTCATTCTGACCTATCGTCCAGCGGAGAAGAACATCAAGGCAGATGCCCTCTCCAGGTCCATGGAGGCTGACCTGGAGGAAGAACCCCTGCAGTATGTAATTAAACCCGATGTCATTGTGCCCGCGATGACGCTAGCAGTACCTGCAGGTATGACCTTTGTGCCACCCCGGCTGAGAGAAAAGACACTCCAATGGGGGCATGCCTCTCGAATGGCAGGACATCCCGGGATCCTGGGAACCAAGCGGTTCATCTCCCAGCAGTATTGGTGGCCTTCACTTGATCGGGATGTGCAGGAGTTTGTGGCTGCGTGTCCTGAGTGCGCCCAGCATAAAGCTGACCGTCGGAGACCCCAGGGGTTGCTGATGCCTTTACCGGTACCTGAGAGACCGTGGACCCACATTGCCATGGACTTTGTTACGGATCTGCCTAACTCTGAAGGGCACACAGTTGTCTTGGTAGTGGTGGACCGGTTTTCTAAAATGGCCCACTTTATACACACTCTCTTCCGTGAACGGTGCTCTATCCACTTCAATCTCATTTGTACTTTTTGCAGTCCATTGCGGTCCTTCTCCAGGATTTTCTTCTGTGAAAACTGAACAGAAGTATCTATTTAGCAAATTTGCTTTTTCTTCATCATTATCCACATAGCAGTTCGCAGTATCTTTTAGTCTCACAATTCCCTTTTTAGTCATTCTCCTTTCACTAATATACCTGAAGAAAATGTTGCCACCCCTCCTTACATTTCTAGCCATTTGTTCTTCCGTTTGCGCTTTCGCCAGACGTCTCTCTCTCTTGGCTTCTTTCAGTTTCATCCGATATTCCTCCTCGTGTCCCTTTTCATGAGTTTTTTTGTATTTCTGGAATGCCAACCAGGGGCGTATCTGGACTCGGGCGGTAGAGGGGGCCAGAGCCAGAGGGAGGGGGCACATTTTAGCCCCCCCCCCCCCGGCGCCACCGATCCCCCCCCCGCCATTTACGGACCCCCCCCTCGCCACCAATGACACCCTCCCCCGCTGCTGTCACTTACCTTTGCTGGCGGGGGACCCCAACCCCCCGCCAGCCGAGGTCCTCTCTTCCATGCAGGCTGCGCCGCTGCAAGTTGCAACGCTTCCTGTTCTTCTGAGTCTGACGTCCTGCACGTACAACGCGCAGGACGTCAGACTGAATTCCACATTCTGAGTCTGACGTTCTGCACGTTGTACGTGCAGGACGTCAGACTCAGAAGAACAGGAAGCGTTGCAACTTGCATCCTGCACGGAAGAGAGGACTTCGGCTGGCGGGGGCTTGGGGTCCCCCGCCAGCAAAGATCGGCAACGGGTTGGTGGCGGGCGGGAGGGAGGGAGGGGGAGGTGGAGAGGGTCTGTGGTAGGGGGGTCCAGGGCAAAATCTGCGGGGGCCCAGGCCCCTGTGGCCCCACGCAGATACGCCCCTGATGCCAACTCTTTAGCCTTTATTTTCTCAGCCACTTGCTTGGAGAACCATATCGGTTTCCTTTTTCTCTTGCTTTTATTTACTTTCCTTACATAAAGGTTCGTGGCCCTATTTATAGCTTCTTTCAGTCTGGACCACTGTCCTTCCACTTCTTGTATTTCCTCCCATCCCATCAGCTCTTTCCTCAGGTATTCCCCCATTTTACTAAAGTCAGCATGTTTGAAATCCAGGACTTTGAGTTTTGAGTGGCCACCCTCCTCTTCAGCCGTCATATCAAACCAAACCGTTTGATGGTCACTGCTGCCCAGGTGGGCACCCACTCGGACATTTGACACATTATCCCCATTTGTGAGTACCAGATCTAGTGTTGCTCCCTCCCTCGTGGGTTCTGACACCATTTGTCTGAGCAAAGCACTTTGAAAAGCATCCACGATCTCTCTACTTCTTTCTGATTTCGCAGACGGAACCATCCAATCTACGTCTGGCAGATTGAAATCTCCCAACAACAGCACCTCTCTTTTCTTCCCCAACTTTTGAATATCAGCGATCAGATCTTTATCTAGGTCCTCCAATTGTGTAGACAACACCCACATGGACAGAGATTTTATCCTCTCTTTTTAAGGTGATCCATATCACTTCTTCCTTTCCCCAGTTCCCTGTCATTTCAGTCGCTGTGATATCATTTCTCACAGACAGAGCTACTCCTCCACCTTTACGCCCCTCTCTATCCTTCCTAAAAAGATTATAGCCTGGTATGTTTGCATCCCATTCATGGGAACCATTGAGCCATGTCTCTGTGATTGCAACTATGTCCAAGTCTGCCTCCAAGATTAGGGCATGAAGGTCATGAACTTTATTGCTTAGACTGTGAGCATTTGTGGTCATCACTTTCCATCTACAATTCCAAGTATGTGTTTTGGTTTTAGTGATTTGGGGGTGTCTTTTCTCTTTGGGTACCTTCATATCTTTTTGTTCCACCTTCTTTGCTTTTTCTTTCTCTTCCGCCTCAGTTTTATTTTCAGGAGCATCACAGTGGTGTAGTGGAGCAAAAGAATTCTGTAGGGGCAAAACTTGTGAGGGCGGATGCTTCTGTGTCACATAACGAAGCCTGCCTGAGCCTACTGTGAACCATCTATTCTTAGGTGGTATTATCCTTTGAGGCAGTGGTGAGAATTTGGTATGATTCTGTGCAGTATGATTTTGTGCAGTCCTAGAAGTTGCTTTAAGTGCATTCAATTCCTGCTTTACTTTGCTGAGCTCCTGTTTTAAACTAGCAAGCTGAAGACAGATAGGACAAGCTTTAAGTCTCCAGACGCTTGGTCCAGTAGGATGACAGGGGAAGGAGCAAACCCTCCTTGCTTCTGCCCCCAGCAGCAGTTTTTTGAGAATGGCTGTTGCGGTACCACAAGGCTGCTGCAAGAAGTCACAACAGTCACTTTCAGGAAGCTATTGCTAGGGACAGAAGCAAGGGGGGTTTGATCCTGCCCCTGTTGCCCCACTGGACCACCAGGGAGGTAAGGTAGGCCTAGAAAGACCTATCCTGACTGGGAGGTGGGGATGGGAGGGGGTGTGGACCTGTTGGGAAGGGGTTATGAGGGGGGGCTATGCACAACCTGAGAGGGGGGTTGAGAGGGGGTGTGGACCTCATTTGGGGGGGGGGGGGGAATTAGAGGAAAATTCAACTTTTCTTTTTTTAATGGTGTTCCTGACCGATATTCAGTGACTGTGCCTGCACAGCTAAGTAGGTGAATTTAAGACAGCTTTTGAGCTGTCCTAAATTCACCCACTTAGTTATTCGGGTGTCGGCACTGAATATTGCTGGCACCCGCATAACCCCCAGCTTCTCACCTGCCCCTGACCTGCCCACTTTTCAGTTGGGCGGTCTGTGGTGATATTCAGCAGCACTGTCCAATTAAGAGCAGGGGCATAGCTACATGGAGCCTAGGCCCCCCCCATTCCTGACTCAGCCCCTCCCCCCCAGTGTGGCCAGCATGCATGCCTCCCCGCTCCATTACTTCTCTCCCTTTGCTCCTCTCGCAGTCTGGCATCTTTTCTTTCTGTGGCCACGTTCCAGCGCTGCAATTGTCCGATTTCGTCAGCGTCTGCAATCAAGGAAACCTCACCTTCTGCCTGCCAGCCCCGGAAGTTTTCCCTTTGTGCAATTTCCTGTTCACACGTAGGCGGGCAGACTGCAGACAGAGGCTTTGAAGAGGGAACACTTCCAGGGCTGTCAAGAGGCGAGGTTGCTTTGATTGCCGACCCTACCAAAATCGGGCAATTGCAGCGCCAGAGGATGGCCACAGGAAGAAAAGATGCCAGACTGCTAGAGGACAGCAAGGTTAAATTGAGAAAAGGAGTCAGCATGACTGTCAAAAAGCTGATGCCAGGTTTCCCTCTCCTCCTCACAGCAAAGTCATCCCTAACCACCCAAAAAAAGTAAGCAAAACTATGACCTGCTCTATCTTCGTTGTTGTTCTTTATTGTTGGTAGCATTTTTATTTGATCTTATATTTTCAAACATGCTGGCATGTGCAGCATAAAATGTACAAAAAGGAAGTATTGGTTTCATCGGTTAGAGTACTGATTTGTTCTACATTTTAAATCATTGTGTCATTTGGAGGGGCTAATATGGTTATAGGGACTCCCTTTATTCATGCAGAGATGGTTTCACCTAGTAAAAGGCCACCAAAACAGACATGTTATGAAAATCAGGTGCTTATCAATATGGCTTTTTACATGCTACTCAACAATTGTTTCTTTCACCAACAGTCTTTTTAAAGACCAGCTCATGTTTATTTAACAAGACGCATCACCAAAGACAGGTGTGGTTATCATGTATATGTATCAAGACTCCTGAGACAGGCACGCATGTGCCAAAACATGGTACTGCATCGAGTCAGCTTAAATAAACACTTATAATTTCACTGGCGTCCTGAGTCAGTTTTTGAAGAGCCTGATCCAGTTCCCACTCCTTGTTTTTCGTTACTATTTATAGGTACAATTTAAATAAAACAAAACATGAATTAGGTTGAAACCTGGGAACATTTAACATTTTTTTTTTTTTTTACTGTGCCTAAATCAAACGAAAAAGATGGCATGTGGGAACTTGCTCCTTTTGTTTTGTGCATTGCAGGGTTATATTATAAAATGGCACTTGCCTTTATTTATTATTAATATTTTGTCAGAGGGGGGCAGGGGGGAGGGTATTAAATAATAAGTGACTGGCTTTCTTAATGCAGAAGTTATGTCCAGAGTCGGTCTAAATGTCCAGTTCAGCACACTAACAGCCGCTAAGTTCACAGAAACTTAATTATGTTCAGTGAAAAATAAATATGTTAGCTTAGGCTGCTTCCTGTGTGAATATTCCATCACTGTTTCATTATTGCTACCAAGTATTATATAGTAAGGGCATTTAGTTTAAACTTTGTTTTAATTTGTTTATCCAGTCTTTACATACACATGGTTACTGTGTTGTTTCTGACTTTACTTTTTTGGACTGCTTTGGGTCCTACTAATCTATACATCTGCTATCTAGAATTTTGGAAGATGGAAATGAGGAAACAAAAATTAAGTTTTGGATGTACGGGGGAGTGGCACGGGAATGAATGAGATGCTGGACCACGGTGGAGGTGGAGGGTCTGAGGGAGTGAAAGAAATTCCTAATGCACAGGTAGCACGGGCAGAAGAAATGCAAGGGTAAAAAAATGCCGGTGGGGGGGGGGGGGGGGGGGGTGGAGGCAGACAGATGCCAGATCGTGGGGGCTGGAGGAGGGAGAAGGAAGCAAGAACTAGAATGATTGGGGGGAGGGGGAGAAAGACAGGAGGAAACACCCCTGGACCTACTGAGTGGAGAGGGTGGGGTGAGGAGAGAGAGAAAGAGATGTTAGGATAGGGGTGGGGTTTGAGTGGAGCAAAAAGAGCAAGAGACTGGACCAGGGGGAGATTGGGCCTCAGAATGGAAAGTGCAGGAGAAATTCAATAGATGGGGAGAAGCTGGGCACAGGGACATGGAGGGAATGTGATGGACACGAGATCCTAGAAAGAGCAGATAATGGATGGGACGGTAGGTGGAGGAAGAAGGGGAACAAAGCAGAAGATAAATTAGAGGGGGGAAGGGAAAAGACCAAAAGATGGATGGGACTAGGGGAAGAGGAAGAATAGAGCAGATTACTAGGATTCGTGGGGAGGGGATGGGAATAGAGCAGAAGATGACTGGGAATTGGTGATTTAATGGGAGAGTGTTAGGGACCAGGAGCAGAGAATTGTGGATGGGAGAGATGGAGTGGGAATTTTATTTTTATTTATAAGATTTATCAATTTCTTACAAGCATATTACTTGTTACAGAAAAACAGCATAATACAAACGTTAAAGAAATAGGTAATAAGAAAAATTATAAATGCTTCCTTAGACCTCAAATTGAGGGGGGTGTTACAGTTTAGTGGAGTTTTATACAGGCATATTAACATAAATAAATATTAAATGCGGTTTATGTGTATAATTCGTCACAATATCATTTAACTAATTCTAGATTAAGCTGTTTCATGTCCAGAAAGGATTTTAGCTGTTCTGAGTCATAGAATACATACTTTATCCCACTAAACCTGACCAGGCATTTGCAAGGATAAACTAACAAAAAAGAACCACCCAATTTAAGAATATCCTGTTTCAATGCCAAAAATAATTTTCTACGTTCCTGCGTCACTTTAGTAACATCTGGAAATATCCATACTTTTGTTCCATAAAAAGGAACCTTTGAGAATTTAAAGTATAGTTTCAATATTACATTGAGATCTTGTTCAAATACCAACGAAACCAAAAGAGTGGCTCTTTGCGGAACTATTTCGATGGATTGTTCTAGAATTTCAGACAGATTGTTAAAGTCTATAACATCCAAACCTTCTTTCTTTTCTTCTTTTCCACTTAATCTTGTTGGAAGATAGTAAATCTTATTTATAGGAGGAATAAGTTCTTGAGGCATTTTCAAATTTTCTTGCAGGTATTTTTTAAATAACTCAATAGGTGTTTTATCAGGAATTTTAGGAAAATTCAATACTCGAAGGTTCAATCTTTTATTAAAGTTCTCAATCTGTTCAATTTTTCTATGCATTGTCAGATTATCTTTTATCACCGTCACTTTAAATTCTTGCAATTGATCCATTTCTTTTTTTAAATCTTTCAATTGTGTGGTCAGGTCTTCTTTAACCGTTCCTAAGTTTTTTACCATGTCCTCAATTCTCAAAGATAAAGTATTTACCTTGTCTGAGGCATTTTGAAGCGTGGAATCCATCTTGCTCAGCATCAGCCAGATCTTCTCTAGATTAACCTCCGGGGTTGTTTCGGGTCCTTTAAACCTCTCTCTCCTGGCTACTTTTCTGTGGCATAGGTCCTCCGTCTGCTGGCTCCTTATTCCCCTTATCGGGTTCTCGGATACCTGCACCCCTCACCGCTTCTGTAGCCGGGCACGGAGGGCCTCTAGAGTTGGGGGGCGGGGATAAAGATGTCTCCAAGCCCATCAGGGGCTCCGCTCCACCGGATGCCCCTGCAGCAGGCAACCCCGTCCCTTCATTCTGCGACGGGCGGGTCAGGAAGCGCTCCATGCTACCCTGGAGTGGAGAGGAGGAAGCTGCGGGCGACGGTGGAAGCCTCACGGCTCCTTTTCGTTTTGTGTGCGGCATCGGGAAAGAAGAAAACATGCTTCACTCTCGAGCAGCGATCTCACCGAACACGCTCACACTTCCGCCATCTTGGTAACACCCCGGCGGAGTGGGAATTTTGAGTGGATAGTGAGTACTTGGCAACTGGTAGGTAGGAATGGGGGTATATTGATGGGTTGGGAAAATGAGTGAGGCAATTAAGTGCTGAGTAAGAGAAAGGGGATGAAGTGTGGGGGAGGATGAGAGGCACTGAAATGGGATGGGGGTACCAGGATGTGAGAGGAAGAGGATAGGTTTCTGAAGGGGTTGAGTGAGGGCAGAAATAGGGTTAAAAAGATGGTGAAAGAGAGACAATAGGAGATTGAGTAGAGGGTAAGAGAAGAATGGCCTAGAGGCCAGAGAAGGAAGGAAAAACAGGGATTGAGCTGGGGCTGGTGAGGGGCTGACAGATTAAGTACAGAGGATAGAAATGGGGGGACTAGCGAGTGGGTTACAGATGAGGGGAGGATAGGAGACTGGGGAAGGAGAGAGACAGAGGGTCCAACAGGAGTGCTGGAGAGGGAAATGGGAAAGGCCAGTAGATAGATGAGATATAAAAAGGAGAAGACTAAGGACTAAAGGTAGTAAATCGCCGGGTCCGGATGGTATTCATCCCAGAGTATTAATAGAGCTGAAAAATGAACTTGTGGAGCTGCTGTTAGTAATATGCAATTTATCCCTAAAATCAGGTGTGGTACCGGAAGATTGGAGGGTGGCCAAAGTAACGCCGTTTTTAAAAAGGGTTCCAGAGGAGATCCGGGAAATTATAGACCGGTGAGTCTGACGTCGGTGGCGGAAAAAATGGTGGAGGATATTATTAAGAATAAAATTACGGAGCACGTACAAAAGCATGGGCTGCTGAGACAAAGTCAGCACGGATTTAGTGAAGGGAAGTCTTGCCTCACAAATCTACTGCATTTTTTCGAGGGGGTGAACAAGCATGTGGACAAAGGGGAGCCGGTGGATATTGTATATCTAGATTTTCAGAAGGCGTTTGACAAAGTGCCTCATGAAAGACTCCAAAGGAAACTGGAGAGTCATGGGATTGGAGGCAGTGTATTATTATTGATTAAGAGCTGGTTAAAAGACAGGAAGCAGCGAGTAGGGTTGAATGGTCAGTATTCTCGATGGAGAAGGGTAGTTAGTGGGGTCCCTCAGGGGTCTGTGCTGGGACCGCTGCTTTTTAACATATTTATAAATGACCTTGAGATGGGAGTAACTAGTGAGGTAATTAAATTCGCAGATGACACAAAGTTATCCAGGGTCGTCTCGTCGCGGGAGGAGTGTGAAAGATTACAAGAGGACCTCGTGAAACTGGGGGATTGGGCGTCCAATTGGCAGATGAAGTTCAACGTTGACAAGTGCAAAGTGATGCACGTGGGAAGGAGGAACCCGAATTACGGCTATGTCATGCAAGGTTCCGCTTTAGGAGTTACGGACCGAGAAAGGGATCTGGGGGTCATCGTGGATAGGACGTTGAAATCTTCCGCTCAATGTGCTGCGGCGGCTAAGAAGGCGAACAGAATGTTGAGTATTATTAGAAAAGGGATGGAAAACAAGCATGAGGATGTTATAATGCCGTTATATCACTCCATGGTGCGACTGCACCTGGAGTATTGTGTTCAGTTCTGGTCGCCTCATCTCAAAAAAGATATAAAGGAATTGGAGAAGGTGCAGAGAAGGGCGACGAAAATGATAAAAGGGATGGGACGACTACCTTATGAGGAGAGGTTAAGACGGCTAGGACTCTTTAGCCTGGAGAAAAGGCGGCTGAGGGGTGATATGATAGAGGTCTACAAAATAATGAGTGGGGTAGAGCGGATATATGTGAAGCGTTTGTTTATGCTTTCTAACAATAATAGAACTAGGGGACACAAGATGAAATTAGAATGTGGTAGGTTTAAAACAAATTGGAGAAAGTTTTTCTTTACTCAGCGTGTGGTTAGACTCTGGAACTCATTGCCGGAGAAGGTAGTAACGGCAGCTGACCTTGCTGAGTTTAAAGGGGGTCTGGACAGATTCCTGAAGGAAAAGTCCATTGATCGTTATTAAATTTGGGGTTTTTGCCAGGTTCTTGGGGCCTGGATTGGCCGCTGTCGGAGACAGAGTGCTGGGCTTGATGGACCTTTGGTCTTTTCCCAGCGTGGCAGTGCTTATGTACTTAAGTCTGAGTAGATACAGAGACAGAAAAATAAATGAAGGAATGCTGAAAGGAAAAGATCATATCCTCTTCTTCATCCATCTCTGACTGAAGAAGACAGGAAGGGAGAGAAGAAGTGGCAGAAGGACTGGAGACTTTGGAAAGAAAGTTAAGAAAGGACAGAGGAAAGCAGAAACTGGAGACAGGGACAAACATGATCCGAACAAAAAAAACTCCAAAACAAACAAAAAAACAAAACCAAAATGACCAGACAGCAAAGGTAGAAAGAAAAATTTTATTTTTAATTCAGTGAAAGGAGAATGTCAGTTTGCAGTAGATTTACACTGCTTTATTTATATTTTGCAGAGTTTATGGCACTCACTCTCTCTCTTCTGCCTGCAGAATGTGGATTCTTGGGGTTTAATTTCTGTCTACATATTCGTATTTTAAGTGTGTGGTCACGTTATTTGTGACGAAGGCCAGGAACTCTGTTTGCATAGATTTCTATTTCAGCATCTCTAATAATCCAGCTTGTTCAGTTTCCCAACAAGCATATTGATGTATGAGGTCACACTGCAATATTTACTGTGTTGCTTTTTCCCAGGTAGGGTCCTTGCTGTGTTACTTCTGTAAGTTAGTGGTGTTATAGTGAACTAGTTCTATAGGTCTAGAGTGATCTTTGTAGGTTTTGTATTACAGGTACTTCACAATATACTTGGGACTAGAGGGTGTTTATATTTTTATGGAGATTACATCAAAATCAGAACTTTTTTGTATGGTGAATTCCTGGGGAATAAAGCATTTATATTTGTTATAAGGAAAAGTTGAAGAATATGTGTCATTGTGGTAATTATTTTGCAGGATACTGTGATGTGTGTTGAGATGTAGACCAGACACAAGTCTACTCTAATGGCAAAGTTTGTTCTGGGATAATGCAAAAAATGTTAGTGAACTTCCAAGTTTCCATAAATGTGTGGTTTATGTTGATGCAGGATAAACTGTTTACTTAAAAATCCATCGTCAAGTACACTCAAAGGCATTATTTAGGAGTATACCAAGCTTTACTCATACCTATATGCCTAGTGCCCCCCCATGTTAACTCTGGCCTCCACCCTCCCCAAAATGTCAGGTCTGGCTGTGCCACAGATTAAGAGTTGCTGAATATCACCACTTAAGCGGCGGTAAGCAATTTAACCTGGAAGAAGCTCCTGCCTGCTTAAATCATTTTGAATATCAGCCAGTCTGATCCTAATTTGCAACTAGTAACAAACATTATTTAATTAACAATTAACAGAATAATTTAACAGGCTACTTAACTTGTGCTGTAAGTATATGCATCCTACAATCTTCAACTGTGCTCCACTACCTCCACTCACCAGAATGGCCACTGTCTTGATCTTGTCCTCTCATCCAACTGCTCGCCCTCTAGTTTCTGTGCCTCACCTCTTCCCCTCTCTGATCACCATCTTATAACTTTCACTCTTAAACACCCTCCTCCCCAGTCTCGTCCAATTCTGACCAATACATTTAGAAAGTTTCAAGCTGTTAACCCTTCTACTCTGTCCTCCAATGTCTCACATCTCTTTTCTGACGCTATGTCATCTGAGTCTGTCAATGAGGCTGTCTCTTCCTACAATGCTATTCTCTCTTCTGCTCTGAACACGCTTGCGCCTCCCGTGTCTCGTCCTATCAGGCGTGCCAAACCCCAGCCGTGGCTGACCGCTGACATCCGCTATTTACGTTCCTGTACCCGCACTGCCGAACGCCTCTGGCTGAAATCCCGTACCCTTGCCGACTTCGTTCATTTCAAATTCATGCTGACCTCCTTCCGATCTGCCCTTTCACTTGCCAAACAGGACTACTACATCCAGCTGACCAACTCTCTTGGCTCTAACCCTCACCTTCTCTTTGCCACGCTGAACTCCCTCCTTAAAGTGCCTTCGCCCCCTACTCCCCCTTCACTTTCTCCTCAGACTCTAGCCGAGTACTTTCATGACAAGGTTCAAAAGATTAACCTTGAATTCTCAATCAAACCACCTCCACCCTTCCCTCCCCTAGTCCATTCCCCCAACCCTCCAACCCCTCCCTCCTTTTCCACCTTCTCTGATGTCACTGATGAGGAAACTGCACATCTTTCCTCGTCCAAACGTACCACCTGCCCCTCTGATCCCATTCCCACTCACCTACTTAACACTATCTCCCCCACTGTCATCCCTTTTATCCGTCATATCCTCAATCTTTCGCTTTCCACTGCGATTGTTCCTGATGCCTTCAAACATGCTGTAGTCACACCGCTCCTTAAAAAACCTTCACTGGACCCTACCTGCCCCTCTAGCTATCGGCCCATCTCCCTCCTCCCTTTCCTCTCCAAGATACTTGAACGTGCTGTTCACCGCCGCTGCCTCGACTTCCTTTCATCTCGAGCTATTCTTGACCCGCTCCAGTCTGGCTTTTGCTCTCTTCACTCGACTGAAATGGCACTTGCCAAAGTCTCCAATGACCTGTTACTGGCCAAATCTAAAGGTCTCTACTCTATTCTCATCCTCCTCGACCTATCTGCTGCTTTTGATACTGTTGATCACACCTTACTCCTTGATACATTATCCTCTCTTGGATTCCGGGGCCCTGTTCTTTCCTGGTTCTCTTCCTATCTCTCCCAACGTACTCTTAGCGTATACTCTGGTGGTTCCTCCTCCACATCTATCCCAAGGATCTGTCCTAGGACCTCTCCTCTTCTCCATCTATACCTCTTCCCTTGGTGCTCTGATCTCATCCCATGGCTTTTTACGCTGATGATACCCAATCTACCTCTCCGCACCGGATATCTCAGCTGAAATCCAGATCAAAGTATCGGCCTGCCTGTCTGACATCGCTGCCTGGATGTCTCGCTGCCACCTGAAACTAAACATGACCAAAACCGAGCTTCTCCTCTTTCCTCCTAAACCTGCCTCTCCTCTCCCCCGTTCTCTATTTTGGTAGATAACACTTTCATCCTCCCTGTCCCATCTGCGCGCAACCTTGGAGTCATCTTTGACTCCGCTCTGCTCATATTCAGCAGATTGCCAAAACCTGTCGTTTCTTTCTCTATAATATTAACAAAATTCGTCCTTTCCTCTCCGAGGATGCTACCAAAACCCTTACCCACACCCTTATCACCTCTCGCCTAGACTACTGCAATTTGCTTCTCGCTGGTCTCCCGCTCAGCCATCTATCTCCTCTTCAATCTGTCCAAAACTCTGCTGCGCATCTTATATTCCCCCAGAGTCGCTATACTCACGTTAGCCCTCTCCTCAAGTCGCTTCACTGGCTCCCTATCTGCTTCCGCATACGGTTCAAACTTCTCCTTTTGACCTACAAGTGCATCCACTCCGCAGCTCCTCAGTACCTTTCCGCTCTCATCTCTCCCTACACTCCTCCCCGTGAACTCCGTTCGCTGGGTAAATGTCTCCTGTCGTCCCCCTTCTCCTCCACTGCTAACTCCCGGCTCCGCTCCTTCTATCTCGCTGCTCCCTATGCCTGGAATAGACTCCCTGAGCCAGTACATCAGGCTCAGTCTCTGGCTGTCTTCAAGTCTAGGCTTAAAGCCCACCTCTTTGCTACTGCTTTTGACTCCTAACCATGACTCTCTTACTCAACACCCTCACATATCACCCCTACCACTGCAATTTCCCCACCCCTAGCTGTCTGTTCGTCTGTCCAATTTAGATTGTAAGCTCTGTTGAGCAGGGACTGTCTTTTTCATGTTAATTTGTACAGCGCTGCGTAAGTCTAGTAGCACTATAGAAATGTTTAATAGTAATAGTAGTATATGCATTAGTTATAGCAATTGTCCCTTTAAATATTACCCCAATGAAACTACATGCACACATTTATACTTGCTAATTGGTATGCACAAAATCTGACAATGTTTATGCATATACTTTTGAAAATCCAAAAGTATGCATCTGTCCATCCCTAGAAACACCTCTGCTTGTCACAGATAAAATTATATATAGAATGTTATTACAAGCACATTTTTACCCGTATGTATTCCAAGCAATTTTACAGCAAGCCATTTCCACATAAGCCTCTTATTACACAAGTGGCTTCTAAAACTGTCCCCTAAGCGATCTAAAAAGCATACAGACTAACTGTATGGTACAATAGTCACTGAATTATGAAATCTGAAACAATATTAATTTATTTCATGACTTATATTAACCCATGAAAGGTTAGCAAGTATTAGGCTCATTACTGTGCCTCAAGGTATATGCCTCCCTTGAGAATGAGTGACCACGGTCTTCCATGAAATTAATCAATAACACATTTTCACTCAAGAAACTGGCAGAAGTCATCAGTTTATTTCTTTTTAATTTGGAAATATTTCAAGATAACACAAACTAAGAGTAATCTTGTACAGAAAATAAGGAAAAGAAAAACATTATCAGTTTATTTCTCAGTCATAAATGTTTCCGTTCTAGGTCTATTAGAAGTTGTGGTTTTGAAATTGAGTAAATATAAATCCAGAGTAGCAGATAACAAACAGGAAGGCACATAAGGCTTCTATTCCTAGATGCTTATGAACTGTCAGTTTAGATGTTTATGTAATCCCCTGTTAGGTTGGGATTGCTAAGAGAGTTTAAGTCCCTCTTAAGAGTCACTGGGGGAGTGATCGGGAGGTCCATGGGTGGGAGGAAGCTCAGCCTAGGGGAAATAGTTTTGAAATAAAATGCAGAGAGATAGTACCCGTACACTGAAGAGGGACGGTGGGGAGGGGGGAGTTTAGAAGGAGATAAAGGTGATAGTTTGCCCTTTAGGGGGGTCTTTAGTTGTCTGATGGTCCCCTGCCCCGTGGCGTAGCCACAGGTAGGCCTGGGTGGGCTGGGGTCCATCCAGTTAGGGCTCAAGCCCACCCAACAGTAGCACACGTTTAGTGGTAGCTGGTGGGGATCCCAAGCTTCGCCAGCTGAAGAGTTCCCCCTGATGGTAACGAAAACACTACTGTCCATGATACCAGCACCTGTGCATCCTCACTTTTCAGCACATGCCTGCTGCAGACTGCCAAGGTGGAACAAAGCATTTTTCCGCCAGCTGAGATATTTTTTTGGTTGTTGGAGGGGGGAGAACACTTGGTAACCACCTACTTCTTGCCAAGGCCCACCCAAAATCTGTTGTCTGGCTATGCCCCTGCCCTGGAGGAGTAAGGGGAATCCCAAAAAGGAGAACTAAAACCATTGGCTGTAAAGAGGAGTTGTGGCTCAGCAAAACTACAATTGTGGATGAGGAGTGCTACGGGTGGGCAGAGGAGAGACTCAGTCTGGAAGCGTGAGATAGGAGCCAGGGAGTGCCCAACCCAGGACCAGGGTGAGCCAACGCAAAGGGCACCTTGGAAGTAGGTCAGGCCAGGAGGGTCTGGACCTGTAACAGTGAGAGGAGCACAGCCATTGGTACTCTATTCTGGGATAGGCATGGCCAGGAGTTTGTACAAAGTGTAAATAGTCCTGATGAAAAGATTCTGTATATAAATGCAAGGAGGGAGAATACAGGAGATCCATTGAGGACTACCAGAAGGACTGTGTTTTTTAAAAGACTTGCCTTAAATGTTGGAGAGTTGATCCTGGTTGATGATCCTAATTTTTCAGAGTTGAAGAATAAACAGTTTGAGTTTCATTGAATTGCTGACTCCAGAGTGGTTTTGGGGCTTGCGAGAATATAAGTGACCTCTAAATATGACTAACTTTACATTCAGCCTTATCTTCCACAGCCGCATTTGGACTTGTTTTTGCTTTTCTGAGGAGGTCATCACACCTGCTAATGCTTCTTTGCCCAGGTGGAGGTACCGAGCGCCAAGAGTAAAGGATCCAACAGAGACTGCCTTCAGGAGGCTCACAGTGGGTTGGATCCTGAACCCAGAAGCACCCAGGAACAGGGGTGTTACATTTATTATCCAGCTAGTTAGGGCTTTTCAGGGTACAAAGAAAGTGAAAAGCAATTCTATAAGGTGGCATCTAAATTCAGGTACCAATAGCATGCACTTCTGAATGTGAATGGCATCAGTAGCTGAAAGTTAGGCGCTAATCTGTTAACTGGAGTGGATAAGTACCTAGCACATGACTGCTAGGGGAGCATACACATGGGTGAAGCATGGGCATGTCACTAAGCTACGCACACAATTTACAGAATGCTATCAGTTGTACACATTGCATGGCACACTTAGGTATGCCAAATTACACCAGCCATTGATATAAGTGGGTGACCCTAAGTTTTAATGCTCCAAAGTGACTTTGTGCTAGTATTCTATAATGGCTTAGGCATATCCAGAAGCCATTATAGAATTGGCGCTAAGTGTGTCCCATTGTGGTTCCTACAACTTGGTGCCAGTGTATAAGTACATAAGTACATAAGTACATAAGTAGTGCCATACTGGGAAAGACCAAAGGTCCATCTAGCCCAGCATCCTGTCACCGACAGTGGCCAATCCAGGTCAAGGGCACCTGGCACGCTCCCCAAACGTAAAAACATTCCAGACAAGTTATACCTAAAAATGAGGAATTTTTCCAGTCCATTTAATAGCGGTCTATGGACTTGTCCTTTAGGAATCTATCTAACCCCTTTTTAAACTCCGTCAAGCTAACCGCCCGTACCACGTTCTCCGGCAATGAATTCCAGAGTCTAATTACACGTTGGGTGAAGAAAAATTTTCTCCGATTCGTTTTAAATTTACCACACTGTAGCTTCAACTCATGCCCTCTAGTCCTAGTATTTTTGGATAGCGTGAACAGTCGCTTCACATCCACCCGATCCATTCCACTCATTATTTTATACACTTCTATCATATCTCCCCTCAGCCGTCTCTTCTCCAAGCTGAAAAGCCCTAGCCTTCTCAGCCTCTCTTCATAGGAAAGTCGTCCCATCCCCACTATCATTTTCGTCGCCCTTCGCTGTACCTTTTCCAATTCTACTATATCTTTTTTGAGATACGGAGACCAGTACTGAACACAATACTCCAGGTGCGGTCGCACCATGGAGCGATACAACGGCATTATAACATCCGCACACCTGGACTCCATACCCTTCTTAATAACACCCAACATTCTATTCGCTTTCCTAGCCGCAGCAGCACACTGAGCAGAAGGTTTCAGCGTATCATCGACGACGACACCCAGATCCCTTTCTTGATCCGTAACTCCTAACGCGGAACCTTGCAAGACGTAGCTATAATTCGGGTTCCTCTTACCCACATGCATCACTTTGCACTTGTCAACATTGAACTTCATCTGCCACTTGCACGCCCATTCTCCCAGTCTCGCAAGGTCCTCCTGTAATCGTTCACATTCCTCCTGCGACTTGACGACCCTGAATAATTTTGTGTCATCGGCGAATTTAATTACCTCGCTAGTTATTCCCATCTCTAGGTCATTTATAAATACATTAAAAAGCAACGGGCCCAGCACAGACCCCTGCGGGACCCCACTAACTACCCTCCTCCACTGAGAATACTGGCCACGCAATCCTACTCTCTGCTTCCTATCTTTCAACCAGTTCTTAATCCATAATAATACCCTACCTCCGATTCCATGACTCTGCAATTTCTTCAGGAGTCTTTCGTGCGGCACTTTGTCAAACGCCTTCTGAAAATCCAGATATACAATATCAACCGGCTCCCCATTGTCCACATGTTTGCTTACCCCCTCAAAAAAATGCATTAGATTGGTGAGGCAAGACTTCCCTTCACTAAATCCGTGCTGACTTTGTCTCATCAGTCCATGTTTTTGTATATGCTCTGCAATTTTATTCTTAATAATAGCCTCCACCATCTTGCCCGGCACCGACGTCAGACTCACCGGTCTATAATTTCCCGGATCTCCTCTGGAACCTTTCTTAAAAATCGGAGTAACATTGGCTACCCTCCAGTCTTCCGGTATTACACTCGATTTTAGAATTGTCCCCTTGGTGTTTATCAGTATTTTTATGCCGTAGGTACTATTGCCAGGTACTATCTGCCTTTTTTGGTACAAACAAACAGGTGTCACTTAAAAGGAACTAGCCCAGAAACAAAGAAAAACTGAGATGCAGGATACTACTACTACTATAAATCATTTAAGTCAGGGGAGAGGATGAAAAAAAATAGAGGGGAAGCAGTGTTTTTTTTTCTGTTTATCCAGTGGATACCTACTATAATTTATTTTTGCATTGGGGGTAATTTGTTGGTGATTATTGATTAAAATCTAAAATCAGCCTTACATAAAATTCTACTCATTAATGGAAATTTTCTCTCCATGCAATTTTGATTTCATTCACACTATCGCAAGGTTGCAGCAGCTATTTTTAGGCTGGAGCTGCAAGAGGCAGGAGTGAGTGGGCATCCCTCCTGGCTGTAAACCACCCTAGACCACCAGGGATATCCAAGGTAGGCTGGGGACCCGAATAAGATCTGGTGGCCCCCAGATATTCAATGCCTCTGCCTGGACATAGCCTGGAATTGGATATTGGGGCCTAATTCTGCTGTGGTAGTCAGTGTTTACAAAGAAACAGTAAGTTTTCTGCATCATACCTTAATTTTTTTCTCAGTTGGGAAATGTAAAAGAAGAAAGAGAACCACGTGTTTATCTAAACTTGTAATTTTGAATAGTGAGGTGTTGGAATAATGTATTGTGTTTTACATGCATTGTCTGTCAGCAATGTTTTTTTTCTTTCTCTGTGATTACTCTGTGACCTCTGATGTAAATTGCCTAGAGAGGTCACACCCATGCAACTTCCTGTGGGTGTGGTTAGGAACAGCACATGGAGCTCATGATCTCTCCTAACCAGAGGATCTATGGTGTGAGCATCCATTACCATCTAAGCACATGGAAAGAGCTGATAATCCAAATGTATTGTATTATGTTAAATAAGCCTGCCTGAATATCAATCTAACTAAAACTGTGAGTAAACAGATGTTTTGTTACTTCAACTTTAAAGTGACTCAGCAGTGAATTATTCTGGGGTGTATGTGAGAGAGATGAAGAAAAGAAATTAACATTTCTAAAGCTGAAGCTGTGTGTATAAAAATCTGCTAATTAATTACTACAAATAATCCAACAAAAGGGTTATGGGCCCAGCCCAGGAATTGAAAAAGGAAGAAGAGAAATATTACCAGGCAGTGAAAAAGCCAAATTTTTCTCTTAAGTTTTAAAAGAAAGATTCAGTCTGTCTCTCTCTCCCCCCCACACACCAAACAGAAAGCAATGGCTGAGGGAGGAAATTCACCATTTTTCCACTCTCTCAAGGTGCCTAAATTAACTGAATATAATTATCAGCAATGGGAGCTAAGATTCAGATGTCTCCTTCAAGCAAAGAAATTAAGTATATGTTTAGACCAAAACAGAACAGCTGAAAATATGGCTGAATGGGACAATGCAAACTATTATGTGAAGTGCATGTTTTTTGAAGCTCTCTCAGAGAAACAAGCCATATTGGTGGAGGCAAAAGATACAGCAAAGGAAATTTTAGATAAACTGAGAACTATGTATGCAACTACATATGCAAAACAGCAACCAATTTGGTTGGCAGAGTTGAATGAAACCAAATTAAGGGATAAAAGTAAGTGTAATGATCACATTATGCATCTTATGTCTTCATTTCAAAAGCTAGAACTTTCTGGAATTCCCATGTGTGATGCATTGAAAAGAGCATTTCTTTTTACCTCACTATCAAAGAAGTTTGATGTTTTTAGGTCTGTGAATGAAGCCATTGAAGGGCAATCATTTGAACAGGCAGCATCAAAACTGAGGCAGGAATGCATAATTAATGATTCTGAGGAGATGTGTTCTCAAAGACAGTCAGAGAGAAATGAAACAAATTTCTTGGCAAAGAATAGAGGAAGGCGGAGCTATGGGAAAACTCCACCCAAGGGCAAGCTGATTTGCTACTCATGTGGAAAGGAGGGACATGTATCTAAATGGTGTAAGGAAACACAAAACACCCCCTCTAGCTCACCTAAGCCAATGGAACAAAATAATTTTCCAAGCAGGAAATGTACAAAGGACAATGATAAACATAAGAGCTTTCTAATGGCAGAAAAATCTTTGACTATGGTAAATAATAATTCAAATGAAAGTACTTGGATTTTGGATTCGGGGAGCACATGCCATTTAACCAATTGTAAGGATTTCTTTCAGGAAATGAGTCCAGAAGAAGGTGTTCTTCATACTGCAAACACAGGGACTGCTCAGATCCAAGCAAAAGGCATTGGATTCTTAAAATGCAAAGTGTCTAATGAAGTTAAAGAAATTCCTGTAAGTGATGTCTTGTATATTCCCCAAGCAGTTTGCAATATGCTTAGTGTATCTACATTAGATAAGAAGGGATTTGTGATTCATTTTGAAAACAGTAAGTGCACAATCTCTAAAAATGATGAAGTGTATGCTGAAGCTTTTATGCATAATGATATTTATAAACTGAGCATTTCAGGTGAAGCCTCACATATGGCGCAAGTAAGGAAGAATGATGGTAAATGTAGTCTGGAAATCTGGCACCGCCGCCTGGGACATCGTGATTTTAAGGTGATCCAGGATCTTCACAGTAAGCAACTTGCCACTGGCATTCAAATAAGTGCAGATACTGGTAAAATGGAGAAATGCATAGACTGTGTTACTCAAAAAGGTGTGAGACCCTCATTTCCTGCATACACAGGAAATAGGAGTAATAAAGTACTGGACTTAATACACAGTGACTTATGTGGACCGTTTAATATCCCATCATTGGGAAATAACAGATTTGTGCTAATATTCTTGGATGATTTCTCTAGATACTGTGTGGCCTATTTGCTGAAAGAAAAAAGTCAAGTCACAGACATGCTGAAGAAATACGTAGCCATGGTGAGCAATAAATTTGAAAGAAAACCAAAGGTTCTTCAGACTGACAATGGTGGTGAGTTCACTTCACAAAGCATGCGCACATTTCTACAACAAGAAGGCATTCAGCATATCACAACAGTAGCTTATACACCAGAGCAAAATTCTGTTGCAGAGAGAAAATTTAGGTCACTTGTGGAAATGACCAGATGTATGCTGTCAGATAGCAATCTCCCTAAAAGACTATGGGGGGAAGCCATTCTCACAGCAGTGTACCTACAAAACAGAATGCCAACTAAAGGCGCTGAGCGCACACCACATGAGACATGGCATGGTAGGAAGCCAAACCTGTCACACATAAGAACATTTGGAAGTACAGCATATGCTCATGTACCAAAGCAAAGAAGGCATAAGCTGGATTCCACAACAGAAAGGGGCATTTTAGTTGGCTATGCTCCAGGACACAAAGGATATAGAATTTTGAATCTGAAAACTGGCATTGTTGGCATAAGACATGTTACATATTTTGATGAAAACAAAAGGGTTGATAAAGGCTGGATTATCCCAGATGAGCCTTATCATCCAGAATATGAAACTAGAACCATAATAGACATGCCAGTGTATATAAATGCCATACCAAGGCAGATGTCTGAAAGCAACTCATCTGTATCTAATGAGGAACAGGCAGAGGAAGCAGACACAGAAAGGATCATTGCAGAAGACAGTACAGTTGGAGAAGGGGAATCAATTGGAGAAGGACTCTCAGATTTAGAGGATGCGGAAAGGTCGGACCAACCTGTTGTCAGACGCTCATCCAGGGAAAACAAAGGTGTTCCACCCCCAAGACTGTCTTACCTAACAAAGTCAGCAGAAGCTCAAGAGCCCTTAACATGGGATGAGATTGAGAAAATGCCAGCAGAAGAAGCTGCTGAATGGCGTAAAGCTGCACAAGAAGAAATTGATGCATTGCATAAAAATAAAACTTGGATTCTTACAAAATTACCTCCTGGCAAGAAAGCTATAGGATGCAAATGGGTATTCAAGTTAAAAAGGAATGCACAAGGAAAAGTGGAAAGGTATAAAGCCAGATTAGTCGCAAAGGGATATCTTCAAAAATATGGAGAAGATTTTGATGAAGTGTTTGCACCTGTAGTGAAACACACGACAATTAGAACACTTCTGAGCATTGCAGTCTCAAAAGGCATGCAAGTCAACCACATTGATGTGAAAACAGCATTTCTTCATGGAGATATAACTGAAGACTTGTACATGGAACAGCCAACAGGTTTCATAAATACAAAACAAAGACAGCTAGTGTGTAAATTAAACAAAGGTCTTTATGGATAAAAGCAAAGTGCAAAATGTTGGAATGACAAATTGCATGAAATATTGACAAATTTAGGATTTAAGCAAGGTGAAGCAGATAAATGCTTGTACACTAGGTGCAGAAATGGACAATATGCATACATTTTAGCTTTTGTTGATGATCTGCTCATTGCAAGCGAAAGTGAGCAAGAGTACAAGGACATTGTAAAATATTTAAACCTGAATGTTGAGATAAAAGAACTTGGTAATGTGTCATACTATCTTGGTAAAGAAATTGAGAAACAAAATGATGGTTCTTATCTTCTAAGCCAGAAGCAGAAAATAAATGCAAGGCCAACCCTATTTAAACACACAGCACTCATCCTTTTAGGATTGCCCCTGGAAAAAGTAGTTTACTTTTAAAAAAAAACCAGCAATACCATCTCTGCACAATATTATGTAAAACTGTAGGGAAGAGTTATACAAACTGAAGCAGCTTGGTTTCATGGGATTTTCGGAAGCACTTGCTGGAAAAAGTCATATAATCTACAGGATTCTAAGAAACTGACTCTTCCAAAGAGATTGTAGAGATTTAAGGCTTAAAAGCAGGTTTTAGCTTTAAACTATAGAGTTTTTATCATATTTTAATTAAATCTGCAGGCGCTTGATGAGAATAGCAACTATTTAAGATGACATTTATGCTTACATCTGTTAATTAAACAAGAATCATTAATAGAATCAAATCACGTGTGTAGACTTTTTGTACAGAATAGTGACCAATTTACTGTTGTGTATTTTGAGAATTCAGGTTGGAAACCTCAATAAACGATTAAGAATTAAAAGTTTCAGGTACTCCAGCTCTTCTACCCATATTTCACATTTTTGTAAGGTTGATAGTACACAGTCAATTAAACAAAAAAAAGGATTCATTGATAAATGATTTTTGCTACTAGCATAGAACAGGAGAAAGCCCCCAAATAGGGCCCAAAGGTAATGAGCCATTAACAGGATGATGTTAGCAAATTCCTAAGGTTTTACAATTGGAGAATGCATTCTGATTCAATTAGTGCAGCTACAGTGGAAACCACAGCCTACAAATTCACTTCTCAGGCTGTGTTTACAGCAGAGGAACTGCCTGATAAGGCTGATGCTGTTGTAAACTTAATTACCCCTCCCACCGTCTTTTTGTTCCCTTGCTTACCTTGAGCTCGATCTGCTAGGGTCGATTTAGCAGGTTTAGGATCAGTCAGTCGCTCCACAAATTTGTCCATAGGTTCAATGCTGATAAATAGGAAGGGGAGCCCAGGAGCTCGGCAGGCACATGTCCTCCCACTACTATAACTACTACTGACACGTGCGAGGGGTGGGGGCAGGAAGGAACGAGGGGGAAGCCTGACGGGAGCTGAGGGCAGGAAGAGCTGCCTACAGCTTTGCTCCAGCCATGCGTTTGGGGGGAGGCAATGCCCCCCTCACCCCTCCAAACTATGCCAGAGCTTCCGGAGGACTAAAATCTGGTGAGCTGCTGTTTTTTTCTTCCGGCTTTACACATTGCTGCTGCAGCTGCTCAGATGGGGTAGAAGACTGTTCACTCTCTCTCCCAGCCTAATCGGCGCCTAGAGGACTGGCACCGATTGGAGGAGCAGGACAAACTGGGTGGGCCTGAGCTGAGATTGGGTGGGCCCAGGCCCACCCAGGCCCACCCGTAGCTACGCCCCTGGGCCAGGAGCGATTTAAATATGCCGGAGGTTCTCCTGCCCGTTTAAATCACTTTAAATATTGGGCAGAAAATTACTACAACCATCCTAATAACACGTCCACCAATTCAAATATGGAAAGTCATAGAGAAGGCGTAATTGTACTCAAATTTGGAAGCATACTGTGGGAAAGAAGGTTGCTGATGAAAAAATAAATGGAAACCAAAGCTACCTAAGTTAAGAAAGGAAGTGTATATACTTACCTATAGCAAACATTGTCAGTGCAAGGATTGTGCACTTTGACTATGACAAACACATGTTGAAAGTGGGAACGGATGCTTTTGGGAGTAAAGGGAAGTGCTCCAGGCTCTTGGAAGATAATAGTAACAATGTCATTTCCTATGTGCCTTTTCCTTAGGAGCTACATGAAAAAAATGATATAAACACAAACCGTTAGTTACAAATAAAGGCTTCTGTTATCACTCAGGAGGCAGTACAACAATTGGCTACAATTAAAAGTGAAATCTAGCTTCACAAGTATCAATAGTTTCATTTAATTGTACATTTATTAACAGCAACAAAACCTTCATGAAAGGCGACTGGAACTGAAAGAATGGAAGGAAGCAAAGTCTGGCTCCAACATGGCTTTCTCATTAATTTCTAGCTCAGCTTCCTCTTCCAACCTGTTCTCATATTATACCACTCTTTTCTCTATCCTTGCCTTGCTATACTCCTTCCCCTATTCCTGCTATTTCTCCAGCTGTTCACCTTTTCAAAGCCTTCCATTCATTTTAAATATCATGTGCAGCCAGTACTAATTTATTTATTTATAGCGTTTATATCCCACATATTCCCACCCAAGGGCAGGCCCAATGTGGCTTACAGGAATTTACAGAAAGCAAACATCAAGTCTACAACAAACAGTCAATGGCATTGTAGTGAAAGAGGCTAGTAAGTAATAGCAGAGGTGGGGAAATGTGGAAAGAGAAATGGAATTCAATAGACAGCAGTGCGGGGCGGGTCAGGAGCGTAAGCTTTCCCGAATAAGAAGGTCTTAAGGTATTTTTTAAAGGTCGGATAATCAGGGGTGATTTTCACAAATTTAGGTAGACCATTCCACAGTTGTGCGCTAATGTAGGAAAAGGTGGAAGCATAGGTGGTTTTATACTTGAGGCCTCTGTAGATTGGTAATGCAGATTTAGGTAGAAGCGAGCTGATCTGTGAGAGTTACGAGGTGGTAAGTTGACAAGGGTGTCCATATACGCTGGGGCCTCTCCATAGAGAATTTTACTAACCACATTAACACTTTTGGATAAAGAGTTTTTCTTTAAATTTACTGCCCTATTAAGCAGATACATTTTGGTCATATACACTGACACATGACCAAAGTTTATCCATATATCTACAGGAGAAGGCACAGGCATTCTGGGGGCAGAGCCTAAAGTTATATAAATAGTGGCACACCAACCAGCTGTATTTATCCATAATAAGATAGACTGGAAAAATTGCAATCCTCACTTTATACAGATAAGCCACTGAATATCTTTATAACGATAAACAGATAACTTATCAATGGACCACTGAATAGAAACTATTTCACCTCATTACAGCTAGTCATTTGTAAATCTAGGACCTATGACAAAGCACTGCCTCACCCCACTACAGAAGCCAGTGGGAGGACAAAGGTGAGGCAATGTAATGTTCAGCCCTGAAAGATGCTTTCTTACCAGACCTCAGCTAATCAATGGTACTCAGACTACCAGCAGTATAAGAGAGAACTAAAGACACACAGTGAAAAAGAAACTTAAAAAAAAAAAAGCTGAATGAAATACACCAATGCTTCATGCAGGGAACGTTCAAAGGTATTCAGTGCCTTAGGTGAACCTTCAGCCTTACATCCTTCCCCTCCTTCAGCTATCTTTTATGTCCCTTACCCCAGTGATGTAGTAAGGGAGGACAGCACCCGAAGCAGATGGGGAAGATGGCGTCCCTGCCCCCAATGACGTAGTAAGGGAGGACAGCACATGAGGCAGAGGGGGAGGATGGCATCCCTGCCTCCCTAATATACCACTGTTCTCCTCTGCTCCCCTTCCACAGTGCACAGCGGATGGCTGAACTGGTGGGGGTCCCAAGCCTCACCAGCAGAAGTCTTTCTGCCTGCATGCCGCACCATCCACTCCTCCCCCCCCCCCCCAGCATAATGCTGGGTTTTTGTAAATTGTGCATACACAAGAGTGGCTCTTCCCCCCCAGTGCATGCATGGGGAGGGGTGGGCCTCCTTCACGCATGCTTGGTTGTACAAAAACCCAGCACTGTGTGTGTGTGTGGGGGGGGGGGAGATAGGAGGGCTTCCTGCTGGCGGGTCTTGGAGACCCCCGTTAGCCAAGCACCTCAATTTTTGGAGGGGGACTGGGGCACCCTCTTACTACACACCACTGCCTAGCCCCCCCCTCCTTTGATTTTTAGAATTAAACTCAACAATTATGATAATCCCAACACCACCCTCTCCACAACAATGTGTGGAGATCATACTTTTAAAAGTTCATCTTTAACGAAGCAATTCTCTGCACAGGGCCATAGAGCTCTGCACACCGCTGACAGCTTTGCCGTTCCTGCCCCCTATGATATAATGTCATGTTTGGGCAGAAACAGCAGCGCTATCAGTGGCATGCAGAGCTCTACAGCCCCATGCAGAGTTTCTCTTTATTGACAACCATCGAAACAGCAGATTCGGACAGACAGGCAAGCAGGTAGGGGAAGCTCCCAGCTTGATTTTCATGCTGCCGCTGTCCCCAAATAAGTAAGAAGAGAGGAAGGTCATGTTGGACTGGGATATTTGCTCCCCCCTCCCCCCCCCCCCCCGACTCCCTCCGCAGTGACACCTATTCTTCCAGAGTCGGCCAGGGATGAGTACTCATTGAACATAAGAGACATTATCAGGGGCATTTTTGAAAGAAAAGGGTGCCCAAAAAGCAACACAAAAGGCACATGGGTGTCCCCGTGAAAGAAGGTCGCCCAAATCCAATAATCAAAACCGGGCCGTAAGGGTGTCCTCAACGCGAGGACGTCCATCTATAGTCATCCCCACAGGGGACGTTAGGGGTGTGTCATGGGCGGCGTTACGTGATGGGCGCCCCCAACGTATAACGGCTTGCGAAATGGTTTTGCATGGGTCGGAACATGGGCGTCCTTAGTTAGATCTGAAATAAAAGTGACCAGAGTAAGGGGGAAGTCGTCTTTACACCCATTAGCAATTTTGTGCAGTTGGAGAGTGGCGAGAGCGTTGTTGGGAGAGAAAGCTGAGAGCTTGTTGAGTACCTGTTACCTTTGTCTGTGTGCCGTAGTCGGAACGTTTTCCCCCTCACCTGCCTCATTTGAGTTTTAACTTTTCAGCTTTCCTTCCTCTCTCCCCCCTATCCCCTCTCCACTTACTGTCCCCAAGTTCATAATTCGTTCCCTTACCTGTTTGTAGTCTCTGTTTGTCTTTATCCTGTGTACTGCTGCAGCGTGTTTGTGAAGACTGTCATTTGCTGCTTGGAGAGTGAGTGGCTAGAGGGTGTGGCAGGAGACTTTGTAGTAGGTGTTTGTGGGTGGTGGGAGAGTGGGTGGCAGCTTCTGTTTGTTGCTGCTGTTTCACCAAGTTGGTAGGGAGAGGTGAGCACTGGTGGCACTGCATTGCACCTGTAGTGTGGGGAAATGGAGGCACTAAATGTACAGGTGGCTTACATGTTGGAGGAAGAGGGGAGGCACCACAGGAGGTACTCACGCCCCAGAGTTTTCAGGCCCCATAGCAGTTTCCTAGATCTCACTGACCTGCAGTGTTTCACTAGGTACCGCTTTGATAGGGCTGCCATTCAGCATCTTTGTGACCAGCTCAAACCCCTCCTGCAGCCCAGGACCCATAGGAACAACCCCATCCCTGTGCACCTAAAGATCACTGCTTCTCTATCTTTTCTGGCCACTGGGAGTTTCCAGTCTTTCCTAGCTGTGAACATGGGTCTCACCCAGGCTTCCATTTCCTTGATGCCTTCCTTACCCACACCTCTGAGTACATCACCTTCCCCACCATCCCCCAGGCCCTGCACAACAACATGGCTGACAACTATGCCGTAGCTTGCTTCCCCTCAGTCAAAGGCGCCACTGACTGCACACATGTCGCACTCAGACCCCCCCGGGCATGAGAGGCCACTTATAGGAACAGGAAAGCATTCCACTCACTCAATATGCAAGTTGTGTGTGACACCCAGGGGGAGATTCTAGATGTGTGTGCAATATATAGATATATATATAGATATTGCAGCACTCAGGAATCTTCCGCAGGTTCGAGCGAGGGGAGATCACTGGTGGATGGCTCCTAGGTAAGTGCAGCATGGATCTGCCCAAACTATACCTCCTCCAACAGGCAGCCCTCAGCACTGTTTCCCTCCAGCTCACTCCACAACCCACTATTCCCCCCTCCAACCTCCACAAGGTACCCGCTCCAAACAATACACACTTATCTTTCTCATCCTGCTTCTCCCCAAAGGTGATAGAGGCTACCCCCATAGTGCACCCATAAACAGGGTCAGAGGAGAACTACAAGAGTAGACATCGGACCACTCGTGGCATCATCGAACGCACATTCGGACAACTTAAGAACAGGTTCCGATGTCTGGACTGTTCTGGAGGGGAGCTCCTGTACAGCCCCCAAAAGGTGGCAAAGATATTCCTGGCCTGATGCATGCTACATAATTTGGCAATGCGCAGAGGACAGGCCCTCCCAGAAGATCCACAGCAGCGGGCCCCAGATGAACAGGATGAGGAGCCCCCTCAACCTCCCACCAACAGAGCAGAGTGCACACCAGCTGGGTGTCAGAGCCAGGCAAAGACTGATCGAGACAAGTTTTGTGTGAGAGTAACTTGACATTTATTTCTATCACTGTGTATTTACACACCAACACCACCCCCCCCCCACCACCACCATCACCCGCTCTGTGCATATTCCCCTCCCTCCAACCCTCACCCCCTAACCCCACCCCCCAGCATGTCCCATCACTTTCCCCGCCCCCTCTCCTGGCCCTATCCCCATCCCCTACCCCTCCCACCGTGTTCCTTTGCAGCTTGTGCTGCAGGGGAACTCTGTTGAGAATCCTCTGATGAGCTCCCACTCTCCTCCTCTGTGTCCACAAGGCAGCCTGCTGCCTCTGTTGCCCTGTGGAAGTCCGGCCACCTTGCGCTCTGTGGCTTGCCCTGCAACCTGGCCACAGGACCCAGAAGGGGAACTGGTGTGGTGGCTGCTGGACCAGTGGCTGGGGAGGCTGAGAATCTCAAGCTCCTTTTCTTAGCAGGTGGTTGCTGTGCAGTGGTGGAAGTCAACGCCAGTTGTTGTTGCTGCATCAGGGCTGTATTAAGTGATCTCAGGTCACGGTGTAGGCCCTCGATGCTGTGCTCCAGCCATTGGAGCTGCTGTATCACATCACGTTGGGCCTGTACCGCTTCCCATTGCACCTGGAGCGCTTCCCATTGGGTGTGGAGCGCTTCCCGTTGCAGCTCCAATTTCTGGCGCCGGTAGTCTTCCTTCTGCACATTCTGGCCCTGCAATTGTGTGGCGAGGTGCAGTAGCTGCCTTCTCTGGCTGGATGGCCTCTGCTGAGGAGGTGCCCCCCCTTCTGCATCTTCAGCTTCTTCTTCAGTGCCACTATCAGCAAAGGCTGAGGGTGGTGGAGGGAGAGCCTTTGCTGCGGGTGGTGGAGGGAGAGCTGGCGCTGCTGCTGGGACCTGTGGTTCCACCCCATGGTCCTGTGTGGTTTCTTCTGCAGGCCCACTGGTTTGCTGCTCTGTGTGCTGGGGCTGTTGGCCAGCTTCTTCCTCCGACTGGCTGTCATCACCTGCATAGCAAAAGGGAAGGATGTGTGTTGTTTTTCAGCATTCATATACATAGCCCCATAGGCAAAGACCCAGCAAAGAGATGGTGAGGAATGGGATTGGCAGGCAAGCCACAGATGTCATTGTACATGGTACAGAGCTGGAGATAAGGAGCGCAGTGTACTACAGAGACTGATGTGCAAGAGAGCCACACAGGCAGGTGGGTAGACATAGAACTGTGGAAGGAATGCAGAGGACACAGTGGCTATAGCACAGAGGTGTGGGAAGGAGATATGCAGAGTTTGGTGATGGGGAAGGCCCTCCAAAGCTGTGAAACACTGCTAACCTACACACACATTTCATTTATATTTTAAATATATTATTTACATATATTATATACTCCCCCCTCCACCACCCCCCCTGCTACTCCCTGTGTCATGGTCTGTAATGAATAGTGATTTGCATTGCATGTGGTGTTCTCCCCCCTTTCCCTACTGAGGACCACCACACTGTCCCCCACTTGTGTAAAACAGAGTGTAGTACAGCAAAACAGATACCCCAGCTTCCTAATGGTCAACCTACCTGAGCCCTCAGGCTGTGCTGATGTGTCAAGGGACCCAATGCCATGGATCCCCTCCTGGGGCAAGAGCCCATGAATGATGCACTCGATGGGGGGTCAAGTTAGCGGTGTCATCTGCTGGGGGGTTGGCACCAGCCTTCCTCCTGACATCACGCCTCAGCCAGCGCTACTTTCGTTTGCAGTCTTCCACATCCCTGCCACAGTGGAAGACCGTGTTGAGCCGGTCCCTTACTGCCTTCCATCTCGCTGCTTCATTGTAGCAGCTAGCCTCTGGCCCGTGGGAGCAAAGAGATGCATGTGCCTCCTCTGTATTTCTTAAACCAGCAGTTCAACTTCTGCGTCGGTGAAATTACCCTTGCGGGTGGGTGGTTCCTTTGGTGCCATTGTACCAATGCGATGCAAAGAATCGAAAATACAGAGAAGGGCACTTAAATACGCTTCAGGAAAGCCCATGTGAGAATTTGATGGGCGTCCCTGAGATGGGCGTCCTAATTTTGATTATCGACAAAATCCCTAATCGTCCCCAGCTGCTTCGGCGATTTGGGCGTCCTAATTTCGATTATAGGTAGGGAACTATGGACATCCCCAGCTGCTCTGTGTTTTGGGTGTCCTAATTTCAATTACAGGTAGGGAACTATGGTCGTCCTCAGCTGCTCTGTGTTTTGGGTGCCCTCATTTTGATTAAGGGGGATAATGATAAACGTCCGCAGCTGCTCTTTCCATTTGGAAGTTTGCATTCCCTTTATTTGCGCCTCTTTTTTTTTTTTTTTTTTTTTTTAATTCTTTATTAATTTTCAAATTTACAAGACATACTCATAAATGGAAATACAGCAGGAATTACAGAGATTACATTTAAATTGAAATATTTCTAATTATTTAGTATTTAATCTCTTTTAAGCAAATAAAAAAATTTATGTGATAAGGAAAAAAAAATATTGCTTTCTTAGACCACCTACAAACTAAGATGGGGGGGGTGGAGAAAGTAGATGAGACGATCAAATTAAGCATTCTAAATCAAAGTATATGACCTGGTCCATAAAACCCAGCATAATCTTCCTTAATTCCTTTACACACATTATCTAGACAGTTTTTTGCTTTCTATAAACACTTTAAGCTGATCTGGTTCGTAAAACATATATTTATTCCCCAAATATTTTATGCTGCATTTACAGGGGTATGCCAACAAAAAATTTGCTCCCATAGATTTAACCTCTTCTCTATATGCAAGAAAAATTTTTCTACGATCCTGTGTAGCTCTTGTCACGTCAGGGAAAATCCATATCTTTTGTCCACAAAATAACTTTTGAGAATTTTTAAAATAAAGTTTCATTAATGCATTTAAGTCTTGCTCAAAAACAAAAGATATCAAAAGTGTCCTTCGAGTAGAAACCTCTGATAGGGAGTCCTCCAGTAATGCCGAGATATCTTGAAGATTCAGCTCTGAGATTTGGTTATTTTCTATTGGGTTCACCTTGGATTGCTTGGTTTCAGGGAGGTAATAAATTTTATTAATCGGTGGTATTGCTGATTGAGGATATGCCAATACTTCACTAAGGTATTTCGTAAAGAAATCCAATGGTGAGATCCCAATAGCTGTTGGAAAATTTAATATCCTCAAATTTAGACGTCTGTTATAATTCTCTATCTGTTCCAATTTTGAATCCATTTTAATTTTATCAACTATCAGTGTTTCTGTAACCTTTTTGAGAGATTTAATTTCCGTTTGCGTCTGTGAGTTTTGAACCAACGATTCTCGTTTGACAGTCTCAAGAGCTAGAGTTAAAGAGTCTATTTTATTCACCATTAAAGCTGTGTCTTGGGATGTTTTGTTAACTGCTTTAGTTAGATTTTGAATGGCTGCCCAGATAGTGTGTAAAGTTACCGCTTGGGGAGCAGCGAGCTCCAAGTTCGTCTCCACTGATTCCTGGGGCTTGGCACCGCCGTCTGAGGCCCTCCGGTCACCGCCTTCTGATTCCGTTGAGTCCTCATCGCCAGCCCGAAGGACTGCAGGGCAAAGCGGCGGATTAAGTTCCGGTGGAGACAAGGATGTTTCAGTCCCTAGTGGAAACGCCGCTCCTCCGGTCGCACCAATCACGGGATCCCTCTCACCGGTTTCAGCTGGGGTGCTCGAAAGAAATCGCAGGAGGGTTTGCTGAGTGGGGGTAGGAACAAGGGCTGGCTGTGGTAAGCCCTTTACCACCCCCTTTCTCTTTGTATGCGGCATTAGGCTAAATTCTCTCCAGAAAATCGAAAGAGAACAGCAGACGATCTGCAACACCTCAAGCACGGGCTGCCATCTTGACTCCACCCCCTTCCCACAATTCTTTAACCTATTTGCGCCTCTTTAAAATGGATTTCTCTGTGCTTGCACTTTAGAGATATTTTTTTTTATGGGGTGGTATTTCCAAGCGTTTTAGCTTCACTTATAGTAAACCTTGTTTTTGCCACTGTATGCTTTTGTACACCTGTTTTTTTTTGTGGTGTCATCTGCTGGGGGGTTGGCGCCAGCTTTCCTCCTGACATATCCGCCACTTCCATTTGCAGTCTTCCACATCCCTGCCACAGTGGAAGACCGGTTGAGCGGGTCCCTTACTGCCTCCCTTTCTCTCTGCTTTGTTGTAGCAGCCAGCCTCTGGCCTGTGGGAGCAAAGAGATGCATGTGCTTCCTCTGCATTTCCTGAACCAGCAGTTCAATTTCAGGGTCGCTGAAATTACCCTTGCGGGTGGGTGGTTGCTTTGGTACCATTGCACCACAAGTTCAAGGTAAGCTCATACCTCTCCTCATACCTCTCAGCCACCTCTTCCCTTTCTGCTATGTGGGTGCTAAACAAACACTTCTTGCATCTTGCAGGACAGCTGGTCAAGTAATACACTGCACTCTGAGAGCCATGATTGTTTCTACCCAATTCATTGTACAGATGTCTTGTTCTCCTATTGGACACACTCAAATGTGGCTGCCTGTGGGGTGGGAGAGAGGAAGAGGCCCTGAGAATAGATATGTGTATCCCTCATGGTCAAGGGCTCCCCATTCTCTCTATGTTCTCTGCATTCAAATCTTACCTCTATTTTCAACAGGTTTGCTGGTGGTTGCTGTGCAGTGGTGGAAGGAGACGCCACTTGTTGCTGCATCAGTGCTGTACTGTGTGCTTTCAGGTCACTCCGTAGGCCCTCAATACTGTGATCCAGCTGCTGGAGGTGCTGTACTGCTCATCCTTCTTTATGTGGTGAACCCCAGTCCCCTTTTATGAAGTGCCCACCCATTCTGAAGGTTGTTGGGGGTGGGGAGGGGGAGGAAGCATATATGCACTGAATGTCTTTTCCACATTATTCAACACAGTTCTACAATCCTCCATAGTTATGGGACAACATTTCTAAATTCTATCCTGCAAACTATTTTCAAGGTGGCCACAGGTGCGTACCTACCACGGCCTTGAGTCCTTAAGTCATGGTGAGGGAGAGGGGTTCTGGTAACAGTTCCTATTCTAAATTACCTGCAGGTGGCTACAGCCTGGTGCCTATATAATTCCCCTAGCCTGTGGCCTTCTGTACCTGATGTATTATATTGCAATTGTGATGATGTAAGCATCCATCTAATGCTTTTACTGTTATTTTCCCTTTTCTCCTCAGCACTATATACCATTGCTGATACCTTCAATGTGAAAAGATGACCCAGCTGTTTGTAGCTCCTTCCTGGCCCTCACCAATGTGGTTTGGTTGTGGGTAAGGGTGTCTGGTGATCAGAGAGCAACCATCGTCTATGCGTTACCTATGCTTATCTCCAAGTTTCTACTTGGCAGATCACTAGTGTTAGACAACATACCTATTATTTACACAACTACTACTACTACTTACCATTTCTATAGCGCTACAAGGGTTACGCAGCGCTGTACAAGTTAAGACATGGGGAAGGACAGTCCCTGCTCAAGAGAGCTTACAATCTAAAGTTCAAGGTAAGCTCTGTGCAGTGGGGCTCTATGGTAAGGTGGGAGAGGCTGGATGGGCATTTATGTTCCTCAACAGAAATGCCCACCCAGCCTCCCCCCCTTACCATACAGCCATGCAGTTTAGAACGAACAGGTGGCCTTCTGTATGGCCACACTTATCACACATGTGTACCAATGTTTCTCTGTCACAGTTCACCTGTCATGCAACCCAGATTGCTGCCTCCACTCACATCAACCCCAGCATTTTATAATATGTAGTACACAAAGTAGAGACACACACCCTGTTATATCAAAAATATTCAACTTATATTTATCAACACAAAAAAATATAACTATGTAGATTTTTTTTTTTTTTACAAATGTTCTCAAGGGAGGTGTTGTCCTCCTCCCTGAATGGCCCTCTGCAGCAGGCTAACAAGCAGCTCCAGGAGCAGCCTCTGCACCCTGAGGTGTTGCTCGTTAGCCTGCCGCATTGCCACCATCTCCAGCCTCATTGCTGACACCTCCTGCAGCAACTGGTTTTGGCTTTTCACCAGTTGCTGTAGGAGGCGCAGTGCTGGGGATGGGGTGGAGAGGGCGGGCAGTATTGGGCCCTCATCCCCCTCAAGGGGAGGCATGTCATGCCAGGGGTCATCATCCTCCTCCTCCTCCTGCTCCACCATTGCTGCAGGCAGTCCTGCCTCCTCCTCCTGCTCCTCCTCCACCACTGGAGCAGGCAGTCCTGCCTCCTCCTCCTACTGCTGGCGCTCTGTGTATATAAAAGGATTGTCCTTGAGATCAGCATATTCAACATGGCTTGCATAGTGCAGGAGCTGGCTGGCTGGCATGAGGCAAGAATGGGAAAAGGTGGGGTCAATGGTGAGCCCTGGGCTAGATACATGGGGTGTGAGATGCATGAGATGACATGACAGGGACCCCTGGAAGCTGGTCTGAAAAAGGAATGCACTATGTGATGGCAGGGAACCCTCATTCCTCAGCAGCATGTTAGCATTTTGAGTTGTGACCATTTTTTTGGCGGGGGGATGGAAGCATTATTTCTTTACATTAGTTTCAAATCATGCTATGACATCCACTAAGAGCAGGATATGACATCCACTAAGAGCAGGACATCAGGCAAGAATACCATGAAACCATATCCACCCCAGAAAGGGGGATACAGAAGTGAGGCATGTCTTCTCATTTATCTCAGAGGAGGTTACTTGGAAGTTACAGCCACACTCATGGGAGGGTAGCTGCAACCTCAGGCCTTGATCTGGGACAGAGGTGTTATGACTTACTAGTTGCCTATTAGCCACATGGAAACTGATATTGTACACGGCATTTGCTTTATTAAATAAATACATTTACAAATGGGTACAGGTGCCCTGTTTATAATACGTCAAGCCCTGATGCGCCGTTTCACTGCCCTGATCATGTCAGGGCTCTCCTGCTTGATTCTGCGGAACCTCCACCGGAGGAACTCGAGGTCCCTCCGAATGCCAAATCTTCTGCAAGATATATGTTTGTACACCAGGAGTCAGGGGATGGCCCATCTTGCCTTCAGCACACACATTCATTTGGAAATCAAATAGGAGAGACTCACAACACTGATTGGGGGGGGGGCATTACATTGGTACAGATGATGTCATTGAGGCGGACATGAGGACAGAGAGTACCGTTTGTGTGCAGTATTGTAGGGATGTGGGAATGCTTTTCCTTTCTAGTACATAGATTCTATTAATGAATGTGCATGTGCACGTATCACTGATTACCCTTGAATGCAGACTACAGTTTGTGCTTACACTGCTGAGGGAGCTCTTATATGTGTAGCTACAGGAGGGGGGGGGGAGCAAACACTTACCTCTCCAATCTGTCCCTTATCTCACACCAGGCTTCGATGGAGACAGTCCTGGGGGGCAGGTGGTGGTGGTGGCGAAAAAGAATGTGCCTGTGCTACAAGCACAGGTGCACTAGGCACAGAGTCTCCTGCTCACTAAAATTTGGCTCCCGTCTGAGAGCCATGTTTCTCAGTGAATAACCGTTGGAAAACGTGCATCGCCTTATACGGACGCCCATGCGTGATGGACGTCCTTACATGCACAGTTCCATATATGGACGGGTCAGTACGTGCATGTCCTGGCATACATAATGGCTCCACACACGGATGGCCGTCATGCATGGACGCCCATGGACCATTGTCACGCATGCGGGGCCTTATCTGGATGAATACGTATTCACACGTGCGAAGCCTTCCTTATATGGATCATTATCAAGTGTGCAAACCTGGAAACAACTCCAAAGAAAATACAAATATACCATAAGACAAACTAAAAGATTATATTACAAAACTGAAATTGGACCAAACTGCAAGGACACACATAAACTCTTCCAACTCGTGAATAAAACAATAGATATTACACCAGTCACAACCAACAGCAAAAATGCACCAGGAGCAGACAATCTCGCGAGATATTTCAATGAGAAAATCGTACAATTGCGACTTAAGATACCTGTCAGTACCATCGACTATGCTGAATTCCTTGACTGTCTAGAACCAGACCCTGGCGTATACCCAGCAGACAGAACCTGGACCAACTTCGAGACACTATCAGAGGATATCATCTCCCAAATGCTCAAAAGATTTGCCAAATCTCATTGCAAACTAGACATATGTCCAAACAACCTTATGACATCTGCTCCTCAACAATTTATAACAGGCATAACAAAAAACTTGAATTATATGTTACAAAATGGACTCTTCCCGAAGGAGAAAGGAAACATTCTACTCACCCCCATACCCAAAGATGCAAAAAGTGCCAGTGAACTAACCAACTACAGGCCAGTAGCATCCATTCCCTTAATAACCAAACTAACGGAAGGGATGGTGACGAAACAACTCACAAACTATTTAAATAAATTCTCAATACTCCATGACTCCCAGTCAGGATTTCGGTCTAACCACAGTACTGAAACAGTACTAGTTACACTCATGACTAAATTCAAACAAATGATTGCAACTGGAAAAAAAATACTACTTCTACAATTTGACATGTCAAGCGCTTTCGACATGGTTGATCATGGAATACTACTACATATCCTTGAGTACTACGGAATTGGAGGTAACGTTCTCAATTGGTTCAAGGGATTCCTAACCACACGATCATACCAAGTGACATCTAACTCGACTACTTCAGCCATATGGATACCTGAATGCGGAGTCCCACAGGGATCCCCCCTCTCGCCGACTCTATTCAACTTAATGATGATATCCTTGGCCAAACTATTATCAAATCAAAACCTCAACCCATACATATACGCAGATGACGTAACGATCTACATCCCATTTAAACAAGATTTAAAGAAAATTTCCAATCACATCAACCAAAGTCTCCATATCATGCATTCATGGGCGGATGCATTTCAGCTGAAACTTAATGCAGAAAAAAACCCAATGCCTAATACTTACCTCTCAACATAACACGAACAAATTTATCACCATTAACACACCAAATCTGAACCTTCCAATTTCGGAACCCTAAAAATTCTTGGAGTTACCATCGATCGACACCTAACACTTGAGAGCCACGCGAAAAACACAACCAAGAAGATGTTCCACTCAATGTGGAAATTAAAAAGAGTAAGACCTTTTTTCCCAAGGACTGTTTTCCGTAACCTGGTACAATCAATGGTGGTCAGTCATCTAGACTACTGCAACGCACTCTACGCCGGCTGTAAAGAGCAAATAATCAAGAAACTTCAGACAGCCCAGAACACTGTAGCTAGACTCATATTCGGTAAAACAAAATATGAAAGTGCTAAACCCCTATATGAGAAAAGCTACACTGACTCCCACTTAAAGAACGCATCACGTTCAAAATATGCTCCCTAGTTCACAAAATCATTCACGGAGATGCACCAGCCTACATGTCAGACCTGATAGACCTACCACCCAGGAATGCTAAAAGATCATCCCGCACATTCCTTAATCTGCACTTCCCCAACTGCAAAGCTCTAAAATACAAATGAATGCATGCGTCAAACTTTACCTACTTGAGTACACAGTTATGGAACGCACTACCACGCAACTTAAAAACGATTTACGAACTAACCAACTTCCGCAAACTACTGAAGACCTATCTCTTTAATAAGGCATACCACAAAGATCAACAAATGTGAACATACACAACTCCTCCACATATATTCAGAACTGTCTTACAATATCTGCTTGTTATATTACTATCATGTTTTATCATTATCATGTTACCCAAGAACTTTACAAAACCATAACACTAAATCAATGATTTTCTGGTGAGAATACTAAAAGAAAACTTTAAGACAATCCAGGAATATAAGACCTTTGAAGTAAAAATTATGAAATATTTTTACAACTACCAGACAGGACTTAAAGATCTGGGTTTTCTAGTCCATTACAAACCATAAAATTCTACTGCTTTGTCACTCTAATTTAACATGCACCTTTCCCTGTCTCTCATCCACCTAGCTCACCCTGTTTCTTTCATTACACATTTCCCTTTTGCCCCACTTTTCTCTAATGTATTTTTTCCTTTATATACAGTGTTATACAGAAGTTTTTATTCATATACATAGCCGTGTTTGTTTTGGAAGTGATCGGTTTGCCTGTTCACCTTTCAAAAGGCAGGACTTTAGTTTGACAATGGAGGTTACTCCGATGCGTTGTTAGGAATATACATGATGTGTCACGAATATGCATGTCGTCCATCTCAGCAAGTTTTTTATATTATTTATTATTATCTCACCTCTCCGTATATATATAATGTTATTTTCTATGTATGGTTGAGCACAGCCTTTTTTCATCAGTTTGCTTTTTTGTGTTTTTTTTAGTTTGTGTATACTCATGCACATGCGTGATAGCGCTCTTGTTACTTCTGGCGCGCTCTCTGGGCATTCAAATAACAGACGCAGTGTGTAAACTCTCTTGATGCTTCACTGAGACCGTTTTGACTGTCTGTAGAAGTTGTTTTATCCAGATTGCGGCAAGTGTCTCTTCGTTTTCATACACAGAATTGTAACGCTGTATACTCTACATCGTGCTTCTACAGCACTTACAGATCGATCGGCAGTATTTAACCTTGCACTCGCTGTTCCGCTAGAAGAGCCCTGATACACTAACATCGTCAGGTTTTGCATAGTTTCTATATAGATTTAGCATTACAGTACAAAAGAGTTTTTTTCAATTTTAACATTACTCTGTTCCATAGCTATTCAGTGTATTTTCTCTCCCATAGGGCCATAGTCCCACCATGCCATATACAGTTTTGTATATATACGTTTATTTGGTACTCAACATTACATCATATCATAAGATTAATAATGCTTTTAGATACTGGTTGTGCCGTTTTTATGAATTTCATCAGCAATGTCAATATATGTTTCCATATATATATATATTTTTTTTTATTTTTATTTTTTTTTTAACCAATGCATGCCACATTATTATTTTTATTAGTAATACTCCATTTAAGAAGTTTCATTTTTCAGGTTATATTAACTAAACAAATGCATCGTATCCATTTGTAGTTTTATCATGTTATATACATGTCTAGGCATGCTTTTATATGGTATTGTTATTAGACATTGCTTGTTTTTGATTATTTTTATGTGTGTTCAGTTTAGTATTTTTATTTATATTTAATTTTGTAGACTCCTGAGGAAGGCGCCTTGGCGCCGAAACACAGCTGTGCAGAGTCATTTTTGATGTTACCTAATAAACTTTTACCATTCATACGTCTCCCTCACTGATCAGAAAGAAACTATTTTCCCTACTCCCTCTCTGCTCTCACCTTATCCACCCCACCCTCTTCCTGTGGAATGCTTTGGTGTTTCACTTATATATACTTTTTATTTATCAACATCTGCATATTTCTGATCTGAAGAAAAGTTACCTTCGAAAGCAATCAAAAATATATTAAGTTAGCCCAATGAAAAAGGCATCACTTTCTATTTATTACCTTTTATCTTTGAAACTGAGAATACAGGATGTAATTAGTGAACTTACTATGGTAATAGTGAAGGCACAGAAAAACAACAAAAGCAAAAAGAGTACTGGAGACCACAGTGGCTTTAAGATTAAAAAGTCTCTTTAATAGGAACTCCAGTATTTACCAAGTGTATTTATTTATTTATTCATACATAAATACATACCCCTTATTATTCCGAACATACTTGAGTTCAATGTGGCTAAGGCTAACAGTAAATAAACAACAGAACAGGTTTACAACACCATAAACAAAATATCAAATATAGACCATGGATGGCCAGTTACAAGCTAAGATACTCCATCAATGAATAGAAACCTCTCAAAGAGGAGAGTTTTCAGTCTTTTACGAAATACCAAGTAATCAGGCTGACCCTTGATTGCCATTAGCAGTGAAGTCCACCACTTAGCACCCTGGTATCTAAAGTCAGCAGAGTGAACGGACCTGTAACGCATTCTCTTGCAATCTGGAAGATGAAGTCTAAGGTAGTCCCTAGAACAAGAGGTTATATTGCGTATGGGAATAGTTATTAAGGGCTGCATATAATCTGGTGTCATGCCATATAATAATTGAAAGACAAAAAGACATAATTTAAAAATAATCTTGGCTTTAATGGGCTTCCAGTGCAGCCCGCATAATAATGGAGTGGCTCTATCAAAACGTGATACCTTGAGGACAAGCCTAGGTGCAGTATTTTGGGCCATTTGTAGCCTTTTTAGGACATCCTCCTTACATCCAGTATAGATGGAATTGCAGTAATCAAACGGAGTTAAAACCAAAGATTGGACGAGCAGTCTAAAAATGTCAGGTGAGAAACATGATCTTTGAGACCTGAAGGATTTTTTTTCATTACTGAGGAAACCTGCCTTGAACATGAGGTGACTGTCAATTAAAACACCCAGTATCCTAAGCGTAGAGCCTAGTCGTACGACACATTGTCAATAGTAAAATTATTATATGCGGTACGGTCAAAGGGGTTGGTTACCACAAGAAATGTAGTCTTATCTCTATTTAACTTAAACTCGGAAGCCCATCATTCCAACAAATCCAGACCAAGCCTAATCTTACTGGGTTTTGATAGTGTTACTTGTTGTGTTTAAATCTTCCTTTGTATTTTTGTTTTGGATCTAAAAGAAGTTTGCCAGAGTATTTTTGGAAGTTGCTGGAAGGTCAGTGTGATAAAACAAACACTGAATGGGAGGAGGCTGCTAGCCTTGGCCCAAGCTAAGAGGAGCCAGGGCTGTATTTTCTTTTGAGGAACTGTGACTGGAACTGTAACTTTAGAATAAATGAGTTTTTGAATTGGACTTCTGAAGATATCTTTGGTTTATATTAAAAGAGGCTCATAAATTCTCTGACTGAAAAGCTCCAAGCAATTTTTGAGCACAGTACTGCAGGGAGAATTGGCTGGGGAAATTAAGAAGTGCTTGTCACTTAAGAATGTTTTATGAAATACTAGTAAAAAAGGCCCGTTTCTGACACATATGAAACGGGCGCTAGCAAGGTTTTCCTCGGAGTGTGTATGTTTTGGAGAGTGTATGTGAGAGTGAGTGTGTGTGAGAGAGAGAGAGTGAAAGTGCGAGTGTGTGTGTGTGAGAGAGAGAGAGAGAGAGAGTCTGGGTGTGAGTGTGTCTGTGAGAGAGTGTATGTGTGAGAATGAGGGTGTGTGCAAGTGCGTATGTGAGACAGTGTGATTGAGAGTGTGTTAGATTTGACATAAACTACACGTTACTATGAGCCAGAGGTTATCAATAGAAATCAAACAAAATAAAACATGGAAAAGAAAATAAGATGATACCTTTTTTATTGGACATAACTTAATACATTTCTTGAATAGCTTTCGAAGGTTGTCCTTCTTCCTCAGATCGGAAATATTTCCGATCTGAGGAAGAAGGGCAACCTTCGAAAGCTAATCAAGAAATGTATTAAGTTATGTCCAATAAAAAAGGTATCATCTTATTTTCTTTTTCATGTTTTATTTTGTTTGATTTCTATTGATAACCTTTAAGAGTGGACTAACACGGCTACCACACCTCTCTACTTATGAGCCAGAGGTAAGAGGGGTAGGATTGGAAGAAATGACCTTTAAAGCCAAGTTGGTAAACCAAAGGGAGTACCATTAAGATAAAATTAGTTAAGTTACCCAGCAAAACAGTTGAGTAAAGTTGATCCCTTTGTTAGGCTAGTGAGTGTTTTGTTTCAAGTGGACATATCAAAAGAAAGCAAGAAGCATGGACTATTTATTTACCTTGATGGATTTTGTTTGTGTATAGGGGCCAGTGTTTCCATTTTCTTCTATTTATGGCTGCATATCTTTTCTAGGAGTTTGTTGTGTGCCGTGAACACTCCTCCACGCGATGCACCTGCCGCCGCGCAATGCGCTCCCCCTCCTGCCGCCATCCCACCCTACCGTGTCGTAGTTTTGCTGGAGGGGGACCCAAAATCCCGCCAGCAGAAGTCCTCTATTGTGTGCTGTGATGACTCCGACGTGCTCTTCAGCATTGCTAGCCTGTGCAGGGCGGGGTTCTGTACGTCTGACGTCCTGCATGTGCAGGACGTCAGACGCACAGAAGCCCTGCCTGCAGAGGCTAGTAATACTGAAGATCATGCCGGAGTCAGAAGACAGGACTTGTTCTTGCAGGGTTTCGGGTTCATCTGCGGCAAAGCTACGCGTCGGTGGGTGGGTAGGGGTGGGGGTGGGTGTTGCTTCATCTGCATTTTGTTGCAGGGCTTATTTTGTTTCCTGGATTTTCATGGGTGGCTTGGTGGGGGGGCGGCGTGGGGGTGGGTGTTGCACCTCCAGCATTTGGAAGCGGGGCTTCTTTTTTTTGTGGTTTTTCGTGGGTGGCTTTGGGGGGGGGGGGCGGCGCGGGGGGTGGGTGTTGGACATCCAGGGGGAGGAGTAGGGAAACACGCGGCCCCTGCTTGGTTTCAATTCGTTCGTTGACACCCTTAACGTTCTGTGGGCAAAGGTTCTGAACTCACAGCACAACGTTAAAGGGTTCGTTCAACGTCATGACGTTTGACGCGAGGGCGGGGCACAGAGACATAGTGGGATGGCTTCACCACCATGAACTTACGAACCCTTTATCGTTGTGCTGTGAGTTCAGAACCTTTGTCCTCAGAACGTTGAGGGTGCGTTTTATTATAATAAATTTCACTAGGGAAACTTCAACCAGGCACTTGGGAAGAGTGTGAGGAGAATAAAAAGTTTCCCCAGGAACTGTATCATACCTATTGGAACTAATCTATTTGTTTAAAACAGTTTTTGATTGACAGGGTTTTGAAAGAAAGGTGGAAAAGCAGAGGACAAGGATTGCTTAAAAGAACAAACTTTCTGCAATTACCCTTTTCCCCATGACATGAATATATTTCATTTTGTTGTGAAGAAAACTTACATTAATGTTATTAACTAGCAGGCATGTAATATTGTGCACACCATTGTAGATAGTTTTCTTTATAGCTTTCTGGGACATTGTGTGTGGGGGGGGGGGGGGGGGGGGAGGTTCTCAAACTCTGTTCTCAAAATTTAGAAGAAAAAAAAGATAATGAAATAGAATTGATGTTGTTCATCCCCAGTGAACCAGAAAGCCAGAGGTCTAGAGCACTCCTCTTCATGGAAATACAGTGGAAAGGGCACAACATCTGGGCACAACTTCACAAAACATACCAACTGACACCAAATTCCTTCCCCTAACCCCAGACCCTGAAGAATGACAGCAGAATGCTTACTCAAGGTGTGTCACTGCAAACTTGCCGAATTTGTTTAGCAAAGACTATGGGAAAAAAAAAGTGTTTTAGAAAACTATACTACACTATCTACGTCTTGTATAGGGGAAAGGGAATGGGACTTGATATACTGCCTTTCTGTGGTTTTTGCAACTACATTGAAAGCGGTTTACATAGAGGGGCATAATCGAATGGGGACGACCATCTCTAAGGGTGCCCATCTCTAAGGACGTCCTGGCGAAGGGGCGGGGAAACCGCTATTATTGAAACAAGATGGGCGTCCATCTTTCGTTTTGATAATACGGTCAGGGACACCGAAATCTCAACATTTAGGTCGATCATCTATAAGGTCGACCTAAATGTTGAGATGGGCGACCTTAGAGATGGTCGTCCCCAGTTTTCGGCGATAATGGAAACCGAGGACGCCCATCTCAAAAACAACCAAATCCAAGCCATTTGGTCGGGGGAGGAGCCAGCACTCGTAGTGCACTGGTCCCCCTCACATGCCAGGACACCAACTGGGCACCCTAGGAGGCACTGCAGTGCTGAGTCCCCTAACCCCCTCCCCAAAACCCAGTCCCCACAACTGTACACCACTACCATAGCCCTAAGGGGTGAAGGGGTGCACCTACATGTGGGTACAGTGGATTTCGGGTGGATTTTGAAGGGCTCACATTTACCAGCACAAGTGTAACAGGTGGGGGGGGGGGATGGGCCTGGGTCCGCCTGCCTGAAGTGCACTGCACCCACTAAAACTGCTCCAGGGACCTGCATATTGCTGTCATGAAGCTGGGTATGACATTTGAGGCTGGCATAGAGGCTGGCAAAAATTATTTTTTAGGGTGGGAGGAGGTTGGTGACCACTGGGGGAGTAAGGGGAGGCCATCCCCAATTCCCTCCGGTGGTCATTTGGTCAGTTTGGGCACCTTTTTGAGGCTTGGTCGTGAAAAAAAATGGACCAAGTAAAGTCGACCAAATGCTCGTCAGGGACGCCCTTCTTTTTTCCATTATCGGCCAAGGTCGGCCGAGGATGACCATCTCTAAAGCATGCCCCAGTCCCGCCTTCGCTATGCTTCTGACACGCCCCCATGACGGACTGCAGTTGAGGACGCACAAAATTGGCTTTCGATTATGCTGATTTGGGTGACCCTGAGAGAAGGACGCCCATCTCCAGATTTGTGTCGGAAGATGGGTGCCTTTCTCTTTTGAAAATGCCCCTGATAGTCTATACATGTACAGTGGGGGAAATAAGTATTTGATCCCTTGCTGATTTTGTAAGTGTGCCCACTGACAAAGACATGAGCAGCCCATAATTGAAGGGTAGGTTATTGGTAACAGTGAGAGATAGCACATCTCAAATTAAATCCGGAAAATCACATTGTGGAAAGTATATGAATTTATTTGCATTCTGCAGAGGGAAATAAGTATTTGATCCCCCACCAACCAGTAAGAGATCTGGCCCCTACAGACCAGGTAGATGCTCCAAATCAACTCGTTACCTGCATGACAGACAGCTGTCGGCAATGGTCACCTGTATGAAAGACACCTGTCCACAGACTCAGTGAATCAGTCAGACTCTAACCTCTACAAAATGGCCAAGAGCAAGGAGCTGTCTAAGGATGTCAGGGACAAGATCATACACCTGCACAAGGCTGGAATGGGCTACAAAACCATCAGTAAGACGCTGGGCGAGAAGGAGACAACTGTTGGTGCCATAGTAAGAAAATGGAAGAAGTACAAAATGACTGTCAATCGACAAAGATCTGGGGCTCCACGCAAAATCTCACCTCGTGGGGTATCCTTGATCATGAGGAAGGTTAGAAATCAGCCTACAACTACAAGGGGGGAACTTGTCAATGATCTCAAGGCAGCTGGGACCACTGTCACCACGAAAACCATTGGTAACACATTACGACATAACGGATTGCAATCCTGCAGTGCCCGCAAGGTCCCCCTGCTCCGGAAGGCACATGTGACGGCCCGTCTGAAGTTTGCCAGTGAACACCTGGATGATGCCGAGAGTGATTGGGAGAAGGTGCTGTGGTCAGATGAGACAAAAATTGAGCTCTTTGGCATGAACTCAACTCGCCGTGTTTGGAGGAAGAGAAATGCTGCCTATGACCCAAAGAACACCGTCCCCACTGTCAAGCATGGAGGTGGAAATGTTATGTTTTGGGGGTGTTTCTCTGCTAAGGGCACAGGACTACTTCACCGCATCAATGGGAGAATGGATGGGGCCATGTACCGTACAATTCTGAGTGACAACCTCCTTCCCTCCGCCAGGGCCTTAAAAATGGGTCGTGGCTGGGTCTTCCAGCACGACAATGACCCAAAACATACAGCCAAGGCAACAAAGGAGTGGCTCAGGAAGAAGCACATTAGGGTCATGGAGTGGCCTAGCCAGTCACCAGACCTTAATCCCATTGAAAACTTATGGAGGGAGCTGAAGCTGCGAGTTGCCAAGCGACAGCCCAGAACTCTTAATGATTTAGAGATGATCTGCAAAGAGGAGTGGACCAAAATTCCTCCTGACATGTGTGCAAACCTCATCATCAACTACAGAAGACGTCTGACCGCTGTGCTTGCCAACAAGGGTTTTGCCACCAAGTATTAGGTCTTGTTTGCCAGAGGGATCAAATACTTATTTCCCTCTGCAGAATGCAAATAAATTCATATACTTTCCACAATGTGATTTTCCGGATTTAATTTGTGATGTGCTATCTCTCACTGTTACCAATAACCTACCCTTCAATTATGGGCTGCTCATGTCTTTGTCAGTGGGCACACTTACAAAATCAGCAAGGGATCAAATACTTATTTCCCCCACTGTACTTATTTGTACCTGGGGCAATGGAGGGTTAAGTGCCTTGCCCAGAGTTGCAAGGAGCTGCAGTGGGAATCAAACCCAGTTCCCCAGGATCAAAGTCTGCTGCACTAACCAGTAGGCTACTCCTCCACTCCAAAAATGACTTCACGGCGGTTTACACATCCAAGAAAAACTCTTCATATGAAGATGAATTACATATCAATAAAAAACAAACAAATAGTATACCAGGTACATATCTTACTTCACTTAATGTCAATGAATCAAACATTCTAAAAAATTCTCAGAAACAAAAATATAGAAAACTGTTTAATGTCTAAAAGTAGTGAATTACAAAGTCTTGCTCCTTGAACTCAGAATGAACTTTCATGAATAGACTTATAGTGCACGTTAATAACTGAGGGATAGCTCAAACAAAGTCGTAGAAAAACAAAGCTTACAGCCCTGAGACGATATCACCAGTAAATCCCCTACTCCCTCGAAATTTGATCCACACAAAGACTTATGAACCATACTATTAACTTTAAACTGGATACTTTTCTGGATAGTTAACCAATGAAGATCTCTCAAAACAGGGGAAACTATCAAATTTATTCAGGCCAAAGATCAGCCTTGCTGCTGTATTCTGAAATAATTGCAGGCACCTTTGCAACCCAACTGAAACATAGTTAGAAAGATAATTACAAAAATCCAGTTGGGGAAATAACACTGCCTGTACTATAGTTCTAAAACTACCCTGGGATAGTGAAGATCTAATCGCTCTTAACTGTATACGCCTTTAAAAAATCCTTTTACTATGTGCATTAATTTGTCGTTCATATGATAATTTAGAGTCCAATATAATACCTAAAACTTTTGAATGGTCATCAATTGTTAAGCTTTCTCCTGAAGGTAATGTTACTGTCCTATCTGGAAGATGATCATAATCCCCAAACCACAAAAGTTTTGTTTTTTGCTCATTTAACTTTAAAAAATGATCAGTTGCCCATTCATCTATGACTCAAATATAATTTTGTACCTTAGTAATAGTGTCTGAGAATTTCATTAAAGCAGAACATAAAAGGAAAATGTCATCTACATATGACAAGAGAAAAATGCCTAAATCTGTAAGAAATTTCCCCAATGAACTAAGGTAAATATTAAACAAAGAAGGAGAAAGAAGAGAACCCTGCGGAACCCCGCAACCCAGATTCCAACGAAAAGAATTTCCATTTTTACCTTTCACGATCTAGAAACAAAAAACTGTTTAAACTAGGTGAGCACTGAGCTTGTTATTCCTAATTCACTCAATCTAATCAATAAGATGATGTGATTAATAGCATCAAATGCTGCAGAAATATCAAACTGAAGCAGAAGGACCTGATGTCCTCTACTTAGATAATATTTTACCTCTGAAGTGAGAATGAGAAGCAATGTTTCTGTGTTGTGCCTTGGTCTAAACCCATTTTGTGTCTTATGTAAAATGTTGCATGATTCAATAAAATTCTGTAATTGCTCATTTACTGAATATTCAAGTAGTTTTGCCATCCAAGGAATACTTGCTACTGGATGGTAATTCTCAGTTAATGTTAAATCAGCCCCTATAATTTTAGGGAGATGAGTCAATATAATAAATTCCTCTTCACTAAGAACAGCCAGACTGTGCCAGCAAGCCTACATCTGGACACTTATTCCATGCTGACAACTAGAACTATCTAACAAAAATAATTTCAGGCCCCACTGACTAAAGCCATGATCCAGATTACAATTTCCAGTCATGGCTGAAAACCCCCCAGGCTGGCTGGCTGGGCACTGCAATCTAAAGCAATCTCCTCGAATCAGGCCCTAATGAAGTTTGTCAGACACAAACTACTCAGCAAGGATTTGTGTCTCACTGTTTGAAACATTATTGCTGAATAGGGCAGTTAACCAGCCCTGCTGGTAAACAGTGAAGTTATACCAACACTATACAGCTCCAGGTCACATTGAGAGATGATCCTTGCCTTTGGGAATTAAACTTATGCTGCAAGGGCAGAGCAGAAGCACAGATATAGCAGTTATAATAGATTGCTAGCCTATGCATTATCATTGCTCTAGTTTAAAGAAAACCAGCAAAATTACTTGAATTGGATTAGGTTACAGCAAACTACGTTTTTATTTGTACAGTTCTTCAAAGCTGCAAGATAACAAATAGCCAACTATTATGCTATATTGGTTACTTTGGAGACAAAAGTTCTATCTATTTTATTCATAGCTTATATTGTGCCGTATCTCCAAATGGATTCACTGTGGATTATAAGACAAGAAGCATCTCAGGGTTACGGTCTGTCACAGTGACAGTCACCGGTAGTGAGCCCTTGTGTTGTTCTCAACTCCGGGGAACCAGGTCCGAAAACTGGAAGACTGCAGTTAGTTCCCGAACAAGCAGTCAGAAAGCCCAGCGCTTCACCTGCGATGACCACCGTTTCCCCAGAGGTTGAGCACCCAGGTGCAGACAGCTGGCAGGACTTGAGGAGGGACTGGACCGGAACGGACTACCAGGAACGGACTCCACAACAGGAACAGTCTGGAAAGTGGAGAATGAGGCAGGCCAATGGCCTAGGAGGTATAGGCAAGTGGCTAGCAGAAGACAGCGTCAGGTTCAGGCTAGAGGTTTAGGCAGGCAGCAAGCAGAGATGGTGTCAGGTTCAGGCAGGCATCAAGCAGAGACGGCATCAGGTTCAGGCTAGGAGTCAGGCAGGCAGCAAGCAGAGACAGTATCTAGTTCAGGCTAGAAGTTCAGGCAGGTAGAATCAGACAGAATGTCACAAAGAACCACACCTGGAGTACTCCAACTAGGAAGTAGCTGAGACACCTCTTTAGTGCTGAGGTTATCTGACATTATTGGGACTCCCAATGTCAGGAAAGAGGATGTCCAGGAAGCGACCACCCCCGAAAGGCAGGAGCTGAGAGTGCCAAGCGCATCAACAAATACAGCAGAAGGTCCCTGCCTCTCGCATTCTCCCAGGTGCAGAGGATGCGGCCGTGTGTGACGCCCACAGCTCGACTGACATTGAGAGTTGGCTAATGGCGCTGTGGCCGCATGCAACGCCCGCAGTGCATCTGGTGAGGTGAGTGTGACACTCAGATGGAATTCCAGGTGTTAATTAATAACATAAGTCAAACCATACTTATCTCTGAAAATACTAGAGACTTCAACTGCTTTCTAAATGGAAAATAAAGTTGGATAGACCTAACCTGATGCTGTATTTCATTTCACATTTTTGCTCCAAGATATTGAAAAGAATTAAGCTAATACTTTTTTTCATAATCCCCCTAAGACTTGGAAACATCAGCAAACGAAAGTTGATGGAACAAGAAGTTTGCCCTGTAGATGTAGTGTTAAGTATTTATAAAGTTAATTACTTCTTGGCAGTAAGCAGATTTTGCTCTGCTGTGTGAAGCAACAAAAGGGTCACAGGTATTTATGAGGTGCTAGTTAAACTGCAAAAGACACTTGTTCAAGAACAGAGGGAGGGCAGAGGAAGTAAATGGAACACTCACTGAAGGCAGATCTGCTAAGTCTCCCGCATTGACAGGCAGATGATCAAAAGCCCCGTGCTGTTCTAAACAGCGCTCTAAAATAGTACTGGAACATCGTGGGGCGCTATTAGACCTATGATCAGAGATAATGCATGCAAATTTAAGCAGCGCAATTATCTCTGATTATGGGGTAGAAGTGCAGGAGAATTGTGCCTGAGCATGCGCTCAGCACAAACCTCCCGGACTTGTTTGACAGGTCTGGGCTGGAGACCAATGAAAAGAGAAGGACGCCCATCTTTAAATCGAAAGATGGACGTCCTCAACTGCCCTGTTGCAGGGACGGCCAAATTTCAAGGGGGTGTCGGAGCTATAGAGATGGGGCAGTTGAGGACATCCAAAATTTGGACGTTTCTGCAATGGGCAGTTAAGGACGTCCAAAATTGGATGTTTTTATGAGAAAGACATCTTTCTCATAGAAACATCCAATTTTGGACGTCCTTAACTGCCCATTGCCAAAACATCCAAAATTTGGACATCCTCAACTGCCCCGTCACAGAAACATCCAAATTTTGGATGTCCTCAACTGCCCTCACTGGCAGATTTGCTGTGGGGGGGGGGGGGGGGGAATGGGGGCCTGACAGCATGCAAATGCATGCTGGACAGGGCTCACCATTCCTCCCCAATGATTTGCAAACCCTAACGCCAGCTCGGAGCTGGCGTAGGGTTTGTCGCAGCCAGCGACCCAATCTTTGGCGCACTGGACACTGATCATTGGGGATGTATGCGTTAAGCGCTGATTAGCATGCATTTGCAGGCTACTTGTGCTAAGAGCCCTGTTTAGCATGCATTTGCATGCTACTTGCACTAAGAGCCCTCAAGCGCGTTGTTTCATGCCCTCGAGGACTCTGATCATGGGGCGGTAGCAAATGCCAGCACTAGTATGGCGCTAACAGCCTCTAGCGCAGGCGTTTGCTTTTGATCATCTGCCTGTCAGTGGAAGGGGAAGAGGGTCATGGAGAGAGAGGCAGGAGATGCTAAATGGAGAGGGGGAGGAAAAATGATAGAGAGTGGGAACTCTGGATAGAAGGGGTAGAAAGAGAGAAATGATGAGTGGAAAGATGGGGACAGAAAGTGGGGAATACGCTCAATGGATAAGGCCTGGAAAGAGAGAAGGGTAGAAGGATGGGGAGAAAGGGGGAGACCATGGCTGGAAGGATAGCGAGAGAAAGAGGATAGGTGCTGGATGGAAGGTGGGACAGAAAGAGGGGAGACGCTGGATGAGAGGATGCAGAAGAAAGTCACAGGAAGGATGGGGAGAGAAAGAGGGAAAATGCTGGATGGATGGTTAGAGAGAGAAAGCGGGCAAAAATGGAAAGTTAGGGAGAGAAAAAAAGATGCTGGATGGAAGGATGCAGAGAGAAATAGGGGTAGACACTGGAAGGATGGAGAGAGAGAGAGGGAAGAGGCTAGATGGAAGAGTTGGAAGAGAAAGAGGAGAGACGCTGGATGGAAGGAAGCAAAGAGGGGAGACACTGGAAGGATGGGTAGAGAGAGGTGAAATGCTGAATGGAAACCGGCAAAGAGACACTGGATGGAAGGAAGAGAAAAGAGAGGGAGATGTTGGGTGGCAGGATGGGGAGAGAAAGAGGGAAGACGCTGGATGAAAGAGTAGGGACAGAAAGAGGGGAGATGTTGGATGGAAAGGGGGAGAGGATAAAGTTAGTGAAAGACTGGAGAATAAGAGGAAAGGGCATAGGGGAGAACAAGGGTGTGGGTAGGATAAGTAGATGAAGTAAAAGGTAGAACAAGGGTGAAGGAAAGGTAAGTAGATGAAGTAAAAATAGGGAACTGAAAGTCTTGATAGTAATAACGAATTAAATCTGGACAGAAAGGTAGAAAAATAAATTGAAGAAAACTGAAAAAAAAAAAACCAGGAGAGAGAAAAATGACAAATGGACAAGAAACCCTGGCAAGTACTACTACTATAAATCATTTCTATAGCGCTACTAGTCGTACGCAGTGCTTCACAATTTAATATGAAGAAAAGACAGTCCCTGCTCAAAAGAGCTAACAATCTAAATCAGAGAGGTGTGGTAGCTGTGTTAGACGAAGAAGGGCAACCTTCGAAAGCTAATAAAAAAATGTATTAAGCTATGTCCAATAAGAAAGGTATCATCTTATTTTCTTTTCCATGTTTTATTTTGTTTGATTTCTATTGATAATCTAAATCAGGACACACAGACAGGACAAATAAGGGATAAGGGTAGGACAGACAGATAGGACATATGGGAAAGGGACTAATGAAGAGAGAAAGACAAGATAAAGGTTACGAGCAGGTGACAAGTTAGGAATTAAAAGCAGCATCAAACAGGTAGGCCTTTAGCCCGGATTTGAAGGCGGCAAGGGATGGAGCTTGACGTAATGGCTCAGGGAGTCTATTCCAGACCTAAGGTGCAGCAAGATAAAAGGAACGGAGTCTGGAGTTAGCGATGGAGGAGAAGGGTACAATTAGGAGAGATCTGCCTAGTGAATGGAGTTCCTGTGAAGAAGTGTAGGGAGAGATGAGAGTGGAGAGGTAGTGAGGGGCAGCAGAGTGAATGCACTTATAGGTTAATAAGAGGAGCTTGAACTGTATACGGAAACGGATAGGGAGCCAGTGAAGTGACTTCAGAAGAGCGCTGATATGGGCATAGCGACTTTGGCGAAATATTAATCGTGCAGCAGCATTTTGAACAGATTGAAGAGGAGAGAGATGGCTGGGTGGAAGACCGGTGAGAAGCAAGTTGCAGTAGTCCAAGCGAGAGGTGATGAGAGTGTGGATGAGGGTTCTGGTAGCGTGCTCAGAAAGGAGAGGGCGAATTTTGGTGATATTACAGAGGAAGAACGACAGGTTTTAGCAATCTGCAGAGAAGGAGAGGGAGGAGTCGAAGATGACCCCAAAGTTACGAACAGATAAGACAGGAAGAATGAGTGTGTTGTCGACAGAAATGGAGAGTGGGGGAAGGAGAGAGGTTAGCTTAAGTGGGGAGAGGTTGGCTTAGGTGGGAAGATAAGGAGCTCAGTTTTGGACATATTGAGCTTAAGGTGGCAGTGAGACATCCAAGGCAGCAATGTCAGATAGGCAGGCAAATATCTTGGCCTGGATTTCTGCCGAGATTTCTAGTGTGGAGAGGTATATCTGGGAGTCATCAGCGTAAAGGTGATATTGAAAACCATGGGCTGAGATCAGAGCACCAAGGGAGGAAGTATAGATGGAGAAAAGGAGGGGTCCTAGGACAGATCCTTGAGGTACACCCACTGAGAGCGGGATAGATGAAGAGGAGGATCCACCAGAGTAAACACTAAAAGTACGCTGAGAGAGATAAGAAGAAAACCAATAAAAAGCAGAGTTCTGAAATCCAAGTGAGGACAGCGTGCCAAGGAGTAGGCAGTGATCGACAATGTCAAAAGCAGCAGAAAGATCAAGAAGGATGAGAATAGAATAGAGCCCTTTGGATTTAGCCAGGAATAGATCATTGGAGACTTTAGCAAGTGCAGTTCCAGTTGAATGAAGGGGGCAAAAGCCAGATTGGAGAGGATCAAGAATAGCTTGAGAAGAAAGAAAGTCGAGGCAGCGATGGAAGACAGCACGTTCTAGTATCTTGGTTAAGAAAGGGAGGAGGGAGATGGGGCAATAGTTGGAAGGAAAGGTAGGATCCAGAGAAGGTTTTTTGAGGAGTGGAGTGACTACGGCATGTTTGAAGGCATCAGGGACAGTCGAAGTGGAAAGTGATAGATTGAGGATATGACAGATGAAAGGGGTGACAGCAGGAGAGATAGTGTTGAGTAGATGAGTGGGGATAGGTCAGTGGTGCAGGTGGTTAGTTTTGAGGATGAAAGAAGAAGTAAAGTTTCTTCTTCAGTGATTTCGGAAAAGGAAGGAAAGGAGGCGGGGGTAAGAGGGTTGAGAGAGTGGACTAAGGGAAGAGGGGGTGGAGAAGAGCTGGTTGCGAATTCAAGTTTAATCTTGTGAACCTTATCGTGAAAGTAATCAGCCAAAGTCTGGGGAGAAAGTGAAGGGGGAGTTGAAGAGAGAGTTTAGCGTGGCAAAGAGACGTCAAGGGTTCAAACCAATAGAGTTAGTTAATTGGATATACTAAACCTGTTTGGCAAGTTGGAGAGCAGATTAGAAGGAGGTCAGTAAGAATTTGAAGTGTATGAAGTCAGCATGGGCTCAAGATTTAAGCCAAAGGCGCTCAGCAGAGCGGGCACAAGAGCGTAGGTAGCGGATAGTAGGGGTCATCCAAGGCTGGGGTTTGGTACGTTTAACAGGACGAGACATGGGAGGAGCGAGAGTGTCCAGAGTAGATGACAGAATAGTATTATAGGAAGAGACAGCCTCATTGACGGACTTGGTTGAGAAAAGATTAGAGATACTGGAGGACAGGGTAGAAGGGTTAATAGCCTGTAGATTCCTAAACGTGTTGGTTAGAATAGGACAGGACTGAAGAGGAAGGTGTTGAAGTGTGAAAGTTAAAAGATGATGGTCAGATAGGGGAAGAGCTGAGGCAAGGAAATTGGAGGGTGAGCAGTTGGAGAAGAATACAAGATCAAGACAGTGGCCATTCTGGTGAGTAGGGGGTGGTGGAGCACAGTTGAAGATTGAAGGAGGATGTTAAGGCAAGAAATTGAGAAGTATAAGAGTTAGAGGGGTCATTAACATGAAAGTTAAAATCCCCAAGAATGAGGGAAGGAGATGAAGGTTCAAGAAAGGAGAGCCAGGCATCAAAGTCAGTGAGAAAGGAAGAGGGGGATTTAGCAGGGGGTTGATAAATGACTGCTACCTGGAGAGGTAGAGGAGCGAATAGACGGATCGAGTGGACTTTAAAGGAAGAAAAGCAGTGAAACTGAGGTGGAAGAATGGGTTGATATTTACAGGAGGGTGAGAGTAGTAGTCCGACTCCGCGGCCAACTGAGTGAGGAGTATGGGAGAAGAGATAACCTCCATGACAAAGGGCCACAATTGAAGAAGAGTCTTCAAGGCAAATCCAGGTTTCAGTTAGGGCAAGCAGATGAAGGGTATGAGAGATAAAGAGATCATGGATGTAGGAGAGTTTGTTGCAGACAGAGCAGGTGTTCCATAGAGCACAGGAGAAGGGCAGAGAAGAAGGGGGGTGGAGAGGAATAGAAATAAGATTAGAGGTATCACGGTAAGGCCTGGCAAGAGAGTTAAGTGAAGACGAACGAAAGCAGAAAAAAAAAGATAATGGGACCAACACAACTGGCAAAAGTAAATGGCCAGACAACAAAGGTAGAGAAAATAATTTTATTATTAATTCAGGATAAAGTAATGTGTTAGCTGTGTTAATAAAGGTTAATAAATACAAATAAAACACAAAATAGAAATAAGATAATACCTTTATATGGGACTAATTTTAATACATTTTTGAGTAGCCTTCAGAGACCAACACTTCTTTCCTCAAGTCAGGAGAGAATACCATAACAGCAGTATACTGTCTTGACCTGACCTGAGGCAGGAGATTTGGCCTTTGAAAACTAATGAAAAAAAGTATAAGGCTAGTCCAATAAAAAGGTATCTTATTTTCTGTTTTCAAGTGCCTGAACTTAGCATGTGCGGGAGGTCCTGCATCAGTGGCTGAAGCACACTGCCGACTGCTGCACTGCTCAAACAGCACGGTAGGGGGCTCATGCAGTGGACTTCTTCAGCTAGCGGGACTTGGGCATCTCTGCCAGTGATTCAACCAGTGCCACAATTTTGGAGTGGGCTTAAGCTCAAAGTGGGGGGGGGGGGGGGGGAGGGGGCAAAGCCCCTTGCGGTTATGCTCCTGGAAGAAATAGATGCTGGATAGAGGGTAATAGAGTGAACTGATACACTCCCTCTTACCCATCCCTGCTGTCACTGGTGTTAAATAAAATATTTTCTGCAATGGCCATGGGATTGAGGTATGCTGGGGTGGAGCCATGAAGCAGAATGGGCAGGGGCTGGGGGCATATACTAAAATCTTCCTCTCAAAAATAAGGACCCCTTGGCAGCTCCTTGAAGGGGAAAGTTGTACATTTCCTAAATGCCCTGGAAGCAGCATTATTCAGTACCACCACCTGCTGTCCATAACATGTGACTGCAGCACTCTCCAGAGACCTCCACTTTTAAACATCTAAACCTCTAAAAATAAACCAGGCACCAAACAGAAATATGAAGCAACCTCCACCTATTATTTTACAAACTTCTGTTCTCCCCCTCCCAAATGTTCTAATTTTCCTTTCTTTTTCTATTTGATGTATTCACTTGCCTCCTGTTGCATTGTTCAGTCTAGCTTTTCTCATTCCTCTGCTTTCCCAAAATGTGATGATAAAAAATTTTTCAAAAAAAGTTGCTTACCCACTAATCAGATAACCAGGGGCCCACAGCCACAAAGATCAAGTTGATTTCTGTGCTTTATTCATTGTTGTAAGGTTCGTTCCTGAACCCAGTAGCCAAATATAGATATATCCTGTCACTAATCTGCATATCTACAACTCCATTTTGCCATATATTAAAGAATAGCTTAGAAGCACCATGAGGGAAGCATTCACAGTTAATGAGATGATTCTAAATTTATCTCTCTATTGTTATTTTGGGTAATGTTGGGTGAATGTTTAGAGAATCCTTTATTTTCGATGACGTTCCGTTCCTTTCCTTTTCCAATTTTATTGTACATCACTTTGATTTATAAAATTCAATGTGAAGAAATGCAAAGTGATGCACTTAGGGAGTAGAAATCCACGGGAGAGTCTGATATATACGGACGGGGAGAGAGATCTTGGGGTGATAGTATCTGAGGATCTGAAGGTGGCGAAACAGTGTGACAAGGCAGTGGCCGTAGCTAGAAGGTTGCTAGCTATATAGAGAGAGGTGTGACCAGCAGAAGAAAGGAGGTGTTGATGCCCCTGTATAAGTTATTGGTGAGGCCCTGCCTGGAGTATTGTGTTCAGTTTTGGAGGCCGTATCTTGCTAAGGATGTAAAAAGAACTGAAGCGGTGCAAAGAAAAGCTATAAAAAAGGTATGGGATTTGCGTTACAAGACGTATGAGGAGAGACTTGCTCACCTGAACATTTATACCCTGGAGGAAAGGAGAAACAGGGGTGATATGATACAGACGTTCAAATATTTGAAAGGTATTAATCCGCAAACGAACCTTTTCTGGAGATGGGAAGTAGTTGAACTAGAGGACATGAAATGAGATTGAAGGGGGGAAGACTCAAGAAAAATGTCAGGAAGTATTTTTTCACGGAGAGAGTGGTGGATGCTTGGAATGCCCTCCCGCGAGAGGTGGTGGAGAGGAAAACAGTAACGGAATTCAATGCGTGGGATAAACATAGAGGAATCTTGTTCAGAAGGAATGGATCCTCAGAAGCTTAGCGGAAATTGGGTGGCAGAGCCGGTGGGGGAGGCAGGGCTAGTGCTGGGCAGACTTCTACGGTCTGTGCCCTGAAAGACGCTGTCGCCATCTTTGTTCACATTATATAGGGCAGAGCTGTCGCTAAAATACCTCCAGGGTAAGTGTGTCTTAATAATATTTTCCCTGTTTATATCCCATAGAAGTGTGATTGGGTTATCTACATGGGAGCTAATGTCTTTTTTGTGTGTTTATAGGGGTGGTCCCTTGAGACAGCTCGGTCTCAGGCAAAACATATGTCGGGCATTTTACCCCCTGAGCTTGAGGATAGATGGACATTTAAAAGCTAAGTTAAATATATATAAAAGTCTTGAATTAGTTTATAGTGGACCTATGAAGATGATTCATGTTGTCTAACGTTGCCATTACAATAAATATAATGGCAACGGACATCGCTGAGGTCATTTAAATCATGAAGTGATAGCGGTTTGGAAGCTGTATATTAAAGTTACACATTAAGTTGTTGCTAGTTGGATATACTGAAATTATTACTCTGGATTGTATGTTTGTTATCCAACAACCAGCTACAAAACAATAGCCGTTTGTGTGGGTTGTATACGATCTAATAATGGCCACTGAATTTGAAGGATATACTGAGGAACAAATTCAGAAATTGTTGCAGCAACCCTTGCTGCTAGAAGGTGATGAAAGCCCCGATCCCTCTGGTTCCTGGATGGAGTTAGAAAATTTACAGAAACGGCTAACAAGGGCAGAGCTTCATGCAAGTACGCTGGCTCAATATTTGAGAAAAGCATGGATTCCGAGAGGTCTAAGAATCATTAAAGAACCAAAAATTTTTGTAACTGATAAGACTTTTGTTGAGAAATGGTCGGCTATATTGAATAAATGTAGCCGGGATCTGACGGCTTTGATTGTTGAGACCACGATTCAAGTTGAGACAGATCTTAAAATTCAGATCAGTGCCACAGAAGAAAATTTGAAAGTGAATTGTAGTATGGAAGATTATGATAAAAGGATGGAGGAGCTGAAAAAGTCTATGCAAGTATTGAAAGAATCTATACGACAGGTAAAGATTAAAAAGCTGAGGAGAGATGAACGAGATTATCAGCTTGGAAGAGTTTATACCTGGCATAGAAGAGAACAGCCAATGAGTATGAATAAGAGAGTGGCGTTTGAAGGATCTTCTGTAGAGAGCGGGGATGTAAGCACGGGGAGTGATCATGAATCAGAAGGACGGTCGGGGGAAGGCCAAGAGTTGAACAATATAAGAACCAGGACGAGGGGTGGTCAACAAAAGCAACAACAGAGTTACAAAGACCAATATCGACCAGGAGACTCCCGAGGACGGAGGGGTCGGAAACAATAATTAATATATCTTCTTATGAGTTATCGGACCAACAGAAAGATCTTCTAGATCTTGGACTTGGTTATGCGCCTACGGTCTTGCATGATCCTTTTCGCCTACGGATAGCTATTCAGAAATTTATTCGGAAATTACAATGTAAAGTATTTTTTATGGATCATTTAAGTGGAATTGATATATCAGTAGTGAAATCATCATCACGATGGTATCCCCCTGGACTAATAAACCCTGTAATGTCAACTTTTAGAGATCTGATTCTGCGGGATCTGGAAAGAATAGAGGGAGAGAGTCAGTATGAGAGATCTAAAAATAATCTGACCCAGAAACAATGGCAGGCTTTGAAGAGTCTCATGAATGAGCTATCAATTATTGTTCTAAGGGCTGATAAAGGGGGAGCAACGGTAATTTGGGACAAGCAGCAATATCAGAATGAAGCTAATAGACAACTGAGTGATCAGGTGGCGTACAGGAAATTATCTGGAGATCCTATGGAGGCATTACAAGCCCGTATTAAAGGGCTAGTAACAGATGCTATGAAGATCAATATGCTTACCTCCAAAGAAGGGAAATTTTTGATTGAGGAGTATCCTCAAACTCCTAAGATATATTTCTTACCAAAAATACATAAAAGTCTGGACTCGCCATCGGGTCACCCGATCGTTTCCACTAGGTCATCAATACTAGAACCGTTATCCATCTTTATTGATGTATTTCTGAAGAAGCATGTATCTGAAATGAAGTCCTTTTTGAAAGATTCTTCACATTTTTTGAGAGTGCTTGAAGAAATTGATGGAATATCTTCAGATACAATATTGGTGACATTGGATATTGTGTCCCTTTATACGAAGATTCCTCAATCAGGAGCTTTGCAGATTATTAAAGATGTGGTGGAAGCACGATCGGGACCCCAGCGGATATCATCTGAGTTTATTCTCATGCTGACAGAATTGGTGATTTTGAGCAATTATTTTTGGTTTGATAAGAATTTTTATCTACAAACTGAGGGAGTAGCGATGGGGGCGACTTTAGTCCCTTCTGTTGCCACTCTGTATATTGCTCAGTTAGAATCGAAGAAAATCTATGGCTCCCAATTTTTCAAATCAGTATCTATGTGGAAACGCTTCTTAGATGATATTTTTTTTCTATGGACTGGGTCAGAACTGATTCTGCAGGATTTTGTAGAATGGTTAAATACATTGGATGTCAATATTTCCTTCACGATGTCATCAAGTAAAGTAGCAATTGAATTTTTGGATTTGTGGGTATATAAGGAAGACAACAAGCTTCTAACATCTTTATATCGCAAACCTGTTAGTAGGAATACGTTCCTACAATTTGGGAGTTTTCATCCATATCAGTTAAAGTTTAATCTTCCAGTAAGCCAATTTTTGAGGATTAGGAGGGTTTGCTCCTCTGTTGAAGAATTTAAAAGTCAGTCACAAGAATTAAAATCGAGATTTCTCTCCCGAGGCTACCCTCATGCTGCCATTAAAAAAGCATACATTAGAGCGAGATATGCTCATCGATCGTGGCTTTTGATGGAAAAGAATGTTAGTGAAGAGGTGGATAGTCTAACCTGTGTATTACATTTTACTGACATTAGTCAAAAGATAGCACAGACTATTAAAACACACTGGCATATTCTCCAATTATATCCCTGTTTTATAGAAAGACCGATAATATCTTATACTAAAGGTAGATCTATTGGGGAGCGGCTAGCGTTTAAAATGTTTTACGATTTAGAAGTACGAGGAGTGGGAGGTAATCATGGTACATGTGGGCATTGCCAGTGGTGCTCTTTGTCAATTACAGGTAGCTCTTGGGTGGCTCCGGGGAAGAATAGAACTTTGAATTCTAATATGTATACGAATTGTGAGAGCAAGAATTCAGTATATGTCATTACATGTCCTTGTGACTTGATTTATATAGGGAGGAGTTCAAGATCAGTTAGAACTCGCCTTACAGAGCATAAATCTCGTATACATACACAAAACCTCCAAGCTCCTCTGGTAGAACATTGGCTTCAAATGAAACATCAAGTAGAGGACATAAGATGGAGGATTATTGAACATATTGAAGAAAAGAGAGAGGGGGTTCTATTGCTAGGATTTTAAATTATAGAGAACAGTGGTATATCTTTTCTTTACAGACAGTTTCCCCTAATGGATTGAATAGCGAGCTCGATTGGGCATCGCTGATTTAGGCTCTGTCCAATAGGAATAGAGGGGGAGGGGCTATATACATCATCAGGAGAGGGTATTTAAACTTCTTGAAAAGACGCTGTCGCCATCTTTGTTAACATTATATAGGGCAGAGCTGTCGCTAAAATACCTCCAGGGTAAGTGTGTCTTAATAATATTTTCCCTGTTTATATCCCATAGAAGTGTGATTGGGTTATCTACATGGGAGCTAATAAGTCTTTTTTGTGTGTTTATAGGGGTGGTCCCTTGAGACAGCTCGGTCTCGGGCGAAACATATGTCGGGCATTTTACCCCCTGAGCTTGAGGATAGATGGACATTTAAAAGCTAAGTTAAATATATATAAAAGTCTTGAATTAGTTTATAGTGGACCCATGAAGATGATTGATGTTGTCTAACGTTGCCATTACAATAAATATAATGGCAACGGACATCGCTGAGGTCATTTAAATCATGAAGTGATAGTGGTTCAGAAGCTGTATATTAAAGTAACACATTAAGTTGTTGCTAGTTGGATATACTGAAACTATTACTTTAGATACAAATCAAAGTCAGGTATACACATAAAGTAGCACATATGAGTATATCTTGTTGGGCAGATTGGATGGACCGTACATGTCTTTCTCTGCTGTCATCTACTATGTTATATAATGTAAAAAAAAGGCGATTTTAACAAATGTAAATAGGAATAAACAAACAATAATCCTCTGTGTAAAACATACTGAATAAATGGGCAAACCTAATCTAACAGGACTCACGATTTTCCCTGTGTCACTTTGTTCTGCCCCATATTCATAGACAGAGAACCAATGACAGGATCTTATACACTTAAGGAACCCCAGTTTAGTTCCCTGTTAAGACCTCCTGGATTAACTGATTTAAGCATAAAGATCCATTGCTGTTCTTTGTAATTTAACAACTTATTACCAGCACCACCCTCTACCCCTAACTGAAGTTGATCTATTACCCGCCACTTAATTCAGATAATGAGTGTTGATACTGTAACCAGTGAGACACTAACAGCAGGGGCGTAGCCAGATGGCTAATTTTGGGTGGGCCTGAGCCCAAGGTGGATGGGCATGGAATTTGTCTCCCCCCCTCCCCGGCTCTATTCTCCACCCTTTCCCACCCACCTGCCTGCCAACCCAAAATATTAAATACTTGAGATGGTAAGGATCTCCAAACCCCACCAGCTGGGCCAATGTCAGCGTCAGCTCGAAGCAAGGGCTGCCTGCTGGATGCTCTTTGGAAGCGTGCTGGCTGCCCAAGGAGGAGGAAATCTTAAGTTGGCAAGGTTTAGGAATCCCAGTCAGCCACAGTAACTGCCACAATTTTGGGTGGGCCTGAGTCCAAGATGGGTGGGTTCCGGCCCACCCAGGCCCACCTGTAGCTACGTCACTGACTAACAGGCTTATTTTTGAAAGAGAAGGGCGCTCATCTTTCGACACAAATCGGGAGATGGGTGTCCTTCTCCCAGGGTCGCCCAAATCGGCATAATCGAAAGCCGATTTTGGGCGTCGTCAACTGCTTTCCGTCGCAGGGATGACCAAATTTCACGGGGGTGTGTCGGAAGCATAGCGAAGGTGGGACTGGGGCGTGCTTAACACATGGGCGTCCTCGGACGATAATGGAAAAAAGAAGGGCGTCCCTGACGAACACTTGGTCGACTTTACTTGGTCCTTTTTTTATTTATTTAGATTTTGCTCACACCTTTTTCAGTAGTAGCTCAAGGTGAGTTTCATTCAGGTACATTGGATATTTCTCTATCCCAGTAGGGCTCACAATCTAAGTTTGTACCTGAGGTAATGAAGGGTTAAGTGACTTGCCCAAGATCACAAGGAGCAGCAGCGGGATTTGAACTGGCCACCTCTGGATTGCAAGACAGGTGCTCTAACCACTAAGGCCACTCCTTTTACAACCAAGCCACAAAAATGTGCTCTAAGTGACCAAATGACCACCGGAGGGAATTGGGGATGAGCTGCCCTTACTCCCCCAGTGGTCACTAACCCCCTCCCACCCTAAAAATTATTTTTTTAATATTTTTTTCCAGCCTCTATGCCAGCCTCAAATATCATACCCACCTCCATGACAGCAGTATGCAGGGTCCCTGGAGCAGTTTTAGTGGGTACTGCAGTGCACTTCAGGCAGGCGGACCCAGGCCCATCCCTTCCTACCTGTTATACTTGTGGTGGTAAATGTGAGCCCTCCAAAACCCACCACAAACCCACTGTACCCACATCTAGGTGCCCCCCTTCATCCCTAAGGGCTATGGTAGTGGTGTACAGTTGTGGGGAGTGGGTTTTGGGGGACTCAGCACACAAGGTAAGGGAGCTATGCACTTGGGAGCTTTTTCTGAAGTCCACTGCAGTGCCCACTAGGGTGCCCGGTTGGTGTCCTGGCATGTCAGGGGGACCAGTGCACTAAGAATGCTGGCTCCTCCCACAACCAAATGGCTTACATTTGGTCATTTCTGAGATGGGCATCCTCGGTTTCCATTATCGCCGAAAATCGGGGACGACCATCTCTAAGGTCGACCTAAATATTGAGGTTTGGGCGTCCCCGACCATATTATCGAAACAAAAGATGGCCGCCCATCTTGTTTCATGAATACGGGTTTCCCCGCCCCTTCGCGGGGACGTCAGGAAAACTTGGGGGCCCCGTTCAATTATGCCCCTCCACAGGTGCTGTTATCATTTGTGTATGTATACGTGATTTATGCTCAGTGAGCCTATTATTAATAGAACGAGCTGACCTTCCAATGTATATCAAATTGCAGGGACACACTATAGCGTATATCATGTGAGATGCATTGCAGGTTGTACGTTGTCTAGAGTGGATGACTCCACCATACCCCGGAATCTTCCAGCTATCTCCCTCTATGGTTAATTCACACCACTGGCAAGTACAACACTTAAAGTGCCCTAACTGCTCTTCTATATGAACACAGTCCAAATGTTTATAAGCAAGGATTTCACTCACTGTCTGACCTCTCATATATGCGTTTGTTGGGCGTGTTTGGAAACACTAATGGACAGTCAAGATATCCCCTCAGAGTCAAGGCACGGTGGGGAGAAGGAAGCAGAGCAAGTGTCATCACTGACTGTTACTCCAAACTGTACGCAAATGTGCGGAAGAGACCGTAATGGATGGTCATGTACCAAGATATAAAATATACCCAAAAGAGCAACCAGAAAAACGCAGTGAAGATGCACATCATCATTGATGAGCAAAGTAACCAGTCCCTGGCAAGGGCAGAGTTCTTTGACATCCAAGACCTGCACAGGGATAAGAAAGAGGGCAGGGAGAAGAGCAAGTAGATACGTGATAGAGGAAATTGATGGTAGCATCAAGACCCATCTACCGACTCTCATTAAATGCAAATACCTGATAATAGGGAGGAAATTCTCACACCAGAGGTTGAATAACACCATCATCATCTCCAGCCTATAGCGGAGTATCTGCAGCCTTTGGACCCAAATGCCAAGATCTTACTCTTGTTGGGAAGAGATGTAGCACCACTGATCAGAGACGCTGCATATGCCTACCGACTCGCCCTGGGGTGGGTGATAGTAGGCGACGTCTGCCTCAATAGACTGAGGAGACCAAGTGTAGATGTCTACAAAATATGCGTCTTAGAAAATGGGTGCACCACGTTGTCTAAACCTTGTCACAACCATCTGTATGTGAAAGAGGTTTACAACTGGGAAGATGCCGGCAAAATCAGTTGTCAGGACACCTCTCCACCAGTTTTAGGAGAACATTTGGGGACCTCAGTGTTCCAAGTCACCAAGGATGATGATAAACCAACTCTCTCAACAGAAGACAGAGAGTTCTTGAGAAATATGGATAAAAAATTCTACAAGGATGAGTCCAACAGCTGGGTGGCTCAGTTGCCATTCAGGACACCCAGAGCACAACTACTGAACAACACACAGTAAGCTCTCTCTCATCTCACTTCATTAAAACAGATTCTGAGAAGGAAACCAGAGAGAAAACAGCATTTTACAATGTTTAAGCAGGACATGCTGGATACTAGTGATGCACAGCCAGCTCCACTGTTAAAAGACAAGGAAGATTGTTAGTACATACCTACCTTTGGAGTGTATCAGCCACAGAAACCAGGCCAGATCAGTACTGTGTTTGATTCCAGTGCTCAATTTCAAGGAATTTCACTCAACAATGTGCTGCTTTCCAGGTCTGACATGATCAACAGTCTATTAGGAGTCTTGACCTGTTTCAGAAAGGACCCTATTGCTATAACAGCAGATATCCAGTAGATGTTCTAATGCTTTGTTGTACACCCAGACTACAGAAATTGCTTAAGATTCATGTGGTACCTGCAACTTTAGCCCTGGGAGCTTCATTCAACCTGAATTACCCGTGTAAATGTAACATCAAATACTTAGGGGTTAAATATATTTTTTTAATTCCTGAACATTTAAAACAATTTATTACTCAGAAAAAGATAATTTAATACATGCTGAGACTAGGCAGTAATGATTAGCCTTGAGCATTAGATCAGAGAGACAGAATAGGAATAAATGGTTTAATTTTGCTAAGCTGTGCTTATTTAAAATATGTTTTTGAATCTCATCTCCTGAGTATGTGAAGACTCCAACCCCCACTCTTATTGTGGTCTAATACAAGTTGTATAATTTTTCTTTTATTTTCCTATGGATTTACCACTTTAAATTTATGTACTGTTTTTCTTACTCAAGATGTAAAATGCTTGCAAAACTTGAAATTGATAAATAAATAATAATAATAATAATAAAAAAGATTCCTATGGTACCACGACATCACCCAGAAAATCGTGGAGTACAGAATGAGAGTTCATGTCTTTGATAACAGTCCATCATCCGCAGTGGCAACCTACGGGCTTAGAAGGACAGCCCAGGAGGGAGAAAGAGAATATGGCACGGATGTTAAAAGTTTCATTGAAAAGGAGGAGCCATTGACTTGCTAAAGCAAATACAAACCATGCTGGCAGAGACAATCTGAAGATCCATAAAATCGCTTCTAACAGTCGAGAAATGATGAGAGCATTTTCTGCAGAGGATCATATCAAAGATTTAAATGATCTGGATCTAAGGATAGACACCTCACCACTTCAGAGAAGCCTTGGGTTACATTGGGATCCCCAAGAGAGACCTTTTCACCTTTCAAGTCTCCACCCAAGATAAGCCATATACACGCAGAGCCGTCTTGTCCACAGTCAATAGCCTGTATGACCCACTGAGGTTTGTAGCTCCAGTCACTATTCAAGGAAGATCCCTACTGAGAGAACTTTCCTAAAGTACTAACGAGTGGGATAGTCCATTACCACCAGAAATACAACAAGAATGGCAGAAATGGAAAGATTCTCTGAAGACTCTTGAACAACTGCACATCCCATGCACTTACATCCCTGCAGCCCTCAGTACTGCCTCTCACAAAGAAATTGAATCCTTTCTTCATCAACCAGCTAATGAAAGAATGGACACATCACCAAAGTGCCATCAAAGATGTAGAACAACAGATCATCAGTGACAACTTAGCACCAATTGGGAATTTCGATACAAGACAAGGAACTTTTTCAGCAGAGCCTCACTAAGCCAGTGATCCATACCACAAGGAGAAGAGGACACCGTGGACCATGTTCACTCCAGAGACTCAGACTTTTTTTCTCTCTCTCTGTTTTGCGTTGTTTGTTGTTTTGTTGTTTTTGCTGTCTCTCTCTTTTTCAGCTCCTGCAAGACTGCAAGAGAGAAGTCGCCAGAGCAAGTGATTCAGAGACAAGCAAGAAGTTGTCAAGTTTTAGTTCCAGAAATAATTGGACTTCTGTATGCTTATGTTTATAGTTTGAGGAGTTAAATGGTGGTATATACTGATAACAGGCAGGGACTGTTCTGCCCCTGTATTCATGGAGGCAGGGTATATTGTGATGTATATTTAATATGATTATTATTTGTATTTAATCGCATTGTTTGTATAATAGATAGCACTGTGTACTGGGTCCCCCCCTCTCTATAGTTTGCAGTTCCTGTGATTGACTCCTTGTGAGCTTTCCCTATTGGCTGTCAGCTCTGAGCTAGGGCCAGTCCTCTTTCTTTGCCCCGCAGGCTTGGTGTGAGAGGCTCAGTCTGTGCTTTGCATGCCATATGCTTCATGCTTTTCTGAGAGCTGACATTTTTTACTTCTACTGTGGTTTCATCAAGGTTTTTTATCTTCTCTTACTTCTCTTTCTCTCCTTCTTTCTCTCCTTTAGGTTCTTTCCTTAGAGTAAGTCCCTTTCCAAGTCTCTTAGAGGCTTCTCCCTTCAATTGCTATAAAAGGGCATTTTCCCTTTGTTTCTCCCTGTTTGAGTTTACAGCTTTGCCTCTCAGCAATGCTGAGATCTGGCCTCTCCTTGCCTCTGAGGTGGCTGGGTACGGACTCCATGTTGCAACAGGCACAGTTCTTACAGGCAGCTGAATTGTAGATTGGATTCTCTTTGTGCATAGGGAGAATTGCAATAAAGTAGATATGCCTAAGAATTGAGAGTCTAGTGGTAAAGTTTTCTACCTGGGGAGGAGGAAGAGGAGGTTAAATTGGCTATGAGGTCATAGTGGTCAGCAACACTGGACAGTAGCAGTGGGCACTGACCTGGACAGTAACACACTTCCACGTATTCTTTTGGATTTCTAGATATCAAATACTTACTCCAGCTACTCAAAATCAGCAGAGTATGTAGGAGAATACAGCTTGGCCTTTGGCAAAACCATCAGACTCTTGTAAGCGCTCTTGTGAAGGAGTACGCTACAAACCAGGGAAGCCATAGATGGTCTTATACTGTGTTAGATTTTGTATTTAATGCATTTTAATGCAGGAAATTAACGCGCACCAACTGCAAAACTAATGTAGTACCTAGTGGGGGAAGGGGGGTGCCCAGCATGTAACCTGCATTTACCATGTTTAAAATGCCCATTAGCACATGGTACTCAGCTTGTAGTTCACATGGAAGCAGTTTGCGCATTCTACTAAGGAGGCAGTTAAGTGGTCCTGCACTAACTGTGAGTTAGTCAGTTAACACATGATAGGTGCAGCACTATTCTCTATCCATGCTCTGCTCAATTCCACCCTTAATGCATGACTTACCATGTGCTCCTTGTGACTCTGGGCAAGTCACTTAACCCTCCATTGCCCCAGGTACAAATAAGTACCTGTATACAATATGTAAGCTGCATTGAGCCTGCCATGAGTGGGAAAGCGCGGGGTACAAATGTAACAAAAAAATATATAAATGTTAATGCATTTGTGCATCAGCTATTAACTCATGCCAATACATGTTAACAACCTAATGTACTTTAGAAAAGGGGCCCCATAGTGTTTCATTGCATGCCATAAAATTTACCTCAAACCCAAGAATATATGGTAAATATTCTGCTGCCAAAATCAGTCTTTTTTTTGGCGCACTGTCTGTGGTGGTCAAACAATTACTCCAATATTCAGCTACTTGCATATGGACAGATCTTAATATCCAGATAATGTGGTCAGCATCGGAATTATCTGGATAGCATCAACATTCAGTCCACTATCCAGATAACTTATTTAGACAGTGCTTTTTTTGTGGCGGTACTTGCCGGTACGGAGTACTGGCACCTTTTTTTGCCCCATCTCCCACGGCCACACAGCTGCCTTTCCTATGAGCAGCAGAGCCACAGACACAGCATTGTAAGGAGTAGCAGGCTCCAGTGCTAGGACACGCGCGGTTGTCTCTGCTGATCCCCTGCCCCGGAACAGGAAGCTGATATCAGAAGGGCAGAGGATTGGCAGAGCCGACAGCGCGTGTCTCAACACTATAGCCTCGCGCGCTCGTGCCTTTTTCTTGATTTTCCCGCTACTGCTGATGGAATTGCTGGAAGGAGAGAGAGGCGGCAGGGGGAGAAATACTGGATGAGGAGGAGAGGGAACAAGGAGAGAAATACTGGATGGAGAGGAGAGGGGACAATGGAAGAAATACTAGATGAGGAGAGAGGGGGCAAGGAGAGAAATGCTGTTGGGGAGAGAAGGGGCAAGTAGAGAGATGCTGGATGGGGAAAGAGGGGAGAAATACTGGATGGGGAGAGAAGGGGCAAGGGGAGAAATGCTGGATGGAGAGAGAGGGGACAAGGGGAGAAATACTGGATGAGGGGACAAGGGGAGAAATACTGGATGGGGAGAGAGGGGACAATGGGACAAATGTTGGATGGGGAGAGAGAGAGGACAAGGGGAGAAATACTGGATGGGGAGAGAGGGGGCAAGAAGAGAAATGCTGGATGGAGAGAGAGGGCAAGGGGAGAAATGCTGGAAGATTGGCTAGTAAGAAAGAACTACAACGTAGATAAAGGCAGAAAATAAAATCTAAGAAAGCTGAAAGGAGAAGGAGGAGAGAAAAATGATGAACAGGAAATCCTGGCAATAGAGTTAAGAGAAGACAAGAAAAGTAGAAACCAGAGACTGGGACCAACACAAATGAAAAGAAGTACATGGCCAGACAACAAAGGTAGAAAAAAGAATTTTATTTTTATGTTAAGATAAAGTAGTATGGTAGCTGTGCTAATTTTTTGTTTTATTTGTATTTGGTTAATTTGAATTATAGTGAATGGAGTATTTGAAATTTATATCTACTATTTTTATAGCAAGAAGAAAATATTTTTGTTGTTCTGGTGTTATCCTGCATGCCAGAGTCTGGTTTGGGGGGGGGGGGGGGGGGGGGGGGTTCAGCTGATTTTTTAAAATCTACATATTTTATTATAGTTAGTCTTAAGAGTTCTTTTGTTGGGCCTAGGGACTTTTGTACTATTTTCAATTATACCTTTTTATATGCTCCATGGCTGGTAAAATAGGTGTGGCTACTGTAGGAGTGGAGCCATAAATAGTGACCTCCGCCTTTAAGGTTGGCATTGTATGAGTATCAACACTTTTTTTCCTACAAAAAAAGCACTGTATTTAGATAACTTAGGACAGAGCTTTTTTGCTTTTAACCTGCTCACAAAGTTTTGTTATATGTTTCCAACTCCAACATGTGTAGCTTGTAGAAAGAAAGGAAAGAGATAGCCCATGAAAAAGCAGGTTTCACCTTCTACATCCTCACTTTTCCAGGAGGAACTTAATATTGTCCTCATAGACATACTTAATCTCTATCTTGGAACTTGCTTATGTATGTTTTTTCAAATAGTACTCTGGGATGCAAGTTATACTCTCTTTAGAAACTTTCACTTTCTAACAGAGGAAAAGACTTCAGAAATTCTGCACAGTGCTCTCGCACTGTTTCTATTTGTAGACTGCTTCCTTTCCTTTGCCAGTGATTGACCACTTTGTTTAGGATAAGGTGCAGAGTCGTCATCAGTCTAAAAAACCTCCTAGTAATTTTGAAAATATGGTGTATAAATTGTTTTTCATTCAATCATCACGTTTTTAGTTTTTTGTTCTTTTACTTTTTTCACTTATCTGAGTTGTGGCACATGCAGTCAGGAACGCTCAACAGAGAGCCTCCGTTTCTCTATCTGCTTCCTCAGGAGTCGTACCCTCGACCACCACACTCTGCCCTGCAGTTAAAGTGTAAATACACGGTATTAGAGAGTGGACCACGGAGGACTGCTTAACTCAACAGGTAAAAAGTTTGGAAGATTACCTTCAGTGGGTCCTGCTGATTTCTTCTGCGGGATTCCACTCGATCAAAATGGCGTCGGGGTATTTAAATGTTCACCCCAATCACCTGATGTAACTCCATCAGACTCTCTCTTACAGGGACCTCGTCCCATTTGCTTTGTTTCTTTGTCATAACTTCTATGCCCCTTTACAGGAAAGCTTTCCACTCGATATATACATTTAAGCTTTTAGTGACCCTCTGTATAGAGAGACAGCACACATTTTCAGATTTTAAATGTATAGTGATAGACCAGATAAAGGAATCAATAAGAGGAGGGAATAGGGATAGGGCTTTGATACAGGCGGAACAACGGTGGATCTTTAGATTAAATACGATAATACCTAACGGCTTAAATGTACATATCGAGTGGAAAGCTTTCCTGTAAAGGGCATAGAAGTTATGACAAAGAAACAAAGCAAATGGGACGAGGTCACTGTAAGAAAGAGTCTGATGGAGTTACATCAGGTGATCGGGGTGAACATTTAAATACCCTGACACCATTTTGATCGAATGGAGTCCCGCAGAAGAAATCAGCAGGACCCACTGAAGGTAAGCTTCTGAACTTTTTACCTGTTGAGTTAAGCAGTCCTCCGTGGTCCACTCTCTAATACCATGTATTTACACTTTAACTGCAGGGCAGAGTGTGGTGGTTGAGGGTACGACCCCCTGAGGAAGCAGATAGAGAAACGGAGGCTCTCTGTTGAGCGTTCCCGACTGATATGCCACAACTCAGATAAGTGTAAAAGTAAAAGAACAAAAAACTAAAAACGTGATTAATGAAAAACAATTTATACACCATATTTTCAAAATTACTAGGAGGTTTTTTTAGACTGATGACGACTCTGCACCTTATCCTAAAAAAAGTGGTCAATCACTGGCAAAGGAAAGGAAGCAGTCTGCAAATAGAAACAGTGCAAGAGCACTGTGCAGAATTTCTTCCTCCATTAGAAAGTGAAATCCTCATAGACATACGAAAAATACAGAGTTCCCAGGGAAAGTTACCAGCTCAGGTAGCTTATCAGAGCTATAGACACAAAAGGAGTCAAATAATTTTTAAAAAGCTAGAAAAACAAAAGCGTTGTGTAGTTGTTGAAACGAGTTAAGTACTGTACTCAGATTCAGAATCATAACATAATGAATATGTAGATGCAGAATTTTGAACACCCTGGAGAGATACAAAGGCATTATAGTATTTTTGGTCTTATTCACCATCCCTTTCCTAATAATTCCTAGCATCTTGTTTGCTTTTTTGGCTGCTGCCGCACACTGAGCAGAAGATTTCAGCTATTATCTACAATGACACCTAGATCTTTTTTTTGAGTGTTGACCCCTAAGGTGGACCCCTAGCATCAAGTATCTATGATTCGGATTATTCTTTCCAAAGTGTGTCATCTTGCATCTGTCCACATTAAATTTCATCGGTCATTTGGATGCCCAGTCTTCCAATTTCCTAAGGTCTTCCTGCAATATTTCACAGTCCGCATGTGTTTTATCAACCTTGAATAGTTTTGTATCATTTGCAAATTTAATTGCCTCACTCGTTGTTCCAAATTCCATATCATTTACAAATATGTTAAATAGCAGCAGTCCCAATACAGATCCACTGTTCACCCTCCTCCATTGAGAGAAATGTCCATTTAACCCTACCTTCTGTTTTCTGTCCAATAACCAATTCCTAATCCACACCAGAATCTTGCCTCCTATCCCATGACTCTTTAATTTTCTCAGAAGTCTCTCATGAGGAACTTTATCAAAAGCTTTCTGAAAATCTAGATACACTACATCAACAGGCTCACCTTTAACCACATGTTTATTCATGCTTTCAAATAAATCAAGCAAATTGGTGAGGCAAGACTTCCCTTGGCTGAACCCATGCTGTGTCCCATTAAACCATGTTTGTCCACGTGCTCCATAATTTTATTCCTTGTAATAGTTTCCACTATTTTGCCCGGCACTGACGTCAGGCTTACCAGTCTGTAATTTTCTGGATCAACCCTAGAATCCTTTTTAAAAACCGACGTCACATTGGCCACCCTCCAATCTTCAGGTACTACAGACTATTTTAACGACAGGTTACATATTACTAACAGCAGGAGTTAGATCAATTTCATAATTGGTTAAACACTAGAGATAAAAATATTAGTTTCACTAAACAGCAATCAGCTACCCAAATAAATTTTTTGGATGTTTTAGTTAAACAACAGCAAGGTACTTTAAGTACTTCTTTATATGTGAAATCTACAGATCGTAACACGTTGTTACACTTCACAAGTCATCATCCACAGAGTACTAGAGAAAGTCTTCCGTTTGCACAATTTTTAAGAGCACGCAGAATTTGTTCTGACTTGTCAGAATTTAAAATCCATGCCAAACAAATGAAACAGAAATTTACAGCTAGAGATTATCCTCATCAATTGGTTAAACGGGCTTATTCCAGGGCAAAATATAACCATCGGGAACATTTGTTCCATAAACAAGATAAAGAGGATACTAGCCATCTATTAACCTGTGTACTAAAATTCATGCAAGGTACAGCGAATACAGTTCGTATTATGAAAAAACACTGGAAGATTTTACAATTGCACCCAGTATTCAAGAAAAAAGAACTTAGAGTGGCATATTCCAGAGGATTAAATCTGAAAGAGATGTTACAAGACAAACCACAAGCCCTGATTATAAGGAATCCAGGGCATCAACCCTGTATGAAATGCATATTTTGTCCTTTGATGATAAAGACATGAACGTTTCAAAATCCACTCGATGGACGAGAATATCATCTACAATATGCTACAGACTGTGAATCTAATCATGTCATATATATAGTAATATGCCCATGTTGTAAAATCTATGTAGGCAAGACGACACGATCCTTGAAAAATAGGTTAAGTGATCATAAATATAATTTGAAGCATTCACGTGTAGATGCCCCTTTAGTACAACATAGTAAACAGCATGCGCACAAATTTGAAGATCTGAAATGTTTGGTATTGGATCATATTCCAATAAATGTTAGAGGAGGGGACCGTAATCGCCAATTAATACAAAGAGAACAGCGTTGGATCTATAGATTGAGATCCTTAGTGCCGGAAGGTCTAAACAATAGAGTAGAGTGGAAAGCGTTTCTTTAAGAACATAGTGAGAGCGCTGCCCTTTAAATCTTCGCCGTACAGAGCGGGAAATAGCAAGTACGGGAAGTAATATAAATACTTCCGGTTCAATAGAAACAATTATGCAGTTGAAAGCTGATGGTCTGTTAAGGTATTCCTTCGTTTGGTAAAATGTGAGTTGTTCTATTTACTCTGTTTCCGGATGACAACTGATTTAACAATTCTTTGTTACATGGTTGTAGGTGCGAAGAAGGGCCATTTTGTCCGGCTCCTTAAGAAGCTACGAGCGAAGCGGGAGCTCGCCGTTGGGCTTGGACTAGTTAAATATGCCCTAGCACAAACCACAGCTAAGTACTATTTAAATAATAGTTGCATAACAAAAGAATGTGTTAATAAACTAGAGGTTTTTACGACTGATGAGGATTCTCGCCAGCGTGTACTGAAGGTCAGACACGCAGAGCAGAGCGGTCAGCTAGTTTAACATTGAACGAGAACAGCTGAGACCGGGAGTCTGAAGTCTTTTCCTCTATTATTAATAGCAGTTGCCATTCTGAATTAAATACTTGTTCCTATTGAGTATATTGCAGTAACACATTGTATGAACAAGTACCAAAGAGTTTGTCGAAGTAACAGCAGGTCAGCAATTTCATGCTTTAGTTCTTTGAGTACCCTTGGATGTATGCCATCTGATCCAGGTGATTTACTACTCTTTGTCAATTTGGCTCAGTACATCTTCCAGGTTCATTGAGATTTCTTTCAATTCTTCTGCATCATCACCTTTGAAAACCATTTCTGGTACAGGCAGATCTCTTACATCTTCTTCCGTAAAGACGGAAGGAAAGAATTAATTCAGCTTCTCCGCTATGATCATGTCCTCCCCGAGTGCCCCTTTTATTCCTTCATGATCTAATGGTCTCATGGATTCCCTCAAAGGCTTTCCGCTTCTGATGTACCTGAAAAACGTATTATGAGTTTTAGCCTCTGGGGTAAGTTGCTCTTCATATTCTCTTTTAGCCTTGTTTATTAATGCTTTTCATCTGACTTGCCAGTGCTTATATGTTGCTTCTTATTTTCTTCATTTGGATCCTTTTTCCATTCTTTGAAGGACAATCTTTTGGCTATAATAGCCTCTGTTACTTCACCTTTTAACCACGCTAGCTGCTTTCTCTTTTTTCCACCTTTGCAAATACGTGGAATGCATCTGGACTGAGCTTCCAAGATAGTATTTTTGAATAATGTCCACACCTGATTTAGTGTCCTACCCTTAGCAGATGATCCTTTTAGTTTCTTTTTAACCATTTCCTTTATTTTATTATAGTCGCCCTTTCAAAAATTAAATGCAGCTACAGTAGATTTCCTTTGCAGGTTAATCCCAGATAGTAGCTCAAACTTGATCATGTTATGATCACTGTTTCACTGGGGACCCAAACTGCCACCTCTTGCACTATGCCCTGCATGGCACCAAGCGCCAACCGCTGAATCCATAATGTTCTAGTGGCTAACAATTAAAACATTCACAATATATCAACAATAATAAACAACACAAATCACATCATAAGTACATAAGTAATGCTATACTGGGAAAAGACCAAGGGTCCATCGAGCCCAGCATCCTGTCCACGACAGCGGCCCCAGGCCAAGGGCACCTGGCAAGCTTCCCAAATGTACAAACATTCTATACATGTTATTCCTGGAATTGTGGATGTTTCCCAAGTCCATTTAGTAGCGGTTTATGGACTTCGCTAGTTACTCCCATCTCTAAATCATTTATAAATATATTAAAAAGCAGCGGTCCTAGCACAGACCCCTGAGGAACCCCACTAACTACCCTTCTCCATTGTGAATACTGACCATTTAACTCCACTCTCTGTTTCCTATCCTTCAACCAGTTTTTAATCCACAATAGGACATTTCCTCCTATCCCATGACCCTCCAATTTCCTCTGTAGCCTTTCATGAGGTACCTTGTCAAACGCCTTTTGAAAATCCAGATACACAATATCAACCGGTTCCCTTTGTCCACATGTTTGTTTACTCCTTCAAAGAATTGAAGTAAATTGGTCAGGCAAGATTTCCCCACACAAAAGCCGTGCTGAATCGGTCTCAGTAATCCATGTCCTCGGATGTGCTCTGTCATTTTGTTTTTAATAATAGCCTCTACCATTTTCCCCGGCACTGACGTCAGACTCTCCGGTCTATAATTTCCCGGATCTCCCCTGGAGCCTTTTTTAAAAATCGGCGCTACATTGGCCACCCTCCAATCTTCCGGTACCACGCTCAATTTTAAGGATAAGTTGCATATCACTAGCAGTAGCTCCGCAAGCTCATTTTTCAGTTCTATCAGTACTCTAGGATGAATACCATCCGGTCCAGGAGATTTGCTACTCTTCAGTTTGCTGAACTGCCCCATTACGTCCTCCAGGTTTACCGTGAAGTCAGTAAGCGTCTCCGACTCGTTCGCTTGAAATACCATTTCCGACATCGGTATCCCACCCAAATCTTCCTCGGTGAAGACCCAAGCAAAGAATTCATTCAGTCTCTCCGCTACGTCTTTGTCTTCCTTGATCGCCCCTTTTACCCCTCGGTCATCCAGCGGCCCAATCGATTCTTTTGCCGGCTTCCTGCTTTTAATATACCGAAAAAAATTTTTACTATGTTTTTTTGCCTCTAATGCTATCTTTTTTTCATAATCCCTCTTGGCCTTCTTTATCTGCGCCTTGCATTTGCTTTGACACTCCTTATGCTGCTTCTTGTTATTTTCAGACGGTTCCTTCTTCCATTTTCTGAAGGCGTTTCTTTTAGCCTTAATAGCTTCCTTCACCTCACTTTTCAATCAGGCTGGCTGTCTTTTGGACTTCCGTCTTTCTTTTCTAATTCGCGGAATATGTATGGCCTGGGCCTCCAGGATGGTATTTTTGAACAGCGTCCACGCCTGTTGTACAGTTTTTACTCTCTCAGTTGCCCCCACCATCATATAGACATCAATAATATTGTCTCCTTCTTTAAAAAGTATTCATTACTGAATATTCCAAAATACTTAATTTAACTACCATCCAAAGACGATTTTCACCCTATGCTCTCTGGAACAATAAAGTTTTTAGTTCTTGCTTAAACTGCCCAACATCTGCTATAGATCTTATGGTCACAGGTAACTCATTCCATAATTTAGGTCCCCTATTAAAATTTAATCCATTCTTCCTTCCACTTGCAATATATTTCCTGTTCCACTGGCTGTCACATAACCTCAAAGCATAATAGATCCACCCCCATCCTCAATGGTTGGCAAAGTGTTCTTTCCTCAAATGCTTCAGCCTTCTGTATGATTGTGGCCAAACACTTTGGGATAGATTCTGAAAGAGGTTCAGCCGTCCATCCCCATATATCAGTGGTGCTTAACTACATAGTACTGCTGAATATCCCCTCTGACTGCCATGGAACTGTGCTGGGTGAAATCGGGGAGAAGCCAGCAGCTATGTGGCCATCAGAGTTTGTTCCTTATATGGTGCTTAGCCCCTCCCAGTGCATCCCAGGATACACTGGGTAGGGGCTGTGTGCCACCATTTAGAGAAGGTAGGTCCAGAGGCAGGAGGCACTGATCCTGTCCTCCTCTCTCCAGCGTGTTGAAGATATGTGAAGGGGTGGGGGAATCACTAGACCACTAGGGAGTAGTAAGTTAGAGTGATGGGGTGGCAGGGAGGCGGTCCACTGGACTACCAGGAATTTTTGTTGGCTTGGGGGGGGGGGGTGAGGGCGCTGGGGGAGTAGAGTCAGGAATTGGACCACAAGGGATGTTTGGTTCAGTTGAGGGGGTGAGGGTTGGAAGACAGTCCACTGGACCACCAGGGAGTTTTGGTTTGGAGTCACCGGGGGCATGGGTTGGCAGGTGGTCCACTAGACCACCAGGGATTTTCTGGACATGTAGGGGAGGGGAGGGAGGGGGGGGGTCACAGGACCACCTGGAGTTTTTCAAGTTGCACTGGGGGGTGCTCAAGAGGGGGGTCTGCTGGACCCCCTCCCAAGCCCCTCCCCAATGCAACTCAAAAAACTCCCTGGTGGTTTAGTTTCAAATGCATTTGACAGCTCGAGTTGCAAACAGCGAACAATGCACAAAGGGGGATCCATGCATCTCATTTGCATGCGATCCCCTTTGCATATCAATTGCTGTTTGCGACTCGTGTAAATTTTACTATGCATTGGTGATCGTTGCTTTTATGGCTCAGACAGCTACTTAAGAAGCAGAAGACATTCAGTCTGTCCCAGCATGGCAATGCTTATGTTCTTATGAGCCTGGGGAAATGGAGAGTTAAGTGACACTTTGAGGATCACAAGGATCTACAGTGGGTTACTCCTCCTCTCCCTAGCTGCTCATTTACTCTTCTTAACCTACACAGGTACAAGATGCTGTCGGCCCTTCCAACTTAATATGACAGGATATAGGATGAGCCAACTCTGAGGGAGAAGAAAAGCATAAGTGCTTAAGTGGAGCAGTGACAAATGCTGCTGATATGTAGCACTTGCACCTGCTACCCCATATCAAACTCCACCATCAGTATGAATTAAAACAGGAATATTTCACTGCTTATAAATATCCCTAAACACTGGCAACCAATGCCCATGACCAATAGCACTCTCCCTTAATTTGAAATAATTTAACATAAACAATACTGGTCTGAATTAGTATTGCATTTAGGGTTTTTCTTTCAGGTCTCTATTCTGCAATTTTTATACTTACAGAACAAAAAACAAAACACATTAAGATGAACACAAGGAAACGGGGCAACTTTAAAATTAACATATATAACTGTCAAAAATGTAAATAGAAAAACATACCTGCTGTCTGTTATTGGGCATGTAGGGAAGCAGAGTTGACACATGGAACATTAGCTCATAATCCTTATAGGTGATATAGAGGGAATGGGTTCCAGTAGAATCAGCTAAAAATCACAAAGCACAAATTTAAAATGATTATAGCCTGAAAATAAAACCGGAAATTCAGATTATTTGCCAACCACTCTGATAGGGTAGCATCTAAAAAAGCTAGTGACACTAAAATCCTGTATTTATTCTGCAAAGCATGGACATGCCACAATCAAAATTCAAATTAGGTGAAATCTTTACTTGAAGTCAATTTTTAGAAAGGGAGAAAAATGGAAAACTGGATATATCCTGTGCACCATGGTGCCTAGAAATGTCCTTGGGGAGTCAATTATTTTCAGGAATAATGTCTGGTCCCTCCCAAATCTAGCTCTGTTTAGTCAGCTGTCTCGTTTCTCCCACCCTCTTTTTCAAAGCCATCACTTTGTCATTTCCTTCCCTTCTGTATGTCACTTGTGTGGGAAGGAGGGATGGGTACAGTTGAAGAATCACTGAAATAACCAACCCTGTGTCTAACTGGCTGGCTGGTGACTTGTGAACCTGCAACCAAATAACATTAACAGAGATGCAGAAAGTCACTTGATAAGAGCTCACTCAAGTTTACATAGAATCTGTATGCGTTTGTAAGGAAAATAAAAGTAGAGTGTACCCTATAGGTACCCTGTTGTCTGGATCTGGACCAGGTTTGTCCACGTATGAGCATGCATCACCAATACTGTACAATACAATCAGGTCAACACTGAAAAATATTTATGAAGTCAGCAGCAACACTGATAGCATAAATACTTTTAAAAAATCAGTGGCAGGTCTACAGATAGGTTTTGGCTATTATATACACAAAACGGTCAAATTAAACTTGGCAAAATGAGCTTGTGGCAGCCATTTTTCCAGGCAGTCACAAGGTGCAGGAACAAGAGGGTTGCACTCCTGTCCCCAACGACCCCCACTGGACCACCAGGAAAAGAGGTAGCCAGGCAGGGGGGGTCTAACTGAATGGCTGGGGGTTTGGGGGAAGGGGGACTGCTTTCTAGCCACAGTCTTGGAGAGAGGGGAAGAAAGGAAGAGGCTTTGTCGTGGGGGGCAGGTGGGATAGGGGGCTTAAATTTGTTTATAAAATTTATGCAGGTGCAGTCCGATATTCAGTGCCAGCACATGCATACTAAGCGGCTTAATTTAGGACAGCTTTTGAGATGCCCTAAATTAAGCCAGTTAGCTATACGGGTGCCAGCACTGATTACTGCCGGCACCTGCATAACACCAGGCTTCTCCCTACACCGCCCCCTGTAGTGCCCCTGACCTGCCCACTTTTTGTTTTGTGAACAGAGGCGATATTCACCGTTTTAATTTATGATTCATATTCCCTGATAGACTGTTGTGACATCTTCAAAATCTCCTTCTGCAACACCCTGCACAGCAGGTTAGTGCCATTTATAAGCACACTAATTAATTATTTGCCATTGTCTGGTTGCCACATTCATCATTGCACAATCAAATTTGCCATTTTTTCCTAACTTTTTCCTAAATTATCTCAGACTTTAACAATTTGGTTTTGCACCATGTCAATCAGTAACATCTTTTTCTATCCATAGTATATCCTAACCAAATGGTTTCCTCACATTTATTTCACTATTTTATCATTGTCCCTCACGTAAACTTTTATTCGTGTGTTCAGCATTTTATTAAATATACCGACATGTATAACATGTATGTGATTTACACATTGATCGTCCTCATATTTTACATATTTGTTATAATAATTAATTTCAAATTCTATTCCATAAATCCATGATTTTCATAAATTATCTCAATATTTACAGATTTTAATCATTTGTCTATCAGCAAATCGCATTTTAAATGGTTCATTTTTTGCATCATATAATTTCTTGTTTTATTATTTGATTAAAATTAGTCTAATATTTTTTAATTCATTTTTTTATTAATTGATTTTTGTACTTTATATACATTTATTATTGTTCATTCTATTTATCTCTATAGAAATGTATGTGTTTATCATTGTATTTAGTCATATAGAAATGTACGTGTTTTGCCTTTCAGTAAACCATATATATTCACACATAACTTTGCCATAAGTTCACACACGCATGTTTTACACATTTCTTATATTTTCTGTTTTCAGAATTATCATTCAAATCTCTTCTAGTTTTTTTGTATATACATATAACTTTTAACTCTATTGTGCCTATTGTTTATGTTTATTAATTTTTTATTTACATACAAATGTATGTTTTTATAGACTCCTGATGCAGGCCTGACGGCCGAAACACGACGTTGTAACCAAAGAACATCTTCCAGTTTCTGGAAGCCTTGGTCGCTCTCCCACTTTTTGTGTTTTGTTGCCTTTACCGTGGGGCGTTTGAGTTCTCCGCTTGCCAGCAGATTTCCTCTCAACAAAAGTATAAGTACATCTGACATAAGTCATAAGGTATTCACAAAAGGAGTCTTCTACCTCTTGGTGTCATGTGCTGAATATAGTGATCCCAAACCAACAGGAAGCACTGCTTAGGTTTAAAAGAGCTGCACTTCCCAAGCAAGTAATTCGTGAACCTGATTACGCCACGTTCAATATGAGCATGGTTCATTGACTGTCCATGACTGTAAAATACATTTCTGAGCCACTAGACAAAGTTTCCAAATAAGAAGAGTAGCCTCTCTAGTACTTCCCCTGCTTCTCCCTGGTTTATCCAGGAGAAGATTAACTGGTGAGTTCAACAGTTTGACCTGTTAAGACAGAAATATAATGCACAATATCAGTCCAGAATTTCCTATTGTTGGGGTAGGCCCAAAAAGTCTGAAAAAGAGTATTATCTGAAAGGAGACATTTCCCACTAATTGGGGACTATACATGCCCAGATTTATGTAACTGCATTTGAGTAAAGTATGCCCTATGTAAAGTGTGAGAGTAACATTCCCAACAATCTGCATTAGATGCTGCATTAGATGTTAGATCCGAAATACCCTTAATATTATTCAACAGCTCCCAGTTTGCCAAGTCTAGGCCCAAATCACTCTCCCATCTATCTTTAATCTCACTCATGTCTTTAATATTATCCAAATTGGAAAGAGACTTATGTATTCCCGAGATTGAGACCACCTCCGCTACTATATCATGGAGAAGTGGCCTAGTGGTTAGGTGGACTTTGGTCCTGGGGAACTGAGGAACTGAATTTGATTCCCACTTCAGGCACAGGCAGCTCCTTGTGACTCTGGGCAAGTCACTTAACCCTCCATTGCCCCATGTAAGCCGAATTGAGTCTGCCATGAGTGGGAAAGCGCGGGGTACCAATGTAACAAAAAAAAAAAAAAAAACCCTGTTAATTTAGCACCAACTCAGAGGTTAAGTGATTGTCAATCCAAGGAATTCACATAATGCTTTAATGGGCAAAAGGCAAACCTATTCCCCTAATGCTCTCCTATGCGTAATTGAAGAGCTTCCAGGGAAATAATGATCTCCTGTGATAACATGCTCCAGCAATAGAATGCCTGCCTTCTCCCATGCCAAAAAGGTTGTATTATCTAGGCCTAGAAGAAAGTCAACATTGCCCTGAATCGGTAGTAGGTCTGTAGTGGAGGGAGAAACCCCTCAATAGGGATATGAGCTGTTTCCAGGCCTCTCATAAGGGGCATAACAAAACACTAGAAGCCAGGTGAGGGGGCAGTTTCCTGAGCAGGGCCTGCAAAAGCAAAAATAAATGGTAAGAGGCATAAGCTATTTCCAACACTAGAGGGGTGTAGCGTTCAGTATTAAAAATTCAGCCATTAATATGATGCAATAGACAAGCGTGATTATACAATTGCAAATTTGATAGCCCTAAGCCTCCTGCCTCCAATTCCCCAACAAAAAGGTATATTTTAATTTAGCTTTCCTCCAAGCCCAACAAAATTTAGAAAATAGAGAATTCATACATCTCAGGTCCTGCTGCAGCAGTCGCAGTGGCAGCATTTGTAAGACATATAGCCATCTATTTGTGAGTGACATTGCCGAAGGGTTAGAAGGTAAAGTTTGCCTACTTGCGGATGATACTAAAATCTGTAACAGAGTGGACACCCCGGAGGGAATTGAAAACATGAAAAAGGATCTGAGGAAGCTAGAAGAATGGTCTAAGGTTTGGCAATTAAAATTCAATGCGAAGAAATGCAAAGTGATGCACTTAGGGAATAGAAATCCTCGGGAGACGTATGTGTTAGGCGGGGAGAGTCTGATAGGAACGGACGGAGAGAGGGATCTTGGGGTGATAGTATCTGAGGATCTGAAGGCAATGAAACAGAGTGACAAGGCAGTGGCCGTAGCTAGAATTGTTAGGCTGTATAGAGAGAGGTGTGACCAGCAGAAGAAAGGGGGTGTTGATCCCCTGTATAAGTCGTTGGAGAGGCCCCACCTATTGTGTTCAGTTTTAAAGGCCGTACCTTGCGAAGGATGTAAAAAGAATTGAAGCGGTGCAAAGAAAAGCTACGAGAATGGTAAGGGATTTGCGTTACAAAACATATGAGGAGAGACTTGATGACCTGAACATGTATACTCTGGAAGAAAGGAGAAACAGGGGTAACATAGTAACATAGTAGATGACGGCAGAAAAAGACCTGCACGGTCCATCCAGTCTGCTCAACAAGACAAACATATGTGTATACCTTACCTTGATTTGTACCTGCCTTATTCAGGGCACAGACCGTACAAGTCTGCCCAGCAGTACTTCCCGCCTCCCAACCACCAGTCCCGCCTCCCATCACCGGCTCTGGCACAGACCATATAAGTCTACCCTCCACTATCCTCGGCTCCCAACCACCAACCCCTCTTCCCCCCACCTGCTCTGCCACCCAATTTCGGCTAAGCTTCTGAGGATCCATTCCTTCTGCACAGGATTCCTTTAGGCATATCCCACGCATGTTTGAATTCCGTTATCGTTTTCATCTCCACCACCTCCTGCGGGAGGGCATTCCAAGCATCCACCACCCTCTCCGTGAAAAAATACTTCCTGACATCTTTCCTGAGGCTGCCCCCCTTCAACCTCATTTCATGTCCTCTCGTTCTACCACCTTCTCATCTCCGGAGAAGATTTTTTTGCGGATTAATACCTTTCAAATATTTGAACGTCTGTATCATATCACCCCTGTTCCTCCTTTCCTCAAGGGTATACATGTTCAGGTCAGCAAGTCTCTCTTCATACGTCTTAGAACGCAAATCCCGTACCATTCTTGTAGCTTTTCTTTGCACCGCTTCCGTTTTTTTTAACATCCTTCGCAAGGTACAGCCTCCAAAACTGAACACAATACTCCAGGTGGGGCCTCACCAACGACTTGTACAGGGGCATCAACACTTCCTTTCTTCTGCTGATCACACCTCTCTCTATACAGCCTAGCAACCTTCTCGCTACGGCCACCGCCTTGTCACACTGTTTCGTTGCCTTCAGATCCCTCGGATACTATCACACCAAGATCCCTCTCCCCCACAGTACCTATCAGACTCTCACTGCCGTCTCTCTTGGGTTTCTACTCCCTAAGTGCATCACTTTGCATTTCTTCGCATTGAATTTTAATTGCCAAACCTTAGACCATTCTTCTAGCTTCCTCAGATCCTTTTTCATGCTTTCCACTCCCTCCCGGGTGTCCACTCTGTTGCAAATCTTAGTGTCATCCGCAAATAGGCAAACTTTACCTTCTAACCCTACGGCAATGTCACTCACAAATATATTGAACAGAATAGGCCCCAGCACCGATCCCTGAGGCACTCCACTACTCACCTTTCCCTCCTCCGAGCGAACTCCATTTACCACCACCCTCTGTCGTCTGTCCGTCAACCAGTTCCTAATCCAGTTCACCACTTTGGGACCTATCTTCAGCCCATCGAGTCTATTTAAGAGCCTCCTGTGGGGAACCGTGTCAAAAGCTTTGCTAAAATCCAAGTAGATTACGTCTATAGCATGTCGATGATTCAATTCTCCAGTTACCCAATCAATGAATTCAATGAGGTTCGTTTGGCACGATTTCCCTCTGGTAAAACCATGTTGTCTCAGATCTTGCAACTTATTGGCTTCCAGAAAATTCACTATCCTTTCCTACAGCATGGCTTCCATTACTTTTCCAATAACCGAAGTGAGGCTTACCGGCTTGTACTTTCCAGCTTCTTCCCTATCACCACTTTTATGAAGAGGGACCACATCCGCCGTTCTCCAATCCCTTGGAACCTCTCCCGTCTCCAAGGATTTATTAAACAAATCTTTAAGAGGACCCGCCAGAACCTCTCTGAGCTCCCTCAATATTCTGGGGTGGATCTCGTCTGGTCCCATGGCTTTGTCCACCTTTAGCTTTCCAAGTTGTTGATACACACTCTTTTCCGTGAATGGTGCACTATCCACTCCATTCTCAGGTGTACTTTTGCCAGTCCCTCGTGGTCCTTCTCCAGGATTTTCTTCAGTGAAAACAGAACAAAAGTATCTATTTAGCAAATTGGCTAAGGGAAAATTAGGTTCTTACCTTGGTAATTTTCTTTCTTTTAGTCATAGCAGATGAAGCCATTACGTATGGGTTGTGTCCATCAACCAGCAGGGGGAGATAGAGAGCACTCAACTTTTCACAGTGCCTCATAGCCAGCCAGCTCCATTGCCTCTTTAGTATTTGAAGCTTCCAAAGCAGTATGGCAAACCGCAATGGGAATAACATGAACTTTCCTCATAGCGAACGATGGCCCCTTAACAAGGGCATGAACTCAAAAGGAGGGAATGAACACATCCTCCTGGAGGGAATAAGCTTGTCCTCCTTATTGTATAACTGGAGGGGATACACGCAACCTCCTGGAGGGAATAAACTCATCCTCCAAAACATAAACTGGAGGGAATGGACTCATCCTCCTATAAGTGAACATGAATCCTGAAGACTGTTTTCCAACTTTCTCCCAAGGAAGGAACTTCAGGAAACAAGAACCGAACCTGAAACAGATTCACAGCATACAGACAATCATACAGGGAGGGCTCATGGCTTCATCTGCTATGACTAAAGGAAAGAAAATTACCAAGGTAAGAACCTAATTTTCCCTTCCTTGTCATCAAGCAGATGAAGCCATTACGTATGGGATGTAACAAAGCAATCCCTATATAGGGTGGGAACAGGTCACACCACGTGCTAGCACTTGTGCTCCAAAACGCGCATCCCTCCTAGCAGCCACATCCAGCCTGTAATGTCAGGCAAAAGAGAGCTTAGAAGCCCATGTTGCTGCACTGCATATCTCTTGACGAGAGAGTGCTCCAGTTTCAGCCCTAGAGGAAGAAATTGCTCTGGTAGAATGCGCGTTAAAGGCTACAGGCGGAGACCGACCGGCAAGCAGATAAAGCTGAAAGGTAGTTTCTTTGAGCCAGCGGGCAATAGTGGCTTTAGACGCTGGAGACCCTCTGCGAGGACCTGATAGCAAAACAAACAGATGATCATAGATCCTGAAAGAGATAGTAACTCGCAGATACTGCAGCAGAGTCCTGCGCACATCCAACAGGTGCAACTGCCCAAAAGATTCTGGAAACTCCTCCTTATCAAAGGAGGGCAAGAAAATAGGCTGGTTTAGGTGAAACGCTGAAACCACCTTAGGCATGACTCTGAGAATTGCAGAAATGGGTCTCTACAGGACAGCGCCTGGAGCTCTGATACCCGTCTCGCTGAAGTAATGGCCACAAGAAAAACGGCCTTTAGTGTCAAATCTTTCTCCGATGCTCACCGAAGCAGCTCAAAAGGAGAAGCCTGCAGGGCCTTCAAAACTAGCCCCAGGTTCCAAGCTAGACAGGGTGCTCGCGCGGAAGGCCGGAGCCGAAGAAGCACCCCACTAAGAAACCATGCCACATCTGGATGAGCACCTAAAGACACGCCTTCAACCTTACCACGAAGGGAGGCCAACGCTGCCACTTGCACCCGCAGGGAATTTTAGGCCAAGCCTATTTGTACACCATCCTGCAAAAAGTGCAGAATTGGCAAGACAGGAGCCCGCATGGGTGTGATCGCTTTTGAAGCACACCAAGATTCAAACTGGTGCCAAATCCTGGCCTAAGCCATGGAAGTGGAACGCTTGCGGGCCTGCAGGAGAGTGGAAATGACTGTGTTTGAATACCTTTGTCCCTCAATTGCGCCCTCTCAATCGCCATGCCATAAGACCAAAGCGGCAGGCGTCCTACTACTACTACTTAACATTTCTAGAGCGCTACTAGGGTTACGCAGCGCTGTACAATTTAACAAAGAGACAGTCCCTGCTCAAAGAGCTTACAATCCATGGCTACTGGACCCTGTGACAACAGGTTCGGTACCAGAGGTAAAGGAAGGGGAGCCTCCACTAGCATCTGTCGGAGGTCCGCATACCAAGGCCTCCTGGGCCAATCCGGGGCAATGAGGACCACTTCTCCTGGGTGCAGCCGAATCCACAGGAGCACGCGCCCTATCAAGGGCCACGGAGGGAACACATATAGTAGGCCTGGAGACCAGGGCTGAGTCAAGGCATCCAACCCTGCCGAGCAAGGATCTCTCCGTCTGCTGAAGAAGCACGGGACTTTGGCATTTGAACTTGTCGCCATAAGATCCATCACGGGCTTGCCCCATTTGGCACATATCTGCAGGAATACTTCGTCTGCTAGTTCCCATTCTGCTGGATCGATCTGATGCCTGCTTAATCGGCTTGCACGTTGCTCTGACCTGCAATGTGAGCTGCCGACAGAAACTGAAGATGCAGCTCGGCCCAGTGGCAAATCTGTTTGGCCTGCGCGCCAGTGCTCTACACTGAGTGCCGCCTTGTCGATTTATGTAGGCCACTGCTGTCGTGTTGTCCGACATCACTCTGACAGGCAATCCTTCCAGGGTCCCTTGAAAGGCCAGAAGCGCCTGAAACACCGCTTTCAACTCCAGGCGGTTGATGGACCACTCCGACTCCTCGGGTGTCCATAGACCCTGGGCATGCTTCCCCTTACAATGTGCGCCCCAGCCCTTCAGGCTGGCATCTGTCACTACTAGATACCATTCCTCGCTGCAGCATGCTGAGAGCCACCACTCCATGCTGAGTCGGGCCGCAGGGAGTCAAGAAAGTCTGCACTGATAATCCTGAGAAACTGGAGACCATCTTTGAAGTAAGGAATACTGTAGAGGTCTCAGGTGCGCTCTCGCCCAGGGCACCACTTCCAATGTGGCTGTCATCGATCCCAGCAGCTAGACAATGTCCCAAGCTCACGGGCGGGGCATCCTCAGGAGCAGACAGACCTGATTCTGAAGCTTGCACCGCCATAGCCCGAGTCTGTGTCGAACCTGGCCCCCAAATATTCTAGAGATTGCGAGGGGGTCAGATGACTTTTGGCCATATGGACGACCCAGCCTAGAGATTTAAGTACTGAGACCACTCTGGCTGTAGCTTGATAGCTCTCTGTTACAGAGTCTGCTCTGATGAGCCAGTCGTCTAGGTACGGTGAACCCTGATACCTTCTCGCCTGAGCAAAGCAGCTACTACCACCATTACCTTCGAAAAGGTTCAAGGAGCTGTGGCGAGGCCAAAAGGCAAGGCCTGGAACTGGAAATGTTTTCCCAACACCGCAAACCTCAGAAACTTCTGGTGCGGGGGCCAAATTGGTATGTGCAAGTAAGCTTCTTTCAAGGTCTAGAGATGTGAGAAACTCTCCTGGCTGTACCGCAGCAATGACGGAGCGCAGGGTTTCCATGTGGAAATGCCGCACTCTCAGGGACTCGTTTAATTCTTTTAAGTCCAGAATAGGGCGAAAAGACCCACCTTTTTGCGGCACCACAAAGTAGATGGAGTATCGGCCGTAGCCATGTTCGGCGGGAGGTACCGGGGAAATGGCCCCTAACTGAATCAGACCTTGCAAAGTCTCCTCTACCGCCGCCCGTTTGGCGGTAGAACCGCATCAGGACTCCACAAACACGTCTCTTACTGGGGCGTTGAATTCTATTCTGTATCCATCTCTGATCAGGTCCAGAACCCACTGATCTGAGGAAATATTGGCCCGCTCCTCGGCAAAGAGGGAAAGACGTCCTCCGATGACAGGAAGCGAGGAGGGGGCCGGCGCACCATCATTGAGAGGGTCGCCCCTGAACTCCAGGCCTAGAGCCGGTGGCTGCGGAGCGCTTGTCCAAGCGAAAGGAGTTCCTCTGCTGAAAAACGGGCATGAGAAGTGAACCCAGCAGAACGCCCCGGGCGGTACCTTCTAGCTTCACGGAAGCGAGGTCTATAAGAGGACTGGACCACCTAGCCCTTGGAGGAAGGCCTCGGCCTATCTTCGGGCAAGCGCTGGGGTTTAGGATCTCCCAGGCCTTTAACAATTTTCTCCAACTCCTCACCAAATAGGAGAAGGCCTTGAAAGGGCAACTTCACCAACCTTTGCTTAGAGGCCATGTCCGCTGCCCAATGTCGTAGCCAAATAAGATGGCGAGTCGCCACTGCTACTGCCATTTGTTTAGCCGAAGCTCTGACAATATCATAAAGGGCATCAGTCAAAAAGGACAAGGCCGACTCCAGCCGCGGAGCCACATCCGAGAAGGGCTCCGCTCCATCTCCGGGCTGTTCCACTGCCTATTGCAACCACGCCAGGCAGCTCTAGCAGCACAACAACTGCATGCAGACGCCCAAACAGTCAGGGCATGCAGACAGCCCAATTTCAAAGGACCGTTTAAGTGCTGCTTCCAGCCTATGGTCTTGTATATCCTTCAGGGCAACTCCTCCTTCCACAGGGCATCTACTTTAGGCCTTGCAAAGCGAGCCAAATGCTCCTCACGCAGAGGGTATAATTGTCCCATAGCCCTGGAAACTTTCAAAGGTCCCTCGGGGTCAGCCCACTGAGCGGAAATAAGCTCTTGGATGGAGTCATGCAAAGGAAAGGCTCGAGCAGGCTTTTTGGTACTAGCCATCCTAGGATTCACAGAGGAGGCCGTGCCACTGTCAGGCTCTTCAATAGAAAGGACCTGTAGGGCATCTGAAATAAGCGCTGGCAGCTCATCACGGTGGAAAAACCTCACCGCGGAGGGATCATCCAGATCCTGTGGTAATTCTGCACCTGACTGGCTCCTCAGACCACGAAGGCCTGCCAGAACTCTCCGAATCCTCACAGCCCAACCACGGGGGGGGGGGGGGGGGGGGGGGGAAGGAGGTGCACCACAATCTGAAGGGGAATTAGCCCTTCTACGCTTTTCTTTATGCCAATTATCAGGGAAAATAGCCTCAGCGGGCAGTCCCAGGCCAGAATCCACCGGGGGGGGACAATAGAAGGGGCCTCAGATGACCCTTGAGGGAGAGCTCTTTTCAGCATGTATGCTTTATGCAATAATACAAAATCAGGGGAGAAAAACTCGCCCTGGGCACCCAGATCCCGTCCGGGGCAAGCCGCTCCCTGAATAGCCTCAATTTGAGGTCCCCCCCCCCCCCCCCCCCCCCCCGGGCTCAGGGCTCTCCGTCTCTACGGAGGCTGTGCCATGCGGCGAATTCAAAATGGTATCCGCTGCCAGCTCTGAGCAGGAAGAATCATCGCTCGCCATGCTCGGGCCGGCTCTTACACCTGTACAGCATAATTTACAGAGCCCCGCTGCTGATTTGCGCTTGCCACACCGGGAACAGCGCTTTACATTCTCTGCAGCCATCGCCGAAAACGGCGGGAAATATCAAAATGGCGGTTTCATGCCCAAAACGCCCCGATCGCAGGCCCACCCCGGAGGAGTTAGAAAACACTCTTACTCACCGGACCTAGTATCACAGCTCCGGTCCCATAGAAGAATCAAAGGAAAACCTCTGTTCCATTTTTTTTTTTTTTTTTTAACGCTGTGAGGAAAGCAGAGGTAATAAGAACTGTGGAGGCTCAGATGAGTGGGAAAGGCAGGGAAAGGCGAACCAATGTGCCTGCATCCACTGAGTGGGAAAGGACAGGGAAAAGCAAGCTAATATGTCCACATCCACAGGGGCATGGGTAAGGCAGGGAAAGGGCTAACCTATGTGCCTTCAAAGTGAAGCTCCTATAGCCTCTAACACCCCGGCTAACAACTGGCAAGCCAGGAGCCACCCCCAGGCAGATTTTTGATGGAGCTCGAAGAAGCTGCAGCCAACCTGCTTGGGGAGATAGAGAATACTGAAGAGGCAGTGGAGCTGGCTGGCCATGAGGCACTGTGAAAAGTTGAGTGCTCTCTATCTCCCCCTGCTGGTTGATGGCCACAGCCCATACGTAATGGCTTCATCTGCTTGATGACAAGGAAATTGGGTGATATGATACAGACATTCAAATATTTGAAAAGTATTAATCCACAAACGAACCTTTTCCGGAGATGCGAAGGAGGTAGAACGAGAAGACATGAAATGAGATTGAAAGGGGGCAGACTCAAGAAAAATGGCAGGAAGTATTTTTTCATGGAGAGAGTAGTGGATGCTTGGAATGCCCTCCCGCGGGAGGTGGTGGAAATGAAAACGGTAACAGAATTCAAGCACGCGTGGGAAAAACATAAAGGAATCGTGTTCAGAAGGAATGAATCCTAAGGAGCTTAGCCGAGATTGGGTGGCAGAGCCGGTGGCGGGAGGCGGGGATAGTGCTGGGCAGACTTATACGGTCTGTGCCAGAGCCAGTGATGGGAGGCGGGACTGGTGGTTGGGAGGCGGGGATAGTGCTGAGCAGACTTATAGAGTCTGTGCCAGAACTGGTGGTGGGAAGCGGGGCTGGTGGTTGGGAGGCGGGGATAGTGCTGGGCAGACTTACACGGTCTGTGCCCTGAAAAGGACAGGTACAAATCAAGGTAAGGTATACACAAAAAGTAGCACATATGAGTTTATCTTGTTGGGCAGACTGGATGGACCATGCAGGTCTTTTTCTGCCGTCATCTACTATGTTACTAAGTTACTATCTACGAAAAATAACTTCCGGATGAGACTCATTCTACCTATTAAAGAAACTGGAAAAATCCATCCACTGGGTCAACTGTCAGTCAGTAGCCATCATTAATGCCGCTATATTGGCTTTCAATACCATCTTTTCGCTGATGACTCTCAGATCTACATCTCCACCCCTGAAATCTCAACCTCGATCCAAGACAAAATCTCAGCCTGCTTGTCTGACATTGCTGCTTGGATGTCTCAATGCCATCTAAAGCTCAACATGACCAAAACTGCTCATTTTTCCCCCTAAACCCACCTCCCCTCTTCCCCCTTTCTCTATCTTTGTTAATGGCTCTCACATCCTCCCTGTCTCCTTGGCTCATAACCTTGGAGTCATCTTTGATATCTCTCTCTCCTTCTCTGCACATATTCAACAGATCGCCAAAACCTGTCATTTCTTTCTGAATATGCTGCCAGAACCCTTATCCACACCCTTGTTACCTTTCGCTTGGACTGTTGCAATTTACTTCTCACTGGTCTTCCACTCAGCCATCTCTCTCCTCTCCAATCTGTCCAAAATTCTGCGGCACGACTTATTTTCTGCCAGAATTGTTATACCCACACTAGCCCACTCCTCAAGTCACTTCACTGGCTCCCTGTCCGCTTCCGCATTCAGTTTAAACTTCTCGTACTGACCTTTAAATGCATCCACTCTCCCCTCCGAAGGGACACCACCTTGTAGTGGTGGAGGGGCTTCTGTGTTTCAATGACTCAGAGGGCTAAGCTGAAGGATTACCCATATCAGACAGGCCTCTGAGGAGAAACCAGACAAAGAGTGTCTCAAATTAGGGAGAGTGGAAAGATGGTGACCTGAAGCTCGTACGCTCAACGGCCCAGCTGTCCTCTGAAGTTCTTTGTTTACTTGAAATTTCCTCTCTGCATTTGCAGTTACCTTAACTGAGAGGAAGGGGACAATGGGGGATCAGCCACCGCCGACCAGCGTTTTGTCCCCTGTGCAGCAAGTGTGGGAACGCTGCGCGATGAGCTGCCCACAGATGACTGGGTTGATGAGTCCTTTGATTAGCGCCGGCGAAGGAGCGTTGATGCTCTTGGACCTGGAAACAACTTCATCGCTCCCGAGTCGTTTATCCACCATGTCCAAAGGAGTGGAGGAGTGAGTTAGGAGTGTATGCTGAAACGGAAGTCGTTTACAGCTGAACCCATGTCGGCGGTGCCACTCCTAAACCTGTAAGAGCTATCAGCTTGGAGTTTTTGGCTCCTGTGGAGATTACATTGAATATTATCTGGAAGGCGCTCCAGGACCTAACGGTAGTAGTAAATAATTTTGCTTCAGATATAATCTTATTAGTGAGCCACATGGATAATTGAATCGAATCCTTTGAGAATGAAAAATTGATACAGCAAATGAAATTCTACAGGAGTAGGAAACGGTTAAGACTTTGAAAATGATAATAGACCAGAAAAATTTGAACAAAATGAATATTATTACAGATGATTAATATCGAGATTGTTGTTTTCCCTGAGTTCCGGGTATGACTCCTAAAGTTTTTTCCTCTGAAATGATTCCTCTTAGTATATTAATTCAAAAGGAGTGAAGCCTGTGAAACTGGGATTACCTTAATCATTGGGAATTGGATTAGAGATTCAAGTATTTTGTATTGTTAAATAATTTCTGGTTTTAAAAGAGAAAAAAATGAAATCAGGTGTATTATTTCCACTAATATTGGACAATAAGTATGTTTCCAACGAAATTAATTGACTATACACCGTCTTGGGTTTGAAGAAGCCAACCAGACGATCAAGGTGGAATAATGGGGATAATCAGGTTAATACCACGTTTTCTTTGTTTACTGTTGTTTAATTGATCTCCTTGTCTTGTTTTATTTTGTGGTCTAAGAAAGAGAAAGATTGTATATAACCCATTTATCTAGTTGAGATTGTTTTCCTCTAATATTGTATTAATGTACAGTCATCTCTGTATTACTGTTTGCAAGTGACCCTTGTAAAATGAAAAATTATAAATAAATGATTTAAAAAAATGCATCCACTGCAGCCCCCCATTACCTCTCCACTCTCATCTCTCCCTACATTCCTCCCCATGAACTCCGCTCACTGGACAAATTCTCTCATCGTCCCCCTTCTCCTCCACTGCTAACTCCAGGCTTCGCTCCTTTTCTCTCGCAGCACCTTTATGCCTGGAATAGACTTTCTGGACCTATACGTCTACCTCCATCTCTACCTGTTTTCAAATCTATGCTAAAAACCCACCTTTTCACTACTGCTTTTTAGCTCCTAGCCACTATTCAATTGCCCTCCCCTTGTCCCCTCCTTCCTTCTCACCCATTACTTCCCTCACCATAACTGTCTTGTCTGTCTGTATTATTTAGATTGTAAGCTCTTTTGAGCAAGGACTGTGTCTTTGTGTCAGGTGTTCAGCGCTGTGTGCATCTGGTAGCGCTATACAAATGCTAGTAATAATAATAATAATAATATATTGAGATTGTAAAGATCTTGAACAGAGGGTGCTAGCTGAATATCCAGATATTTAAAGGAGTGCTGTGCCCACTTTAAGGGAAACGCACCCTCCCATTGTTGCCGCACAATCCTCCCGCACTTGTTTGGCAGGTCTGGTCTGTCAAAAGCCCAAACCTGTCAAACACGGGGGCTGGAGGTCCATGGGACCACCAGGCCCTGACTACCCCTGCCTTGAACAACGGGGGCTGGAGGTCCAGTGGACCTCAGGTCCCCCCGACGATCCCATCCCCCCACCTTCAGGGAGGGCTGGAGATCCGGCGGGTCTCCAGCCCCTCAAACCTCCGGAAAATGGTCCCTGGTGGTCCAGTGGCCGCTGGCCAAACCCCCTCCCTCCCTCCCAGCGAGCGACGGGGGGGGGGGGGGGGCTGGAGGCCGGAGGACCTCCGGTCCCCCCAATGATCCGGTCCCCCCAGGTTCAGGGGGGTATCCAGCCCCCCCAAACACCCAGAAAATGGTCCCTGGTGGTCCAGTGGCCTCTTAAAAAGTGTCCGATAAAAAGAACCCCCTCCCAGCCCCCCTACCTTAGTTGGAGGAGGGAGGTAGCCTCCCTCCTCTCCCAGGTTGCACTGGGAGGGGCTGGGCACCGCCATTTTGCGGCGGCGTCAACCCAAGGGAGATTAGGGAGGCAGGCTACCTCCCTCCTCCAACTAAGGTAGGGGGGGCCGGGGGGGGGGTTCTTTTTAATGGACACTTTTTAAGAGGCCACTGGACCACCAGGGACCATTTTCTGGGTGTTTGGGGGGGGCTGGATACCCCCCTGAACCAGCCCCCCTAAACCTGGGGGGGGGGTGTCGTCATCAGGGGGGGAGGTCACCGGGAGGGGGGGACCAGAGGTCCGCCAGACCTCCAGCCCCCTGTTGGCAGGTTTGCTTTGGGCGGGAACGGGGGCCTGCCAGCATGCAACTGTATGCTGGACAGGGCTCACCATTCTTCCCCAATGATCTGCAAACCCTAACGCTAGGTCAGAGCTGGCGTAGGGTTTGCTGTGGCCAGCGACCCAAATTTTGGCACGCTGACTGTGGATCATTAGTGATGAATGCGCTAAGCCCTGTTTAGCATGCATTAGCATGCTACTTGCGCAAAGAGCCCTCGAGCGCATTGTTTCACGCGCTCGAGGACTCTGATCATGGGGCACTAGCAAACGCCGGCGCTAGCAGCCTCTAGCGCCGGTGTTTGCTTTTGATCATCTGCCTGTCTGTGTTTCCAACAGAAATTGCTTATCTTGAAGATTGTGAGAGATCCCATAACATCAGTGGCGTAGCTAGGGGAGGGCGCAGGGACAGATCCCCCAAACAGATTTTTTAGAAAAAAATGGCACCTATGCGCCTCATGCCCCTCCTGCACCAGTCTTGCATCTTTTCCTGTTTCTCCTGCCCACTCTCTCCCGTCCACGTGGTCGTTTTTACTACCCTAAAGCGTTCTCCCTCCGGCACCGGCGATTGACATAGTCAGCCTTCTGCCAGCATTGGGGGCCTCTACTCTGGCGTGTCCCACCTCTGCGGAAAACAGGAAGCTGCATTAGAGTAGGAGGGGCGAGCCAGAGGAGAGGCCCCAACATTGGCAGAAGGCTGACTGTGAATCGCCGGTGCCGGCTTCAGGGCAGTAAAAATGACCACGTGGACGGGAGAGAACGCTTCAGGGCAGTAAAAATTACCACGCGGACGGGAGAGAGCAGGAAGAAGAGAGGGAGAAAGATGAAAGACTCGGGGGGGGGGGGGGGGTGAAGAAGGGAGAAAGAGCTGACCAAGAAGGTTTAATAGACAGGAGTGGAACTCAGCTTATCTAGTCCACTGTGAGCAAGGAAGCCAATTTGGTTAATCTGTTTCCACTCCCCTGCGCAGCCGTCATTGCCGTTCACTGACAGGAGTGGAAGTCAGCTTACCTAGTCCACTGTGAGCAAGGAAGCCAATTTGGTTAATCTGTTTCCACTCCCCTGCGCAGCCATCATTGCCGTTCACTCAAAACAAAGCAAGCAAACTTATGAGCTGCTGCATCCACGTTGTCATTCTTTATTGTTGGTCCATCTGTAACAAGTCTAAAAGCTCGTAACCTTGGGGTCATCTTTGACTCCTCTCTCTCCTGTTCTGCTCACATTCAACAGAATGCCTAAACCTGTCGTTTCTTTCTCTATAACATCAGCAAAATCCATCCCTTCATCTCTGAGCACTCCACCAAAACCCTTATCCACACTCTTATCACGTCTTGATTATTGTAACCTACTCCTCACCAGACTCCCTCTTAGCCATCTCTCTCCTCTTCAATCAATCCAAAACTCTGCTGCGTGACTCATTTTCCGCCAAAGTCGCTATGCCCACATTAGCCCCCTCCTTAAGTCACTTCACTGGCTCCCTATCCGTTTCCGTATTCAATTCAAACTTCTCCTATTGACCTATAAGTGCATTCACTCTGCCACTCCCCAGTACCTCTCCACTCTTGTCTCCCCCTATGTTCCCCCTTGAGTACTCCGTTCTGTAGATAAATCTCTTATCCGTCCCTTTCTCCTCTACTGCTAATTCAAGACTCCGTTCCTTTTATCTCGCTGCACCTCACGCCTGGAATAGTCTTCCCGAGCCTGTACATCTAGCCCCGTCTTTAGCCGTTTTCAAGTCCAAAATCAAAACCCACCTCTTTACCACTGCTTTTGACTCCTAACTCACTTACCCTGTCCTTTATCCTCATCTCTTATTCCCTTACCCTTAATTGTTCTGTTTACCTGTCTTATCTAGATTGTAAGCTCTTTGAGCAGGGACTGTCTTCTGTGTATGGTGTACAGCGCTGCGTATACCTTGTAGTGCTATAGAAATGATAAGTAGATAGATAGATAGATAGATAGATAGATAGATAGATAGATATGTAACTCCGCCCCTCTCCTGAGTGAACTCCCAAAATCTAAATAACTTTCTAAAATTCTTTTCTTAAACAGTCAGGGCCGAATATTATACACGCCTAACTCAGGAGAAGGAAAAGGACACAAAAAACAAAACAAAACTAAAGTATAGATTTTTATTTTAAAATGATCAATAATTTTTTTTTCAATTAACAATGCATATGTTCCATTTCACAATAAATTACAATACATATAAATTCAATTCTAACTAATTTCTATTTCACAGGTACTACTTGGTTACCCAAAACCCCACAACAGAAAATTCTCCCCAGAATCAGATACGTATATTTTCTATTTTGATAGTTATTATTTCTACTATTATTACTAATCCCTCTCCCAAAGATTTTGATTATTTCAGTTTACGTATATCTTGCAGGTGGCTGTAACTGCAATTACTGCTGTTCTTTCTTCGCCGGCTCTTAGGTAAGTATTTTATTTTTTCATTTGGATCACACATTTAGCTCAGTTTTTTTCATCCATGTTCTCTTTCTTGCGTAGGGGCCCAATTCCTCAGTGACGGCAGACTCTGCTTCCCTTCCTTTTCTGCCCTCTCAATGCAGACGTGTTGTTGGCCACAGCTGCCAGGAATCAGGAACCTGCACCTACTATTCTAAGCTTTAAAAAAAATCAATAAAAAAACCTAAACCCTATCTATGAATAGTTGACATATTATCTACAACAAATTTAAGTCACTACCCTGTCTAGCTATCCCCACAAAAAAACCAGATAATTATTTATCCCTATTCTTATTTTCCCCACAACTGTTTCTTTAGGAAATATAACATTAAAGGTTTTCAATCCCTTTAATAAATAAGGATTCTCAAACCCTACAATTACACAGTACACGCAGCTTTCAAGGTGATGTGTTCACTCAAAATCACCTCCCAGCAGCAATATTCTAAACTTTCTTTCTGGCTGAATAAACACAAGTCAGCACTTTCACACTTTAGAGTAATTAAAATAGAGTGCACAGAGTAATTTTCTTCCAAAATTACTAGCACCAAAGTCCTCAGGTTAACAGCTTCATGTATAAACTGTCACCAAAAGTCTCACAAATGGTGATATATTTCAAAGTTCAGTGCAACATCACACTTTCCAATAGCTACTAAAACCCATTTAGGTTTGATAGAATTCTGAGCAGCACTGCTTCCAGTACATATTAACTTGGTCACTGGGTCAGAGGCACCAACCCTTTCAGCACATCAAAACTAATATCTTGACTGCTCATGCTAATTCAATTTAAACCCCAGAACTTTTCAAGCAACCAACCATCACTACTCTAAAGCCCCTAAACTCGCGACGGGCTTTGCAAGTTAAATAATTAACATCCAATTCATTCCTCTCACACATAACCAGGTTCTTTCCACCCTTTAATTCAGTTTTTACCCCAATTCTTATAACAACTGAAGACTGACACACATCTGCCCAGCATCAAACTTACCACCCAACTACCAACCGTAACTTTTAGAACCTACTGACATCACTGTCCCAGGCTTGAGCACTTGCCACGAGCCTTCACATTCTAAATCTCCACAGTACACAACCCCAGCGTTTTTAAACCAAAATACACACTTTTTAAATATATATACACAGGCAGCATGTTGAATTAATGTAAATCTTTATACCTTAAGGCTCTTGTAGCCTGAAACTTCTCCCTTTAAACCTGGCACACGCTTCCCGCAGTCCCCTTCAAACAGTCTGCCCTGCCTCTCCATCCTCCACCAACGTTGCAGGTAAGAACATATTTATAAATTTTAACCCCTTGGGTTACAGATAGATAGATAGGCAGTGCCTTAAAAAGTGGAGGAGAAAAGAAATAATTATTGTACTTAGTAGAAACCGCAATTAACTCTATAGTTTGTGCTCATTTTTCTTCACTGTTCTATACAATACAGATGTCCAGATCTCAGTAAGGATATCCTGTTTCCTGAGGGGTTCATCTTAACTGTTGTTGTAATCTGCCTTGGGAAGCCTGGTGTTATAAAGGTGATAGAATATATTGAAATTAAATGGAAGTAGAATTAAACTCTCCTTTCATTAGGGAACATGGAATCACATCTTCATTTATTTTGTAGGTTTACCTTTTAGATACACAAATGGATTATTCTGTTTTGAACATGTTTCAGGGGCAAGTGGTTTTATAAGTCAAAATAAATATTTTGTTTCATGCAGATCTTTTTTGTTTAAACATAAATGGGCTATAAGCCCCTAATGCAGTCCATTGGTTTTCTTATATTTTGTTCTTGTGATGACTTATACTGTGCCAAAACTGAAAACTCTTATCACTATCTGGTCAATAATAAAAGGAATACTATCCACTCTAAAAAAAATGTTTTGTGGCTGTACATGAGGAATTGTGATATTGAATAAATAAATGTATATTTGTGTCCCTAGTCATGCATCCTACGTTTATATAATCCTTTCAAGAAATCCAGTTAATTGTTTAACATTAGTGGAACATAGCCACAGAGGCATGGTATGGTCGCATTTTTAATATTTTATTTATTTATTTATTGCATTTGTATCCCACATTTTCCCACCGTATGGCAGGTTCAATGTGGCTTACATTTTGCTAAAAAGGCAGTTACAAAATTTAGATTTGTAGAAGTCTAGTACATAATACAGAAGTACAATAAATGCTTAGGCTGATATATTAGCATATTGTGAGAGAGGTTAATATTATTGTTTTCCATTTCTGAACTTTTTGTGATGTATGGTGGTGTGGGATTAGGCAGATCCAGGGGGGAAAGACTTCTTGAAAATATGTGTTTTCAGTTTTTTTTCTGAATTGTAGGTAGTTATCTGAGAGTTTCAGGTCGCCACATTGAGCCTGCAAATAGGTGGGAAAATGTGGGATACAAATGCAATAAATAAATAAATATAATTTAGTTTCTCTGTGGACAAGCAGGCTGCTTGTTCTCAGGAAACGGCAAATTTTGCAAGCAAAAAACAGTAAAGTTTTGTCAGAGTCTTCTTGCGTGCGTGCGTGCACCGCACGTGCACGGATGACTTCTAGCCTGGCTCGCGAGCAGTCCCATTCAGTTCTTTCTTTTCCGCGACGAGGTGACATGTTTTTCCCTGTTCTCCTCATACGGCCCAGGAAAGAGTCTGATGATTTAAATTATATTTTTTCTTTAAAAAAAGAAAAACCTCCCGTAGTTTCTTAGTTTTTAGGCCCCTTTTAAAGTTTCCTTTGTTTTTTGACACAGCTGTCTTTAGGCTGCACGGTCGGGTTCTTCCCTTTTTTCTTTTGTGCCCTTTTTCTTTTAGTAGGCACAATCGTGTCTTTCGATTTCGCTGAAGCCATTTTTCCTTCCATGTCATCGAGGACACCCAGCGGCTTCAAACGTTGTACTTGGTGCAACCGGACCATCTTAGGTACCGATACCCACGCCTGGTGTGTCCAGTGCCCAACCATAGCCCAGCTGCTTGTAGTCTGTGTCTTCATATGAAGAAAAGGACTCAAGCATCTCAAGAAGTTTGATGGGAACAGCTTTTTGGGTCTCGGTCTGGTCCTTTGACATCGACATCAGTACTGAGGTTGGCAGCATCGACATTGGCGTCGAGGGAAACATCGACGTCAGGAGCTGAGGTAATGGCTGCCGAGAGACCAACCCGTGCTGGGAGCAGTGAGGCATCGAGTGGGTCTCCACCTGCCTTGAGGCCTCCTGTTATGCAGGCCCCCCAGGACCGACCTTCATTGGACCCGGCCCTGAGGAGATGTGAGGATTTCATGTCCTCATCGGTACCGAGGAGTCTTGATGACGCGGTGGGGAGCTCATGTAGATGGGCTTCACACTCAAGGAGCCTGGTCCTTTCAGGAAAAAGGTCTTCAGATCAATCTCCGGGAATTGCGAGTGATCTGGAACGCGCTAAAGGCTTTCAAGAGATCGGCTATCCAACCAAATCATCTTGATTCAAACGGACAATTAGGTTGCCATATATTATACCAACAAGCAGGGAGTCACCGGATCTCGCCTTCTGTGTCAGGAAGCCATTCAGATGTGGGTTTGGGCACGCCATCATGATATGTTTCTCCAAGCCACTTATCTGGCAGGTGTAAACAACAGTCTGGCCAACAGACTGAGCAGGGTAATGCAACCTCACGAGTGGTCACTGAACATGGGCATAGCCCGCAAGATCTTCCGAATGTGGGGCACCCCCTTGGTGGATCTTTTTGCCACTCAGATCAATTACAAGGTCCCTCAGTTCTGTTCCAGGCTTCAGGCCCATGACAGACTAGCGTCAGATGTCTTTCTCCTTCATTGGGGAACAGGCCTTCTGTATGCATATCCTCCCATATCTCTAGTAGGGAAGACTTTGCTGAAACTCTAGCATTTTAGATTGTAAGCTCTTCGAGCAGGGACTGTCCTTCCATGTTAAATTGTACAGTGCTGCGTAACCCTAGTAGCGCTTTAGAAATGTTAAGTAGTACACCGCGGAACCATGATTCTGATTGCTCCCTTCTGGCCACGCCAGATTTGGTTCCCTCTTCTTCTGGAGTTGTCTTCCGAAGAACCATGGAGATTGGAGTGTTTTCCAACCCTCATCACCCAGAACGAGGGGTCGCTTCTACATCCCAACCTCATGCCCACCCTGGCGAAAGCAGTTTGCACACCGTGGAGCAGACGAAGCCCTTCAGACAGTCTGCCCAGTTGTTTCTTTCGATCCCAACAGGAGGGGAGTCGCCATCGGAAAACACACATTCTCAAATTGGCTACCAGATTGTACGTCTAGCCCTGTCTTTGGCCGTTTTTAAATCCAGGCTAAAAGCCCACCTCTTTATTGCTGCTTTTGACTCCTAACCACTACTCACTTGCCCTGTACCCCCTTATCCCCACCTCTTTAATTCCCTTACCTCTTTGTTGTTCTGTCTGTTTGCCTGTCCTATTTAGATTGTGAGCTCTTTGAGCAGGGACTGTCTTTTCGTGTATGGTGTACAGCGCTGCGTATGCCTTATAGCGCTAAAGAAGTGATAAGTAGTAGTAGATTGCATTTCCTTCACATGCCCAAGCTGGGCTGACTCTGGAGGGCCATGTCATGGCTCACAATGTTAGAGCCATGGCTGCGTCGGTGGCTCACTTAAAGTCAGCCTCCATTGAAGAGATTTGCAAGGCTGCAACGTGGTCATCAGTCCTCATATTCACATCTCACTACTGCCTTCAGCAACATACCCGACGCGACAGTCGGTTTGGGCAGTCAGTGCTGCAGAATCTGTTCGGGGTTTAGAATCCACCTCCACCACCCTAGTCCAGGCTGCACTCTCGGATAGTTGTATATAGTTTCAAGTTAATCTATGTTATGCCCTCGCCGTTACGAGGCCCAATTGACCAGTGTTCATTGTTTTGAGTGAGTCTGGATGCTAAGGATACCCCACATGTGAGAACAAGCAGCCTGCTTGTCCTCGGAGAAAGCGAAGATACTTACCTGTAGCAGGTATTCTCAGGAGAGAGTAATCCACCTAGGTGGATGAACACTAACTCCCACGTAAAAATAACAGCACAGAAAGAGAGTGGGAAATGGACCAATGACTCCAGGAGAACGGGAGATAAAATTTCAAAGAACCACTTTATTGAATAAAGTGGTTCTTTGAAATCTTATCTCCTGTTCTCCTGGAGTCATTGGTCCATTTCCCACTCTCTTTCTGTGCAGGTATTCTCAGAGCACAGCAGGCTGATTGTTCTCATAAACCTGCCCACCTCCCCTTTGAAGTTATTTGTATGTATGCTTTTTGATTTAACTGAAGGGGCACGCTCGCGCGACGGGCGGAAAGTCATCCGTGCATGCGCGGGTCATACTGCACGCGTGCCAGAAGACTGGCAAAACTTTACTTTTTTTGTTTGCAAAATTTGCCGTTTCCTGGGCCGACGCGGACGTCGACCCACATGTGAGAACAATCGGCCTGCTGTCCTCGGAGAATACTTGCTACAGGTAAGTATCTTCGCTTTCTGCTTATGCTCCTAATGAAAGGCATCAGGCCTTTTTCACTCATCTGGAACAACAATGTCCTCACCTGGTACCGGTCACTGGGTCTTTCTTTGTTGGGGATTTTGACATTGCAGTGGTGCCCCTGTTAGATCCTACTGCTCAGGCTTATTATACCACCTGGCTTTTAAACTTTTTCTGGAAAGCATGGGAATGATAGATGTGTGGGAAATATTGCATGAGCAGATGAAACAATATACTTTTTACTCTGTACCACACAATTCTTGTTCCTTCATTAGCTACCTTTCATTGAATAAGGAGCTCCAGTCTGTATGTTCACAGACTTTGGTAAACATTCTGGTTTTAAAATGAATACCACTAAGTCAAAAATTCTAAATATGACCCTAGATCTAGCCAGGTCTCACACTTTGAGAGCTGCTTTCCATTCTGTTGGGCATGTGACTCCAGATATTTGGTTGTTCAAATAGCTCTACAGTTTCCTAAATTGTACAAGCTAAATTATGGCAAATTGTTTCGAGACATCTCCTGGAAACTGGACCATTGGCATCAGAGCTGTGGAGTCGATATACCAAACTTCAACTCTGACTTCTCTATTTTTCTACTGTCCAACTCTGACTCCTGATATTAAGCGTTACATTTTTTTGTTTTGGATCTAAAGTACTAGTAAATATAACTTTATATCAAGGAGAGTCTTGACAGCTGTACTGGTTAGGAGGGGGGGGGGGCTGGGAGTTCCTGATTTTAGATGTTATTTATGGGCCACACATATTAAGTCCCTTATGGAATGGGAGGACGAGGCACTTAAGATTTGGGTTAGGATAGTACAATCTCTGATGGGTTCTACCTCCTATCTAATAGGCAGTGGGAAATGGACCAGTGACTCCAGGGAGACGTGATAACGGAAACAGATTTCTTCACAGACTCGACACAATACCCTATGCTTGGAATAAACTTCTTGAGCCCTTACGCCAAGCCCCTACCCATCTTCAAATCTTTGCTCAAAGCCCACCTCTTCAATGTTGCTTTCGGCACCTAACCTTTATACCTTTCAGGAAATCTAGACTGCCCCAATTTGACTGCCCCTACTTGACTGACTGTACATTTGTCCTTTAGATTGTAAGCTCTTTGAGCAGGGACTGTCCTTCTATGTTAAACTGTACAGTGCTGCGTAACCCTTGTAGCGCTTTAGAAATGTTAAATAGTAATAGTATAGTAGTAGTGTTTTGGCCACAGGCCTGCCTCAGGAGTCTAAAATTATTTAAAAAAAACATCAAAATATAATGTAAACATAATGATTATTAAACAAATAAAGTGTTATACCAACACAGTGTTTTTTAAGAAAATATATATCAACATATATGATAACTACAACAGATGAGTGAATGGATAAAATACTAACTTAATATTTGAAACATATGTCAATATTATTTCAGATTTGGTTTGGTTTGTATTTTGAATACATATTTATCTTCATTTGTATTATGAGGTTTATTTATATAATTTTTATCATTCTTCTTTGTACACATTACACTATAAATTGCAGAAAGTATTGGTCCATTTCCCACTGCCTATTAGATAGTCCTGTTTACGTGGGAGTTTTTATTATTATTTATTGCATTTGTATCCCACATTTTCCCACCTATTTGCAGGCTCAATGTGGCTTGCATAGTTTTGTTAACATTGTCATTACAGGATAACAGATACATTTAGTATTGTGCAGAGATTAAGTAAGGGAAGAAAGAAGAAGGAAGGGAGTGATTAGGGTAATTATAGAAGATGGGCTTTCTTAACTGAGTGGGTTGGTGAAGTGGATTAGTGTAGCTATAGGTTCTCATTGTAGGCCTTGTTGAAGAGATATGTCTTCAGAGATTTGCGAAAGATAGTTGTTTCGTCGATTGTTTTCAGGTCTGTAGGTAATGCATTCCATAATTGCGTGCTTATGTAAGAGAAGGTAGTGGCATGTGTCAGGATTCCTGGACATACTCTGACATACTTATATTAATATGACAAAATATTAAACCAGCTTCTGACCTCTGAGAACTTCCCCCTCCCCTTCAGGAATCAGAGGATGGCAAAATGGACCAAATGGTGTTGAGCTGCATGATAGCCCTGTGTTTAATTACTCCTGATTAACATACCTTTTGTTCCATCTGGGAGCAGAGCTCTCTTTGAGAACAAAGGAGGCCAGACATTGAGGCTCCATCACTAGGGACTTCAAAAAGAACCTGTGAAATTGGTCACCTTTCCTGACTTCAAAGAAAGTACACTGGAGTTTGGATGGGAAGGAAGATAAGTTTTTGATCTCTTTCTGTTCTGGAGGTATAAAGGAGAGCACATGGTGCTCAGGGCACTTCTCTTTGTCCAGGGCACTACGTCTCTCTTTGTCTTTCTCTGGGCAGCAGAGCATAGAGCTCTGCTTGCACTTCTTTCTTTCTTTCCCTCTGCCCACAACCATCTTGAGCCCCAGAGCACAGGGCTCTGGGGCTGGCTGTTTTTCTCTCTTTCCTTCTCTCTGCACATGGCTTTGCTGGCTTAACTGTTCTTTCTCTTTCTCTAAACACACACACAGAGACAGTCTTGCACCCTTTGTGAGCCTATACATATATGCATATATATGTATAGGCTCATATATATGTATAGACATATACATATATGCAAACATACAATATACTATATATATATATACCCGTGTGGATCGTGTATTTGTTGGGAACCCACTGCCTCTGTGAACTGGACCCGGGAGCAACCCTAGACAACGATTGCTGACAGCATGCATCAGCTTGTATTTTAGTCCTTTACAGCTGGGGAAGTGTAGGTTGAGAAATTTGCGGGATGATCTTTTGGCGTGTCTTGGTGTCACGTCTGTGGCCGTGACCACCCTCTACTTACCCTGTTTCTGGGAGTCAGTGGCTGTGCTGGCTTCTGCTTGTCTCTGTGTCTGGTTTCTCTCTGGCTATGTGTGCTGATTGCCTTACTGGACCTCACCTGTGTGGGCTATGCCTCTTCCAAGATGGCTGCCGCCTCCTCTATGCCAGTATCCAAGATGGCTCCTGCTTGTCCTTCCTGTGGGCTCACTTCCTCTGTGTGTCAAGCCTCTGTTTGGAGGCAAGGAACTTCCTGCTTCTGTCCTGCTGGTGGTGACTCATCAGTGAGTTCCTTTATAAGGAAGGCCTGGGCTTGCAGTCAGGGCCTTCGCATGGTGTCATTGTCTGGTGTCATGCCCAGAGGCCTACAGGTTAGTCAGTGTGTTGCTGCGCTGCTTCTAAGCCTGTCTTCTGTGTGGGCTTCTTGCTCTTCTGTTTAGTACCTGTGGGCTGCTTGCCCTTCTGTGTGAGCTGGTGCCCTTCGGTTCCCAGTACCTGTGGGCTGCTAGCCCTTCTGCCTTTAGTCTGTGTTTAGAGCCTGCTATTCTGCCCTGGTTTCCCCGTCTGTGTTTGCAGCCTGACCTACTCCCTGCTTGTATATTCTGTGTGCACATCCTGAACCTTGTATATCCTGTGTGCACATCCTGGCTGCTATCCTTCTGCCTTTAGTCTGTGTTTGGAGCCTGCTGTTCAGCCCTGGTTTCCCCGTCTGTGTTTGCAGCCTGCCCTACTCCCTGCTTGTATATTCTGTGTGCACATCCTGAACCTTGTATCTCCTGTGTGCACATCCTGGCTGCTAGTCCTTCTGCCTTCGCTGTGGAGGTAGCCTCTGCAGCTCAGTCCGGGTTTCCCCATCTGTGTTTGCAGCCTGCCCTACTCCCTGCTTGTATATTCTGTGTTCACATCCTGAACCTTGTATATCCTGTGTGCACATCCTGGTCCCTGCTTGTTCGTCCTGAGTCCTGGTTTTGGCTAGCTAGTGTTATCCGGTTTTCCGCTCTGCCTAGCTACCTTCTGTCCCGTGTGTCTACCTTGTACCTTGCTTGTATATCCTGTGTGCTTATCCGGATCCCTGCTTATGTATCCTGATTCCTGTATCTGTCTAGCTAGCGTGTATCTTCTGGGGGATTTATCCTGTTACCTGCCTCGACCTAGCTAGTGGGTTTGCCCTGTGGGTATTCCCTGTCTCCCCTTCTTCCTTGCTTGCATGTCTGCCCTAGTCCCTGCTCCTGATAAGCTTCTGTCTGTCTAGTCTGTCTGGTGTGTCTGGCTTAGCGGCTGCGTGCAGCGCTTAGTGCAGTCTAGTATTGTTTCTTCGTGTTTCCTAGACCCGAGGTGGGTCCTCTGGATCTTCAGTTCCGGCCTTACCCTACAAGTCCTGTCGGCCGCCCGCACGATAGAGCTCAACTCTAGCGGAAAGGTGGCTAAGTACAGGTGAAGCGGTTCCTGTTCTGCCGGTTCAGTTGCCTACTTCCAGTCCAGAGTTCCGGTCTGGTCCTTCCAGACGTCCAGTTCCAAGACGGTCTTGCCTGCCTCAGGGGCCCAAGGGCTAACGATTCCCAGTGCTGCCTTGAGGACCTGACAGCATGCCAAGGCCCTCGAGAATGCGACACTTGGAGGTAAGTCCACGAGGTTTAGCATGTAGATTGGGGCATCTGTGTGAATGATTTTGCGTATAATTGTGCAGATCTTGAATGCAATGCGTTCCTTAAGTGGGAGCCAGTGGAGTTTCTCTCTTAAGGGTTTTGCACTTTCATATTTAGTTTTTCCAAATATGAGTCTGGCGGCAGTATTCTGGGCAGTTTGGAGTTTTTTGATAGTCTGTTCTTTGCAGCCCGCGTATAGTGCGTTGCAGTAGTTCAGATGACTTATTACCATTGACTGTACCAGGGTACGGAAGATGTACTGTATCTCGGGAAGAAAGGTTTTACTCTTTTAAGTTTCCACATAGAGTAGAACATCTTTTTTGTCATGTTTTTCACGTGGGTATTGAGTGAGGTTTCGATCAATGGTGACTCCAAGAATTTTCAAGTTTTGTGAGACAGGAAGAGAACAGTATGGTGTGATTATGGTGGAGACGTTTTTTGTGTTATGCTGTGAGGTGAGTACAAGACATTGTGTTTTTTCTGCGTTGTTTTAGTTGGAATTCATCTGCCCAGGTGTGCATTATTTGGAGGCTTTGGTTGATCTCGGTGATTTCATTTAGATCATGTTTGAACGGGATGTAGATTGTGACGTCATCTGCATATATGTAGGGGTTGAGGTTTTGATTGGTTAGTAGTCTGGCTAAAGGTATCATCATTAGGTTGAATAAGGTTGGTGAGAGGGGGGATCCTTGGGGGACTCCACATTCAGGTATCCATGGGGGTGATCTGTCCGTGTCCGTTGTTACTTGGTTTGATCTTTGTGTTCATCCACTTGGTGGATTGCCTTCCCCTGGGTTCTGCCTCTTGACATGCTCCTTTTTGGTTCCCAGTTAGGAAGGGAGGGGGGGCTGGCAAACTTTATTTATTTATTGCATTTGTACCCCACATTTTCCCACCTATTTGCAGGCTCAATGTGGCTTACAGAGACCTGTTATGGCATCGCCATTCCAGGGTAAAAGATACAATTGGTGTTACAAAAAAGATCACGGATGACAAAAAGATCTAAGCAAACCTTTATAGAGAGATGACTTTCAGAATAAGGGTAGAGTGGTGGATTCTCGTGGTAGGCCTTGTTGAAGAGAGAGGTTTTCAGAGATTTACAAAAGTTAGTTATTTCATTAATTGTTTTCAAGTCTGTTGGTAGTTCATTCCACAGCTGCGTGCTCATGTAGGAAAAGCTGGTCGCATGTGTTAGTTTGTATTTTTAGTCCTTTACAGCTGGGGAAGTGTAGATTAAGAAATTTGCGGGCTGATCTTTTAGCATTTCTGTGAGGCAGGTCCATGAGGTCTAGCATGTAGGTCGGGGCATTTCCATGAATGATTTTATGAACAATTGTGCAGATCTTGAACGAGATAGATTCTTTAATTGGGAGCCAGTGAAGTTTCTCTCTTAGGGGTTTTGCACTTTCATATTTGGTTTTCCAAATATGAGTCTGGCTGCGGTATCCTGGGCTTTTTGAAGTTTCTTGATGGTCTGTTCTTTGCAGCCAGCGTACAGTGCGTTGCAATAGTCTAGGTGACTTAGCACCATTGACTGTACCAGGTTTTGGAAAATGGATCTCGGGAAGAAAGGTTTTACTCTTTTGAGTTTCCACATGGAGTGGAACATCTTCTTTGTTGTATTCTTCACGTGGGTTTCGAGTGTGAGATTTCGATCAATGGTAACTCCGAGAATTTTCAGATTGTTTGAAACGGGAAGGGAAAAGTTTGGTATGGTTATGGTGGTGAATTTACTTGTGTTATGTTGTGAGGTGAGTATAAGACATTGTGTTTTTTCTGCATTAAGTTTTAGCTGGAATGCGTCCGCCCAGGAGTGCATGATTTGGAAGCTTTGGTTGATCTCGTTGGTGATTTCCTTTAGGTCATGTTTGAACGGGATATAGATCGTGACATCATCTGCATATATGTAGGGGTTGAGGTTTTGATTGGCTTGGCTAAGGGTATCATCATTAGGTTGAAAAGGGTTGGTGAGAGGGGGGAGCCTTGGGGGACCACAATCAGGTGTCCATGGGGCTGATATATCAGCGTTCGCTATTGCTTGGTATGATCTTGTGGTCAGGAATCCTCTAAACCAGTTAAGAACGTTACCTCCAACTCCAAAGTATTCTAGGATATGTAGTAATATTTCATGGTTGACCATGTCGAATGCACTGGACATGTCGAATTGTAGGAGTATGTTGTTGCCAGTTGCAATTGTTTGTTTAAATGTATTCATTAAAGTCACTAGTACTGTTTCAGTGCTGTGGTTCGACCGAAATCCTGATTGAGACTTGTGAAGAATTGAGTGTTTATTTAGGTAGTCAGTGAGTTGTTTCGTCACTACTTGTTCCATAAGTTTGGTTATCAGTGGAATAGATGATACTGGGCGATAGTTGGTTAAGTCATTTGTACTTTTCTTTGTGTCTTTAGGTAAAGGAGTAAGTAGAATGTTTCCTTTATCCTTTGGGAAGAGGCCATTTTGTAGCATGTAATTTAGGTGCCTCGTGCAGTCTGTTTTGAGTTGTTGAGGGGCAGATCTTATAAGGCTAGTAGGGCAGATGTCTAATTTGCATTACGACTTGGCATATCTTTCAAGCGATTGGGAGATGTTGTCGATCGAGAGTGTGTCAAAGTTGGTCCATGATCGGTCTGCTGGGTGTTCCCCAGGAATTGGATCTAAATACTCAAGGAGGTTTACATAATTAGTAAACTTGACCTTGACAACCCCATTCTTAGACAATCTTTACATCTTTTGTAATGTGGCATAATGCACGCCCCCTTCTGGTGGGTACTAAAAATATCTACAAGTTTAGTGGAACCCTATATTGTTGCTGCAAATGCGATAGGAACAAAGGAATATCAATCGGATAGGCTGTATATACTAATGGGGTTTTAAGATCATTTCAAGATCTGAAAGACAGTTATAATTTACCCCAAACTGATTTCTTTATTTTCTTTTTAATCTCTAATTTCGTCACCTATTCCAGATTGGTTATTTCAAAACCTTTGTCTTTTGAAGACCTAGTACAGGGAGGCACAAGGCAGCATAAATTAATATTTTTATTTTATTTTATTAGACACACTTGATATACCACAAATTCTGAAAAAACAGGTTGCTGCGGTTCACAAATTGATCAAATTAGAAAATTGAAAAGAATGCCACTTGAAAAGGACAGTAGCCAATATCAACAGAGAACTATAATAAAAGCCTAAGACAAGGCAGAAGGAAAGAAAGAGAGGTCTGTTTCATCATTCCAGGCAATCAAACTAGATCTAATTGGAAGAAGATATACCAAGCTAGTTCAAAAGAATGTCTTGAGATGCATTTTAAATTTTGAAAAAGACAATTCAGACTGAATATATTGAGGAAGAGCATTTCACACTCTTGCAGCCAAAAAGAAAAATTCAGACTTCCCTGTAGATTCAAATTGGGCCTTTTTAAAGGCATAGGTAAACATAAGGTGGACTTCAATGGCAGACAAAAGAGGATAAGGCCTGACTAAGGGCCCCTTTTACCAAGCTGTGGTAAAAGGGGCCCTGTGGTAGCGTTTGCATGTAGATTTGCCATGCGCTGAGGCTCCTTTTACTGCAACCTGTAAAATACAAAAAAAAAAAAAAAAGGAAATGGTTGTGCGGTAAGTGTATAGTTGCCATGTGGCAATTTCCGGGAGGAGCCCATACTGGCACCTATTAGGAGGCGTGTGCTGCTCGATTTCCGCCGGGTACACCTCCAGGTCCTGAAAACCTGGTGATTTCAAAAGATCAAAGCAGAAAAGAAGTGGATTTTCCCCAAGTCCATTAGGTTTATAGAACTTTTCTTTTAGGAACTTGTTCAAACTTTTTTTAAACTCTGTTAGGCTAACCTCTTTTACCACATTCTCTGGCAATTAATTCCAGAGCTTAATTGTTGAATGAAGAAATATTTTCTCTGATTTGTTTTAAATGTACTATTTGGCAACTTCATTGCTTGCCCCTAGTTCTTTTACTTTTGGAAGGATTATCCAAAAACAAGTTTTGGTTCAGTGTGGCTTACAATTAACAGTTAGTTGGGAAATAAGACCAGTGCTGGGCAGATTTTTGGGGTCTGTGTCCCAAAAACGACAAGCACAGATCAAGATCAAGTATGAGTATTTTATATGACATTCTTATCATATGCTATGAGTATATCTTAGAGGGGAAGAGGAAGGCATCTTAAGGTTGATAGCAAGTAAAATGTTAACAACATTGTTGGATTATTTTTTTAACCAAGTATTGACGATGAAAGTGACTAAATTGCAGCCAAAATTGTAAAACCACTCCTCCAAGATTGCATCAGATATAACTGTCAATATATGGTTGGCATTGTGGCAAATGACTGCCCAATTTGTGATGCCAGTATTTGATCATGAAGGAATGTGCATGGGAGTGGAAGGTACAGCTCTGGTCACCTTGTTGGGATGACTGAATGGAACTCTACAGGTTTTTATCTGCCGTCATCTACTATACTACCTTTTCCACTCTATTCATGATTTTTGAATTCCATTACCATTTTTTGTTTCTGCCTCAACTTGAAGGTTACTCTATGTATCCATTATCTATGCAGTGAATTTCTGGTGTTGCTTCTGCCATGGTTATTTGTTCTAGGACATTATTTTCTTTGAAGAGTTTGCCTCACATGCATCATTTTATATCTTTGGACATGTGACTGACTATCTCTGTGATATTCCCACTGCTTTGCCGATTCTCCAGTACAGAGTTAAGTCTTTAAATTGCATGTCAAAACTGGGACATAATATCTTAGGTGAGGTCTCAGCATTGCCCTGAGTAAAGGTATTATGATTTCCTTTTCTTCTATTAGTTATTTCCAGAGGCGTAGCTAGGTTTTGACATCTGGGGAAGCAGACATTTGTAAAATAGGCGCCAGAAGGTAGGTAGGCCATAGCATCCCACAGTAGAGAAGGTGAACTAGACATTCTTGGAAAAGACAAGCCTAGGAGGACACTGGTGGCTGCTTCTCATTGGGATTAGCACATCTTCCAAGGGGAATGTACTTAGACTCTGACTCTCCTATAAAGGAAACAACCAAATAGGAACTTCTCTGACCTTTTACAAGTGGCAGCTAAGTGCAAACACTAATATAAACATAGAAATATATATATTTTTTTACATTTGAAGCTTGTACTAGCATAGCAAGATGTTGGCATTTGTGTACTGTGAAGTGGAATTTCATACAACAGGCAGCAAAAAATGCTGAGGTGAATTTAGTGACAGTGCTGGTACAGTACTGAATCTGAATGCACAGAAATACAGGTTAATAAATACAAAGCAAATATATACGCTGATAACATTTTACCTAAAACTTAAGACACTTCAATCAACTTACAAGTTTTGTATTATGCCTCTTAAAAAAACAGAGAGAAAAGCTGGTTGAATAAACAAAGTTGAACTCAAATGCAGAAAACCCAGCATAAAGTCCAATTATGAGCTAAATATTCAAAGGATTTATGCTCTTTACAGAGAGTTATGCCCATCTCTGAGTATTTTGATTTCCTTGCTCTCCCCTCCCATTTTTCCTTTTGCCTAGTTTTCTTTTCATTGTCCTTGGTACAATTGTGATAGATTGCATGGATATCCTTTCCCTCAGTAACAGCAACACAAAATCCCTCCACTGCCAGATACTGTGTGAAGCATCAAGAAGGATGAAGAAAACAGGAAACGGGATGAGGTCAAAAAAGTTTAAACCAATTAAGTTAGTCTATGTTTCCTCCTTTCCTACTCAGCCATCATCTAGTACACTCAAAATAAAGCACGCAAACCTATCAGCTGCTACATCCTTGTTCTTTACTGTTGGTAGCATTTTTATTTAATCTCACTTATATTAAACATGCTGGCTTGTTCAGCATATGGATGTACACAGAGGAAGTATTGGTTTTATTGGTTAGAGTACTAATTTGTTCTACATTTTAAATCATCATGTCATTTGGAGGGGCTGGCTATAGGGACTCCCCCTCCCTCTCCCCCTGTATTCTTTAAGAAATATTTTCACCTAGGAAAGGGCCACCAAAACAGACATCAGATGCAGATGTGATTCCATGTGCCCCAACGAAAAGGAGGGTTTAATTTTACTATATTCCACCTTTATAACACCAGGCTTCCCAATGGCAGATTACATCAACAGTTAAGATCAAGAAACAGGATATTCTCACTGAAATTTTGCCTTCTGTGTTGTATAGAACAGTGTAGAAAAATAAGCACAAAATACAGAGATTAAAACTGCTGTCTCTACCAGCTATATTAATTTTTAACCTGTTTTAGTGATGCTCGATTTTTATTTGATGATATTTATATCTAGATAAGGGAAGCTTTCAAATAAATTAAAAAGCTATCAAAAAAACTAAAGTATTTTGTCCTCCACCTTTTAAGGCACTTCCTATCCAACTAGAACAGCTTTAGACCACGCATTTATTTTTAATAAACTTTTTCTATTGCTTTAGCATTTGCTATTGTTTTGGGTGAGATAAAGTCTGTATAATGAATTAGATAGGAACACCCCATCTCCTGTTTTCTTCAACCACCTTGTCTGACATTTTCCCTTGCTTCCTTGCCCCCCCCCCCCCCTCTCTGGGTCTCCCTTCCATCCCCCCTCTGAAATCTCACTCTTGCTTCCCATGATGACCCCTCTTGTCTTGACCATCTTGCTCTGCCCCCCTCCCCACCCCTAACCACACAGTGTATTTTATTTCCAGCATGTCCCCCTTTTTAATGTATTTTATGGGCTGAAAAAGAGTGTGTGTGTGATTCACCACCCCTCTCCTTCCTTCCTTCCTTTCTTTCTTCTTTTTTTTTTTAATAGGCTGAAAAAAAGGCTCTGTACCTCCCCCACCCCCTCTCCCCTTTATTTATTTATTTTTTTAATTTACGGGCTAGAAAAAAAGAAAACTGTCTAGCTTATTTTCGTAAGGGAAGGATGCCCATCTTCCGAGGTCGCCCAAATCGGCATAATCGAAAGCCGATTTTTTGCGTCCTCAACTGCTTTCTGTCGTGGGGATTACCAAAGTTCATGGGGGCGTGTCGGCAGTGTACTGAAGGTGGGACGGGAGCGTGGTTAAGAGATGGGCGTCCGCGTCCGATAATGGAAAAAAGAAGGGCGTCCCTCACGAACATTTGGTCGACTTGTTCCCTTTTTTTTCACGACCAAACCTCGAAAAGGTGCCCGAACTGACCAGATGACCACCGGAGGGAATCGGGGATGACCTCCCCTTACTCTCCCAGTGGTCACCCTAAAAACAAATGTAAAAACATTTTTTCCAGCCTCTATGCCAGCCTCAAATGTCATACCCAGCTCCATCACAGCAGTATGCAGGTCCCTGGAGCAGTTTTTAGTGGGTGCAGTGCACTTCAGGCAGGCGGACGCAGGCCCATCCCCCCCCACCTGTTACACTTGTGGTGGTAAATGTGAGCCCTCCAAAACCCACCCGAAACCCACTGTACCCACATGTAGATGCCCCCCTTCATCCCTAAGGGCTATGGTAGTGGTGTACAGTTGTGGGGAGAGGGTTTTGGGGGGGGGGGTTGGGGGGCTCAGCACCAAAGGTAAGGGAGCTGGCGTGTGAGGGGGACCAGTGCACTACGAATTCCTCCCGTGACCAAATGGCTTGAATTTGGTCATTTCTGAGATGGGTGTCCTCAGTTTCCATTATGGCCGAAAACCGGGGAAGACCATCTCTATGGTCGACCTAAATGTTGAGATTTGGGCGTCCCCGGCCGTATTATCGAAACAAAAGATGGACGTCCATCTTGTTTTGATAATACGGGTTTCCCCGTCCCTTCGCCGGAACGTCCTTAGAGATGGACGCCCTTAGAGATGGTCGTCCCTGTTCGATTATGCCCCTCTGTGTGTGTGTGTGTGTGTACGTGCGCTTCTGTAAAACCACCAGACCCCCCTCCCCGGCAATATTTTATCTGAAACAGCCAGTGCCGTGGAGGTGGAACTCTTCCAATTTCTATCCCAGCCCACACACAGTCAGCCAGCACAGACAGAGCACAGCGTGGTCCCTTACCCCACCGCAGTCAGAGATGAAGAGCTCAGATCACACAGCCAAAACCTGCAGCCTGCACCACACCACAGGCCGTGCCTGAGAAGGACCCCTGGGCCTGGCCCTGCCCCCACATTGCTGCTTGGAGAAGTGGAGATGAGAACTTCGTCAAGAGAGTTCTCTGAGAGCAGGTTGTCCACGCACACAGCAGCAGCCAGTTATTCAGCCAGCCAGCTCTTTTCCTTGTGGTAAGGTCGTTCGTTGGTAGTGCGGGTGGCTCAGAAGTCAGGTTAATCACTGACTTCTTCAGTTAGCAGCACTGCAGCAGTCTGTTCTCTGTCTCGATGCAGTTAGTGTTAGGGCAGATGGCGTCTGACTGGCAGGCGACGACAACAATCCAGCGCATCCTGTTTGTTGTGGCACCGCGTGTATAAAGTAACATGTATAGAGAGAACATTTATGGAATAGCAGATGAGACTGTGCTTTACTAAAGTTCAAATGATGGATGCAGGTAAGGCAAGAGGTTTGACAAACTATCAAAATGTCTGGAACAACACACTAAATGATGCTACAGGAACTGCTATGCCCAAAAGTGTAAGGAAGTTATTTGCCTACATTTGTATTTTTAGTGGGCTCACTGACATGTCCACTTTATGGAGTAATCATCAAGAAAGTTTAATTGAAGACTACTGCACAAAACATGGTCATTTATTTAACATTCCCTGCAATGTCTGCAAATCATATGCATTAAGAGATATAGAAGAAATTTTGAAAACACATGGGAAAACATGCAATGACTTCTCTCTGCAAATACCTTTGCCAAACCTACCTTTACACTTTAATGATGCAATTGATGTCCAACTTGAGAAACAAGTATCTGAACAATTGCAAGCAAGTTTAAACCATGAACAAAGAATAGCGTTTCATGCAATAAGTGTTATCAATTCCACCACAAAGAAAACGAACTGCTTCATCTTAGATGGCCCAGGTGGAACAGGGAAAACACATTTATATAGAGCATTAATAAGTTACATTAGAAGTACTGGACAAGTTGTACTGGTAGTTGCATCTACAGGAATTGCAGCTAATCTTCTAACATTTGGGAGAACCTACCACTCACAGTTTAAAGTACCTTTAACACTTAACGAAACATCTGTAGCAGGTGTAAAAATGACATCAAAAGATGCAAAAAATATCAAAGATTCCATACTAATCATTTGGGATGAAGCAACCATGACACCTGGCTTAGCACTTGATTGTGTAGATCGTTTGCTGAAGGAAATAACATGTGATGAAACTCTTCCATTTGGTGGAAAACTACTATTAATGGGAGGTGACTTCAGACAATGTTTACCTGTAATACCAGGAGCAAATTCATCAGAAGTAGTTCAGTCTTCCCTAAAGTTTAATAACAATTGGAAACACTTTAGAAACTTGAACCTGCAAACTAATATGCGATGTACAGACTTATAGTAACTGGCTTATTAAGCTTGGTAACAGATAATTAACCAATACTGTGGGCCTCAATGAAGACAGAATTGAAATACCATCTGCTATGGTAACCGACAATATTATTTCAGATATATTTGGTACAACATTAGCATCCAAAGATATTGCAGCATATTCAAAAATTGCTATTCTATCACCAAAAAATGAAGATGTCAATGAAATAAATCTAGAAGTATTAAGCAAAATAGAAGAGGAGGAGAAAACATATCTAAGTTGTGACGATCTCATCAGTGAAGATGGAGATGACATAAGTGACTACCCAGTAGAATTCCTCAATTCTTTGTCCTTCCGGAACTGCGCCACATATTTTAAAAGTGAAGAAGGGATCAATTGTTATGCTACTGCGGAACTTAAACACTAAAAGAGGTTTATGTAATGGAACTCGAATGATCGTTGTAGACGTCAAACCAAACTTAATAATAGCAACAAAGTTAAGTAACAATACACAATCAGAAACAGTCTTCATTCCAAGAATTGATCTTATAACAGAATCAGGATTACCATTTAAACTTAGAAGACGACAATTCCCACTGAATTTAGCCTTTGCAATAACTATAAATAAATCACAAGGATAAACTTTAGACAAGGTGGGAATCTACTTACCAAACCCTGTGTTCAGCCATGGACAGCTGTATGTCGCATTCTGAAGAGTTAGAAATGCTTCAGATGTAAAAGTTTTAGTTAAACAGACATTAGAACAAGGTAAATTAATCGAAGGATCTAATGCTGTTTACACTGAAAACACAGTATACAGAAGTGTACTGTAAACATAAACTATAATTGCGTTCAACAATTAATAAATAACATTTTAAAAATAAAATAGCGTGACTGTTTGACTATTTCATTACATACAACAGAAATGGCGCCCGTTGTAACGGGCTTTACGGCTTTATTCTATAAAAGAAAGTAAACACCGTTAAAGAATTCATGCTTAGTGCGCATTATCCCAGCACCTAACTTTAGTCAATCTATAGAGAATTATCCCCTACACATATGGCCTTCCCTTGGCTCATCAGCTACCACCAGTATGTAACATTGCATGCTAGAGAGGTGAAATTCCTTGATGGAATCAAGGACTGCTTTATGGAGCAGCTGGTTCGGGAGCCAACAAGAGGTGTAACAATTCTAGACCTAGTCCTTAGTGGATCGAATGATCTGGTGCAGGAGGTAATGGTGCTGGGGCCTCTTGATAACAGTGATAATAACATTATCAGATTTGATACAAACTCTGGAGTAAGTACACACAGGAAATCCAATATATTAGCATTTAACTTTCAAAAAGGAGACTATGATAAATTGAGAAGAACGGTGAAAAACAAAACTACTCCTAGGAGCAGCTGCGAAGGTCAAAAATTTACATCAGTCATGGATGCTGTTCAAAAATACCATCCTGGAAGCCCCAGTCAAATATATTCTGTGTATTAAAAAAGGAGGAAGGAAGACCAAATGACTGCCGGCAAGGTTAAAAAGTGAGGTGAAGGAAGCTGTTAGAGCTAAAAGAAAATCCTTCAGAACATGGAAGGATCCAACTGAAAATAATAGGAAACTGCATAAAGAATGGTAAGTCAAATGCAAAGCGCTGATAAGGAAGGCAAAAAGAGACTTTGAAAAGAAGATCGCGTTGGAGGCAAAAACATTTTTAGGTATATTTAAAGCCAGAAGCCAGCAAAAGAATCGGTTGGACCGCTAGATGACCGAGTGGTAAAAGGAGCACTCAGGTAAGACAAGGCCATAGCGTAGAGATTAAAAGAATTCTTTGCTTCGGTCTTCACCAAGGAAGATTTGGGAGAGATACTGGTGCCAGAAATGGTATTCAGTACTGACGAGTCAGAGAAACAGAATCAAATATCTGTAAACCTGGAAGATGTAATGGGGCAATTTGACAAATTGAAGAGTAGCAAATCTCCTGGACCAGATGATATGCATCCCAGAGTATTGATAGAATTGAAAAATGAACTTGCAAAACTATTGTTAGTAATTTGTAGTTTATCTTTATTTGTCAACAGTTTTTATTGATGATCCAGCATGTTAAACATAGCCTACAAGTTCCATATATAACAAATTGAATATCAAAACATACTTATAAAGAACAAAGTGATAAGTTCCATCATCAAATTTTTAACAATATTCTCTCCTTCCCCCCTGCCCCCACCGGGTTTTATGTTCATATCTGTTGAATGAGATTCAACAAATATCAGTTACCAGTACCAGCTAAATCTCTCTGGTCCTCTTCCCACCCCCTCCCAATGACAAACATACAAAAGAAACAGAACTGTAGTGTGAAAATATGTGCTGCAGATGGGGCCACCACTCCTAGGACCCCTACCTGCCTAAAACTGAGAAAATGTACCCACTCCCAATAGTATTTCCATTTCCTCCCACCATATGCCATGCCTGACTCCCATCATTCTTAATTAGTCTTCATTGCCCCAGTGACAACTTGTTCAGAATCTTGCTATGTGCTGTTGGTGAAAGACACAATGGGCATAACCAATTACCGCCCAGTAGCATCTATTCCCCTCATAACCAAACTCATGGAGGGCATAGCGACGAAACAACTCACTGAATACTTAGATAAACACTCAATTCTGCATGAGTCCCAATCAGGATTTAGGACGAATCACAGCACTGAAACTGTTCTTGTGACTGCAATTAACTCATTCAAACAAGCAATTGCAACCGGGAATAGCATACTCCTCCTACAATTCGACATGTCCAGTGCCTTCGACATGGTCAATCATGGAATACTATTACATATACTAGAATACTTTGGAATAGGAGGTACAGTCCTCAAATGGTTCAGAGGATTCCTGACCACAAGATCATACCAAGTAACAATAAAGGCGGACATATCAGAACCATGGACACCTGAATGTGGAGTCTCCCCAAGGATCCCCCCTTTCACCAACCCTCTTCAACCTAATGATGACACCTTTAGCCAAATTACTAGCCAACCAAAACCTCAACCCTTATATATATATGCAGATGATGTCATGATATATATCCCGTTTAAACACAACCTAAATGAAATCACCAACGAGATCAACCAAAGCTTCCAAATCATGCACTCCTGGGCAGAAAAAACACAATGTCTTGTACTCACATCACAATATAACACAAACAACTTCACCACCATAACCACACCATACTGCTGCCTTCCCATCTCACAGAATTTGAAAATTCTCGGAGTTACCATTGATCGTAACCTCACACTCGATGCCCACGTGAAGAATACAATGAAAAAGATGTTCCAATCCATGTGGAAACTCAAAAGAGTAAAACCTTTCTTCCCGGGATACATCTTCCATTCCCTGGTACAATCGATGGTACTGAGTCACCTGGACTACTGCAATGCACTGTACACTGGATGCAAAGAATAGAACATCAAAAAACTCCAAACAGCCCAAAATACCGCCGCCAGACTCATATTTGGAAAAACTAAATATGAAAGTGCAAAACCCCTAAGAGAGAAACTTCACTGGCTCCCACTTAAGGAACACATCACGTTCAAGATCTGCACAAAATCATCCACGCAGACGCCCCAACCTATATGCTAAACCTTGTGGACTTGCCTCCCAGAAATGCCAAATGATCATCACGCAAATTCCTGTATCTACACTTCCCCAGCTGCAAAGGACTAAAATACAAGCAGATGCATGCAACCACCTTCTCTTACATGAGTATGCAACTGTGGAATTCATTACCTACTACCTTGAAAACCATTGAAGAAATAACCAACTTTCGAAAATCTCTGAAGACACACCTCTTCAACAAAGCTTACAAAGAGAACCCATAACCTTACTAAATCACCCCGCCAAGTAGCCCAGCTACGACAGTCTACTCTCTTTACCTATCCACCTAATCCTTTTGTTCTCTCCCTATCTAACACTTTTACATCACTAATCATATCTGTTATCCTGGAATGGCAAAACCATAACAGAATTCTGTAAGCCACATTGAGCCTGCAAATAGGTGGGAAAATGTGGGATGCAAATGCAATAAATAAATAAATAAATAAATGTAAATAGGCCTCCCAAACTGCAAGAAATTTCTGTTGCCTCTTAAGGGATAAGTGTGCTCCTTGTGATTCCTAGATCATCAGCTTGTGGAGCTTATTCCTCCAGTACCAAAAGGAGGGGAGGATGATCTAATACCCAATGGATGAGAATGCATTTTTTGCCATGGATACATGACTTCACCCAAAATAATTTCTCACCTGAGGTGCCAGTTCCCCATAAACTCCTGGGCGCTAAAAATTGTTCTTTCAAATGTGAAAACCACACGGTGCCCTAAAACAGACTGGAGAAACAGAAATACAGCTCCCCAAAATTATTTGATCCGTTGGCACTGCCACATCCCATGAAAAAAAGAGGTGTCTGTCATTGCACATTTCCTGCAGCTTGGAGTATCCACTGCCTCTGCATGATATGCCTGTTACTGAGAGAAATAGGCTCTATGTACTGTCTGGAAATGAGCAACGCCGCACTATGTACTAATCGAGGGGTTCCGCAAAAAGCTGCCAAAAGAAACTGGGCTCAAACTGGTCGTCCCATGTCCTGCCTCCAGCTGTCTGCAACTCCCTGCAAAGCCATAGCCGGTGACCGGCGCCTGATTTCTTTATGGAACCATGAGACCGAGATTTGGCCTTAAGCATCCCCTTCCAAGAATTCTTGCAGGTGTCTTCCAAAGGTCAATGATAAGCTCCCGGCCAGCAGAGTGACCAAATAATGAGACAACTGGATATAGGCGAAAACAGCCGCTGGGCCTTGTGCACATTGGCTCATGAATTCCTGAGACATCAAAACAGATCTGTCAGCCTTTACCAAGTTCTCCAGCAAGGATATCCCTCTCTCTCCCAACTGCTGAAAGATCTGATTCTCACTACCCGGCAAAAGATCATGCGTTTCCCCCCCCAGCAGCAGCAGGACACTACTAGTAGGCTTCTGCTACCACAACGGAACAAATCTTTCCAGATAGACCAAAGGGGTCGAAGTAAAATGCTCCTATGGACTTTCAGACGCCCTAGAGGAGTGTGGACTGCAGGGGCGTAGCTATGGATGATCCACCAATCGATTCTGTCTTTGGCTTAAGGAAATTGCCAGGGCTCCAGCCTCATTGGCTGTGCTCACAGCCACACACGCAGCAAAAAAAAACAGGAGCTCTCTGCCTGCCTTGCCTTACCTCCGTTCCCCTTGGCATGCAGACCAGTGTCACAGGAAATTTCTGCCACAAACATGAGGTTTGCAGCTCAAGGTTCTTGCTTCAGCCTTCAGGCCACCGAAGTACAGGCCGGGACTTGGAAGCCGGCAACAGTGAAGGCAGGGCTGCAGCTCAAAGAGGTTAGATATGTTAATCCCGTACCCTGCTTTCAAAAGGGAAGAGGTTCCAAGTGTCAGGATTCCTGTGATTGCTGAAATGGTCTGGGGCTATGTTTTGTGTAGGCTGGGTCTGTTGTCAACCTCCGTTTTGAAAAAGCATACCTGAGTGTTTGATTACGGAGCTCTCTTTTACAACATGTAGAGAAACATTCTTTGATAAATATCCCGGGGCAATTGCACTGCTAGTTATGATAGAGTACTGTTTGTTTTCATGCAGCTTTCAGAAATTTGCATGCCATGACTGCTTTGTGTATTTCATCACTTGCCATATACCTCCTGCTTCCACCTTTATGCATCAATCTAGTCAAGATTCCTCAGAGGTTTGTCTCTTTCCCCTACCATCATCCCAAACAAAGCAAGTAGTCCTTTGAGCTGCTGCATCCATGTTGTCGTTCTTTAATGTTGGTAGCATGTGTATTTAATCTCACTTATATGTTCAAACATGCCAGCTTTTCATAGGTAAAGTAGTAAATTGTTATAAATCGTAATTAGTGTGTCATTTGGAGGCGGGGCAGATTATAGGGACACTCTAGCACTATTGTATTCATGTAGAGATTTTTTTTCTCCTGGAAAGAGCCACTAAAATAGATATATTATGAGAATCAGGTGCTCAACATCCAGAGTTTCTATCTATTTATTTACTTGTTTTAAGTTATTTATAACATTTATATTCCCACATTAAACATGAATTAGGTTGAAACCTGGGAGCATTTAAAAATTTTTTTTCCTGTGCCTAGATCAAAAGAGAAAGATAGTCGGCATCCCTGCCAGCAAAGGTATGCCTTAAATGCTCGCATGGGAGGAGGAGGGGAGAGTGAGGAGTTCCCCCCCTAGACAGTGACGAGCCCACCCAGAAACCCACCAACAAATTTAAATGTGTTTTGGGGTGGGGGTGGGCTCAATGCCCAAGTTTTTTTTTTAAGTTGTATTGTTTTTATGTTGGTGGGTTTTTGGGTGGGGAAGTCTCTGCAGTGCCCAGGTTAAAATAATAATAATATTGTTATTATTTAAATGCTTTATATTTAATGTGGACAGGTTTCTGGGTGGGAGTGAGGGGATGCCATACTAGAGAGTTATGGGTAAGGGGGTAGGACAGGGCTAATGCTAGGCTGCATGCAGGGAGGGGTGGGGCAGATGCCTAGTTATCAGATGGATGGTGGGGAAGGGAAGGACTGATGCTGGGCTATGGGAATGGATAGTGGGGGTAGAGTAGAAGGGCTGGATCATGGTGGGAAAGGCCGATGCCAGGCTACAAGGATGGTTAGGGGGGTAAGGAAGCGAAGGACTGATGCCAGGCTACAAGACAATTTCTGATTTTTGGTCCTTAATTCTATAATTGATGAGGGTTGGTCTGTGTTCTGCGTGTGATCCAGCAGGTGAGAGATTTTGCTGGCATGTAGTTTGTGTGGATCTAGGATTCTGACTTGTCTGGCCTTTCCAATGAGATGTGTATTGCTGTTGTGTGTATTCACTACTGCCTTTTTAAAGGTACTGACTGTTATTGGCGTTTGTATTCAGAATTGGTTAAAGTTTGCAACATAGACTCTAAGAAAGTTTCTTTGCAGGATTTTCTCTTACTTCACAAAGTACCTGGAGGTGAAGGGATTTTGTGTTCCTAGGAAAGCTATAAGAGGAAACATTCTAGCTATGTTTTCTATATGCGACAAATTCCATAGTAGGTAGAAAAGGAAGAAGTCTTCAAAGGTATTTTTACCAAAATTTAAATGTTTGATTAATACAGCTTAATAAGGCATATATATTATAATGTAAAGTTGAAGGATATGTACCACATTTTATTTTGTCAGCATCAGAAGGGAGATAGAGTAGAGCTAGAGGAAGTGAAAAAGACTTCAACGTTTACTTAATCAGGCATTTGTTATAAAGCAAAGTTTGAAGGATATATGCTATTGCTGTAATTATATTGCAGGATCCTGTCATGTGTATTGAGATGTTTGCCATTTTTGCAGACTTATGTCTGGTCAAGTTTAAGATATGGGATAATGTATTACAAATATCTGTTTTTCTATTAAGTATATATGTGGTTTATATTGATGCAGGGCAGCTGTTGGGCAGACTACTTAGAAATCCATCATACCTATATACATAGTGCCCACTCATATTAGCTCCAGGCCCACCCAAAATGTCAGGTCTGGCTACGCCACTGGTGTGGAGGAGATAACTCTGATGTCAAGGATGGAAGTAGGCCCTTTCTAAGGCTAAATCCGTGTATGTAGTAGTATTTATTTATTTATTGCATTTGTATCCCGCATTTTCCCACATATTTGCAGGCTCAATGTGGCTTACATTGCTCCGTCATGGTATCATCATGACTGAATAAACATATACAATATATTTGTTTATTTATTTGTAGCATTTGTATCCCACATTTTCCCACCTATCTGCAGGCTCAATGTGGCTTACATTATGCCGTGATGGCGATCGCCATTTCCGGGTACAGAATTTCAAATGGTAATACATTTAGTTGTATACATACATGGTAAAGAGGAATACATTGTAGTATTGCATACAAATGATTTTGCATCACGGTGCATACATACATGGTACAGAGGAATGCATTATGGCATTGCATAGAGGTTTCTAAGTGATAAAATGAGTTGTAGCATAATTTAGGCCATCGACTATAAAGATGTCATCTTCCCTTTGACTAGGAATATGTGTAGGGGTACAGGTAGCTAGGCACATTCAAAGATGTTTCTCCAAGGAGCGCTGTTCCCGATTTTGTTCCTGGAACTGGGTATCTATCGTATTGCTGAGACTGATAAGGTTTTGCCTAGCCAGCTTATCCTTAATTTGGGGTGCCAACCCCTGCCAAAAAGCTGTGACAGGACTCTTGTTGTTTCAACTCAGTTCCGAAGCTAAGGTGCGGAACTGTATTGCATAATTGCTCATTGTCAAGCTTGTCACCCTGAGAGGTGAGCCCCTGTACTCGATGAGGGCAATCCCTCATCGGGCTGTCAGCCAAAACCCTGAGTCCCCCCCGGTGCCAGGGGGTTGAGCCCCTGAGTGCAAGTAGCCAACGGCGGAGAGAACAAAGTCCAGCACAAAGTCCACAGGGTAAGACCAGGCAGCGAAAATCGTAGATCCAGGGACAGGCAAAGGTCAGTACCAGACAGTGGTCAATAGCAAGTCCAGAGACAGGCAAAGGTCAATACCAGGGCGCGGTCAATAGCAGGTCCAGAGACAGGCAGAGGTCAATATCAGGCAGTGGTCAATAGCAGGTGCAGAGACAGGCAGAGGTTAATACCAGGCAGCGGTCAATAGCAGGTCCAGAGACAGGCAGAGCAACTATCCAGCGAACTGAGTAGAAGCCGAAGCACAGAAGAACTGAGAACAGGGCCTTAAATAGTGTGAGAATTAGAGCTAAGCTTGCACAGCTGAAAATAAGATGGCTGCCCCCATCGAAGACGCCCTGTGCCCAAATATGGGCTTCCTTCTTGAAGCTGCCCCACTCCAAGATGGCAGCCACCACCACAGCTGCCCCTATCAAAGATGGCCGCCAGAACCTGGAAACGCCCCAAACAAAGATGGCCGTCAATCCTCCGGTGCCCTACTCTGCAGAGACAGAGAACATGACAGTATTCTCCCCTAAAGGCTGCCCTCTCTACCCCGGGCCAGGTTTTCCGGGATATCAGGCATGGAAATCTCAAATTAATTTGGGAGCATGGATTTGACTTGCTGGTTCCCAAGAGTTATCCTCAGGGCCATAGTGTTTACATGCCAACAGATAGTAGAGCTGGACCTCGAACTCAGGCTCCGAGGGAACATCCGGAATTGGTCCCACCTTGGGTTTTGGATGCCACTTAGAAGATACACAAGGTTTGAGTAGAGAGACATGAAATGCATTATGTATCTTGAAATGCGATGGCAAACGGAGTCTGTAAGTAACTGCTCTTGTGCGATCCGTGATGGCAAAAGGCCCAATGAATCTGGGCGTGAACTTGAAAGAGGGTAATCTGAGTTTTAGATACTTAGTACTAAGCCAGACTCGTTGACCCAGTACAAGCTGAGGTGTGGCTCGTCTCTTTTTATCTGCAACCCTCCGGTAAGTGTCTGCGGCCTGTTGCAGGTGTAACTGAACGTCCTTCCACACTCCTTGGAGATCGGTCAAAGTTCTGTAAAGTTGAGGTGGAGCAGTGACTGGAACCGCTTCCGCTACCAGAGGCATGGGAAGAGGCAATCATGGGTGCCACCCGTAGGCTGCAAAGAACGGAGATGTGTGTGCGGCTGAATGAAGGCTATTATTATAAGCAAACTCAGCCCAAGGTAATAAGGAGACCCAATCATCTTGTCGAGCATTAACATGCAGTCTTAGATACGCCTTCAGTGTCTGATTCGCTCGCTCTACCATACCATTGGTCTCAGGATGATATGCCGAGGAGAAAAGGTTCTTGATGCCAAAACTGCAGCACAGGGTCCTCCAAAATCTAGAGGTAAATTGAGGACCCCGGTCGCTGATGATACGTATTGGCAATCCATGTAGGCGAAAGATATGGTGAATAAATTGTTGGGCAAGAACTGCCGCTGATGGGAGCCCCTTCAGGGGAATAAAGTGGGCCATACGTGAAAGTCGGTCTATCACCACCCAGATGACCATACACCCCTGGGAGGGTGGTAATTCTGTAATAAAGTCCATCGACAGTTCTTGCCATGGAACTTGCGGCACCGGCAAAGGTTGAAGCAACCCCCAAGGCTTCCCAGTCGGTTTCTTGTGACGGGCGCTGGTAGGGCAGGTAGTGACGAACTGCAGGATGTCCTCAGCCATGCGTGGCCATTGATAAAATCGAGAGATGAGATGCAGTGTCTTATGATATCCTTGATGTCCAGCGATCGCGGACGCATGTCCCCATCTAAGTATTTTCGTTCAGAATCGAGGAGCTACCAGAATCTGGGAGGTTCCTGGAGTCGTGAGCGTAGCAGTAGCAATGCAGGCCAGGTCAAGCATAGGGTGCCACTCCTCAATTTCTTCCGGAGAGTCAAAGGCCCAGGACAGTGCATCCACCTGAACATTTTTCGCTGCAGGGTGAAAACTGAGCTGAAAATTAAAGCGAGCGAAAAACAGGGACCACTGGGCTTGTCGGGGGTTGAGTCTCTTAGCGTCTTGCAGGTAGAGTAAGTTCTTGTGGTCGGTAATGACAGAGATCGGATGGATTGCCCCCTCCAAGAGATACCGCCACTCTTCAAAAGCCAGCTTGAGGGCTAACAACTCCCAATCACCCACAGTATAATTCCGTTCGGCAGTCGTGAACTTCCTGGAAAAAAAGAAACATGGGTGCCTCTTCCCTGCTTCCGAAGTTTGTGACAAGATTGCCCCCGCTCCCACGGCCGAGGCGTCCACCTCCAAAATAAAAGGTCGTTGGGGGTCAGGACTGTGGAGGACCGGAGCGGACAGAAAAGCCTTCTTGAGAGTTTCAAAGGCCTCAACGGCTTGCGGAGACCACTCCCTAACGTTAGCACCCTTCTTAGTTAAGGCGGTGAGGGGAGCAGCCACTACAGAGTAGTGGTGTATAAATTGTCTATAATAATTAGCAAAGCTCAGGAACCGTTGGAGCGCTCGCAACCCCTGTGGTTGTGGCCAATCTTGAATGGCTTGGACCTTCCCGGTGTTATGATTGGGGTCAGAACCCCTCTCAAACTTACCTCTTTCCTGGGGGTCAGCTTCTTAGCTGGCTTCTGTTTCTTTTGTCTGTCCTTTCTGAGCTGGCTCTCTCTCTCTGTGCTGGCAGCTTTCAGCAGCATGGGGTTAATTGTTTCACTTTACTACAGCTGTGTGGGTGGACTGAGTTAGCTCTACCTCTCTTTGGGTGTACTGGCTTCAAGTGCTTCACGGTGTTGCATTGGTGTGGGTTGGGCCTCTCTGGGTCAGTGTGCTTTTGCCTAGGTCTAGGGAGTGTGACATCATCAGGGAGGGCCTTGATAAGGAAATGGTGTTTCCTTCAGAGCCTTTGCAACGGTGGTGTTTGCTTTAGGTAGGGTGGTGCAGTGTGCACTTTTGACTTTGTGTCTAGTTTCCCTGCTTGCTTTTGCTAAGGTCCAGGTTAGTGTTAGTGCAGTGTGCACTGGTGTCTGTGTGTGTTAGCTTTCCTGCTTTTCCCTTGTGGTTCCCCTGCTTTTCCCTCTTGGTTTTGGAAGCATTGCTGTGTGTAGGGCTTTGGAAGCTCTGTTACTGTTAGCCCAAAAAGGGGATACTGTGCTGATGAAATGCGCATTTCTCGAGTTTTGCATAGAGATGATTGTCCCGCAGTCATTGCAGCACAGTACGGACCTGCTTCACATGTTCCTGAGGTGAGGTGGAAAAAACGAGAATATCATCTAGATATACTATAACAGAGGTGTATAAGAGGTCGTGGAAAATGGAGTTCACAAAGTCCTGGAAGATGGCCGGGGCGTTACAAAGGCCAAAAGGCATGACCAAATTTTCGAAGTGCCCTTCATGGGTATTGAAGGCCGTTTTCCATTCATCCCCTGGCGGGATTCGTATTAAATTATACGCTCCACGCAAGTCCAACTTAGAAAAAATGGTGGCCCCTTGAATCCGGTCAAAAAGCTCTGAGATGAGGGGCAAGGGCAGTGGTGTGCTGGTAAATTTTTAACAACAGGCTCTCTCCCCGGTCCACCTCTGCGCCCCCCCCCCCCAAAAAAAAAAAATTTGCAGAGCTGGCTATACCCGGGGGGGGGGGGGGGGGGGGGCAGCAGCCAACACATTACTCTCTCCAGGAAAAAAAAATTAAATGATCCCAGGTTCCAATCTAATTCATGTTTAATATGGGATAAAATGCCATAAATAAGTAAATAAACATAAACTTTTAATGTTCAGCGCCTGATTCTCAAAGTGGACATATTCCAAACACTATAATGAAAATAAAATTATTTTTTTTCTACCTTTGTTGTCTGGTGACTTTGTTTCTCTGATCATGCTGGTTCAGTATCTGATTCTGCTGCTCTCTATCTGTTCCCTTGACTCCGTTTCCAGGGCTTCCTTTCCATTTATTTCTTTTCTTTCCTCCTTTCTTCTTCATTTCTGGTCCTCCGCATACTTGACTGTACAGTGGATCCAGCTTCTGCCTATTTTCTCCATCCATGTGCAGTTTCTCTCCTCACTTCCTTTTCCCTCATCTAATCTCCTTCCTCTATCTTCCCTCCATGTCCAGCATTTCTTCTCTCTCCCTTGCCTCCCCTCCATCCATGTCCAGAATTTCTCTTGCTCTTCCCACCATCCATGTCCTGAAACTCTCCTCTCTCCCCTGCCCCTCTCTATCCATCCATACCAGTGGCATAGCCACAGGTGGGCCTGGGTGGGCCGGGGCCCACCCACTTAGGGCTCAGGCCCATCCAACAGTAGCACATGGTAATGAAAATGCTGCTCTCCACAATACTGGCACCTTCGCATGCTCAGTTTTCAGCGCATGCCTGCTGCAGACTACCAAGGTGGAGACCGGAGAGAAGCATTTTCCCACCAGCTGAGATATTTTTTTTATGTGGGGGTGGGGGAGAGAACATTTTGTGCCCACCCACTTCTTGCCTAGGCCCACCCAAAATCTGCTGTCTGGCTACGCCCCTGATCCATACCCAGCAATTCTCTTCTCTCCCCTGCCCCCTCTGCCCAGCAATTCTCTCCTCTGCCCATCCATGCCCAGCAATTCTCTCCCCTGCTTCCCTCTGCCCATCCATGCCCAGCAATTCTCTCCCCTGCTTCCCTCTGCCCATCCATGGCTAGCAAATCTCTCCCCTGCCTCCCTCTGCCCATCCATGGCCAGCAATTCTCTCCCCTGCCTCCCTCTGCCCATCCATGCCCAGCAGTTCTCTCCCCTGCCCCCCTCTGCCCATTCATGCCCAGCAATTCTCTCCCCTGCCCATCCGTGCCCAGCAATTCTCTCCCCTGCCTCCCTCTGCCCATCCATGCCCAGCAGTTCTCTCCCCTGCCCCCCTCTGCCCATCCATGCCCAGCAATTCTCTCCCCTGCCCATCCGTGCCCAGCAATTTTCTCCCCTGCCTCCCTCTGCCCATCCATGCCCAGCAGTTCTCTCCCCTGCCCCCCTCTGCCCATCCATGCCCAGCAATTCTCTTCCCTGCCCATCCGTGCCCAGCAGTTCTCTCCCCTGCCTCCCTCTGCCCATCCATGCCCAGCAATTCTCTCCCCTGCCTCCCTTTACCCACCCATGCCCAGCAGGTCTCTTCCCTGCCCCCCTCTACCCACCCATGCTCAGCAGGTCTCTCCCCTGCCTCCCTCTACCCACCCATGCCCAGTAGGTCTCTCCCCTGCCCCCTCTACCCATCCAGCGATTCTCCTCCCTCCCTCCCCTGCCGCTCCGAAGCATGTCCAACGATGTCCTTCGCCCCCACCCTCCCCTCTCGCTCCCCTCCGTCTTTTTTTAATTACCTCCGTCGAAGCGCCGCCATTTAAAGCCCTCCTGCGTGCTGGCCATCTCCAGGCTTCCCCTGCTTCATTCGGATGATGTTCGTGCCTTAGTCCCGCCTTCGCGAAAAAGGAAATGACGTCAGAATGAAGGCGGGACTAAGGCACGAACATCATCCGAATGAAGCAGGGGAAGCCTGGAGACGGCCAGCACGCAGGAGGGCTTTAAATGGCGGCGCTTCGACGGAGGTAATTAAAAAAGACGGAGGGGAGCGAGAGGGGAGGGTGGGGGCGAAGGACATCGTTGGACATGCTTCGGAGCGGCAGGGGAGGTAAGCATGGCCTGTGATGGCGCCCTCCTGCCATGCTTACCTCCCCTAATGGAGCCGGCTCGCCCCCAACAACAACCGGCTCGCAAGAGCTGTCAAAATTTAACAAGCGGCTCTTGCGAGCCGGTGCGAGCCGGCTCCAGCACACCACTGGGCAAGGGATACCTATTCTTGATGATGATGGCATTTAACCCCCGATAATCGATGCATGGCCGTAAGGACCCATCCTTTTTGGCCACAAAAAAGAACCCCGCGCTAGCAGGCGAGGAAGAGGGTCGGATGAAGCCCTTAGCCAAATTCTTCTTGCCTTGACTACTGTAACTTACTCCTCACCGGCCTCCCATTTAGCCATCTATCCCCCCTTCAATCTGTTCAGAACTCTGCTGCACGTCTCATATTCCGCCAGAACCGATATACTCATATCACCCCTCTCCTCAGGTCACTTCACTGGCTTCCAATCAGATTCTGCATTCAATTCAAGCTTCTCCTTCTTACCTACAAATGCACCCAGTCTGCTGCCCCTCACTACCTTTCTACCCTCATCTCTCCTTACATTCCTGCCCGTAACCTCCGTTCACAGGACAAATCCCTCCTCTCAATACCCTTCTCCACCACCGCCAACTCCAGGCTCCGCTCATTCTGCCTCGCCTCACCCTATGCTTGGAACAACCTTCCTGAGCCCTTACGCCAAGCCCCCTCCCTGCCCATCTTCAAGTCTTTACTTAAAACCCACCTCTTCAATGCTGCGTTCGGCACCTAACACTTACCGTTCAGTAAATCCAGACTGCCCCAATTTGACTGCCCCTTATCGGACTGACCGTTCACTTGTCTATTAGATTGTAAGCTGGTTGAGCAGGGACTGTCCCTCTATGTTAAATTGTACAGCGCTGCGTAACCCTAGTAGCGCTTTAGAAATGTTAAGTAGTAGTAGTACATACTGACGCATAGCATCTGACTCTCCACGGGATAAGTGTACAATCGTCCCCGGGGTGGAGTATGTCCGGGCATCAACTCGATGGCACAGTCGAATGGATGATGAGGAGGAAGACTCTCCGCCTCTCGGGCATCGAACACATCCTGGAACATCCGATACTCCGTAGGAAGTCCTGAACATTTGGCCTGTACTTGCCCGGTGGCAACCTCCACCATCCCACCAGGTGGGACCACGGCCTTGAGGCACGTTAAACGACACTGTGGACTCCAACTGGCCACATCCCCCGTTCTCCAATTAATCAGTGGTATGTGCTGGCGTAGCCAGGGCATGCCCAGTATCACTGGGTGAATGGCGTGGGGAAGCACGTAGAGTTGAATAGTCTCACTATGACTCACCCCCAGTCTCATGTGTAGGGGTTTGGTAACGTGGGTAATAACATGGGGCAGTGCCACTCCTTGGACTGAGGTTACCTGCAGCGGTGAGCCACAGGTCACGCAGGGGCTACCTAACTTAGCCAGCAGTTCCGTGGCGATGAAGTTACCCCCTGCTCCAGAGTCATTCAATGCGGAGGTAGATACCGAAAGGTCCTGGAATTGCAGGGTCAGGGGAACCACCACCAGCTTCTCCTCTGGTGACTATTCTTGTTCTGGCTCAGATGATACATGACCCAGGGCCACCCGTCTCAGTGGTCCTGGGCCTGGTCGTTTCCCGACTTATTGGGACACTGGCCTACTATTTGGCGGGATTCTCCGCAGTAAAAACAGTCGATTCCTATGACGAAACATTCGCTCCTTGGTAAGCCGGGATCGGCCCATTACCATGGGTTCCTCCGAGTTCTCTGCTGAGCGTTCCGGCATCTTCCTCAGGAGCGGATGGCCCTGGGAACTCGAGGAGAGCCTGGCTCCCGGGCTCGCTCGTGGAACCGGACATCAATCCAAGTGCATAAGGCGACCACCGCATCAAGAAACGTGGGTACTTCATGGGTACCTCGTCCTTTATGCGGCTACTCAAACCCTGCCAAAATATGGCGGTCAGCGCTTCTTGATTCCAGCCCAATTCGGCTGCAAGGGTCCGAAATCGAATCGCGTACTCCCCAACAGAGTCTAACCCCTGCTGTACGCGCAGCAGCTCTCCGGCTGTGGATGAAGATCTTCCGGGCACATGAAATACTATACGGAATTGGCGTAAAAATTCATTAAAATCAGACTAAACTGGATCCCTCTGCTCCCACAGAGGGGTAGCCCACGCTAGGGCTGGTCCTGACAAGAGAGTCATCATGTACGTGACCGTGACTTGATCTGAAGGAAAAGCTCGTGGTTGCAAATCGAACAACATTCGGCACTGGTAATGAATCCTCGACAGGCGAATGGGGTGCCATTCAAAGCATGGTAGGTCAGGGAGATGGAACCCCCCCCCCCCGGGGTCCCGTCGGCTCTGGAGGACTTGAAGCACTGGCCCGGGTAGCCTGCATCGTCTGTAGCTGAGAACAGATGTTCTGTAGTGCGGAGGACAGCTGATTCAACTGTCCCTGCTGCTGTTGTACAATCTGAGCAAGTTCGGTAAGATCGGTCTAGTCCGACGAGCTCATGGATTCGGCTTTCTGTCACGCTCATCACCCTGAGAGGTGAGCCCCTGTATTCGATGAGGGAAATCCCTCATCGGGCTGTCGGCCAAAACCCTGAGTCCCCCCCCCCCCCCGGTGCCAACCACTGTTCCCCAGGGGTTGAGCCCCTGAGTGCAGGTAGCCAACAGCGGAGAGAACAAAGTCCACAGGGTAAGACCAGGCAGCGAAAATTGTAGATCCAGGGACAGGCAAAGGTCAGTACCAGACAGCGGTCAATAGCAAGTCCAGAGACAGGCAAAGGTCAAAACCAGGCCGCAGTCAATAGCAGGTGAATACCAGGCCACGGTCAATAGCAGGTCCAGAGACAGGCAGAGCAACTATCCAGAGAACTGAGTAGAAGCCGAAGCACAGAAGAACTGAGAACAGTGCCTTAAATAGTGTGAGAATTAGAGCTATGCTTGCACAGCTGAAAATAAGATGGCTGCCCCCATCGGAGACGCCCTGTGCCCAAATATGGGCTTCTTTCCTGAAGCTGCCCCACTCCAAGATGGCAGCCACCACCACAGCTGCCCCTATCAAAGATGGCCGCCAGAACCTGGAAAAGCCACAAACAAAGATGGCCGTCAATCCTCCGGTGCCCTACTCTGCAGAGACAGAGAACATGACACTCATATGTACTTATGTACTAGGTCCACATCTCCTGTTTTAGTCTAAGAAACTGAGAAGCTGCCGGTGACTTTTTCAGGTTCTTCAAAGACCCTCCAAGAAACTGTGGAGGTCATTGAGCACAGAGTCATTCCGTTCCCAGAGTGGAGATGCTCATGCCAGGGCTTGGCCAGCTAGCAAGAAAATAATATAGGCCACCAGAGCCCTATTTTTATTTTTTATTTTTGTTACATTTGTACCCCGTGCTTTCCCACTCATAGCAGATTCAATGCGGCTTACATATTATATACAGGTACTTATTTGTACCTGGGGTAATGGAGGGTTAAGTGACTTGCCCAGAGTCACAAGGAGGTACCTGTGCCTGCAGTTGGAATCAAACCCAGTTCCCAGGACAAAGTCCACCACGCTAACCACTAGGCCACTCCTCCACTATCACAGGGGAAGTCTCTAGCTTGAAGCTCAAAAATTAACCGGCACTGGTTAATAAATCCTCTACAGTCTTTAGGGTTCCCTTTGTATCTCAGGGGAGCCACGAGGTGAATGCTTGGAGTTGTGGACATGGGCACTGAAGCAGGGTCTGAAGAAGAAGAGGCCAAAGCTTGGAGTGCCGCAGATATCTGGTGGTCCAAGCAATCTCATAGGGTCTGAACAGTTTGAGAGATCTAAACAGGTGCTGCAAATGTAGAGCCAGTTGCTGGAGCAGTTGCAAGGTGGGTGACTCATGTGAGCTCACGGCCTTCGCAATCTGTCACAAACTCAGGGAAGGTGAGCCTTTGGTCGCCCTCGGGTACTGGCTAGCAGCAGTTAAATCATCTGAGCTAGGCTCAGCACTAGGCAAGGAACTAGGCTAGGCCAGCTTGGCTGGCTGGAGAAGAGGCAGGGCTGGGGTCTGGCAGGGCTGATGGCAGGCAAAGTAAGCAGGGCACAAATCAGACAAGGCACCACAAAAGATCTGTTGTGAAGGCACTGGAGAAGAGCCCGGATCTCTCTTCAGTACTCTGGCTCCCCCGACGGTCTTCCTGTTTTGGGCTCTTTAATCTGGGGCTGCGGCACAAGTGCGTACCTAAGAAGGCCTTGTAGGCCACCTTGACAAACTGGAGGAAGACCTGAGACCCCAGCAAGGGCCATGGGACCCAAGCCCAGCATCCCTCCTGTGAGCAGAAGGTGAGTGGGCCTCGAGTCACGGCAGTGGCCCGTGACAACTTTATAATCGGAGAATGAGAGACGCAGTAACCTCTTAAACCCAATGTTCTCATGCCTGCAGGGGCTGGTCATGCTGGGCAGTCCTTTCTCTGATGCACCATGTCAAAATCTTCATATTTAGCTGCTATACAGATAATTTATTAATTTAGTTTAGGTTTGCTCAGTATAAAGTACAAATGATAGAAATAGCATTGCTGTTATCACTGACTGCTTTATCTCTCTCTCTCAATATGTGTGTGGCACCTATTGGTACGAGGCTACATTTTTTCTTCATTCAAGAGACTACATTTTCACAAGCTCCTTTGTCTGTCAGTATATCTCCTGTGCTACTACTGATTGACCCCTGATGAAGGTTTTTATAAAAACCGAAACACGGACCGTGTTGGGTCCTCAATAAAGTTTTTTGGAGCATCTCAACCCTGATCCTGGTTTGATCTCTTGAAACGTTGTTTCCACTTGCTTCTCTCTTGTGTTGAACTTCTGTGGAAACTTTTGGACCTTTCATTGCTACGGGCACTGAAGATGGTGACATGGTACATCAGAAAAATGACTGCCCGGGGGAGGGCGTGTCAAGATAGCTGCTGCTTGGAGTTGGTGTGCGAACCGCTCCTGCTAAGCTGTGTAGTAAAAGATTTTTTCTTCAAATATGCTGCATACTAAAGGGAAAGGGGTTGTGAGAAGGGCCCACCCCCCCCCCCCCCCCCGCTACCTCGACACCTACCCAACAGATGTTGGAGCAATTCTTCACATCAACCTTTCAAATATTGAAGGAAACCGATCCCGCAGTGGGGCAAACCAGCGAAGCGGAATCCCCACGGGTAGAGGACGTTTCCCTTTCTCCATCAACATGGTTGCTCTCTCCAAGTTCAGCGTCGATAGCGGTTCCAGAGACAACCCAGACCATTACCGGAAGTGTAGTGGGAGAGGCGTCGAGAGAGGGACTGGAGCGGCTATGAACGACGCTGAGCTCTGGGACTAGTGCCCCAGGAAAAGTTCTGGAAGTAAACTTAGACTTGATTTGGTTGATGTTGAATAAAATGAATGAAACTTTGTTTAAAACATCAGGCGAAGTCCATGTTTTAAATGAAAAATTCGAAGAAGTAAAACAAACGGTAGAACTAGTAAAGCAAGAATTTACAACTAAAGTAATGAAAATACAAAAAGACGTGGAATTTCTTCAAGAATTTAAAAACATGGCTGTTAAAGATAGTAATGAAGTGCGTCGTAGGATTGAACTAATTGAAAACTATAATAGAAGGTTAAATCTGCGTCTTTTGAATTTTCCAAAACTACCAGGAAACTCCCCTTTGGATTTGTTTAAAAGATATACATAGTAACATAGTAGATGATGGCAGAAAAAGACCTGCACGGTCCATCCAGTCTGCCCAACAAGATAAAATCAAATGTGCTACTTTTTGTGAATACCTTACCTTGATTTGTATCTGTCATTTTCAGGGCACAGACCGTAGAAGTCTGCCCAGCACTAGCCACGCCTCCCAACCACCAACCCTTCCTCCCCCCACTGGCTCCGCCACCAAATTTCGGCTAAGCTTCTGAGGATCCGGAGGGAGGAAGTGACGTCACCACTGGCAATGGCTGCCTAGCTTCTTAGCTCCCGCTCCTCGCAGCAATAAAAAGCTAAAAATAGGACCCATCTGCTATTTTTGCCACCTCAAAGCGCTCTTGGCAGGCAACTATCGACGACCAGAATGAGCAAATCGCACTCAGCACGGAATAAAGACTTGGAGAAGTCAACGAGCGGTGGGCTGAACAAAACGCCAAAACGCCACGAGGCAATGGCGCAGGCCTCGCCCTCTGACTCTGACTCGGCTTTATCGCTGGTGGAATCACGGAGGCCCTCTACTAAAAAGGGTGTTTCGGGCAAACTCAGACAGATCCTGTCTGGCATCCAAGAGGACATTCAAAAATTGAAAGAAGAAATACTAGATAAAATGGAGGTGCTCAGCGCAGACCTCCGCGAACTGGGGGGCCGAGTCGAGGAAGCAGAATTTCGGCTGGATGAGCACGTGGAGTCTCTAACCGCCCATGAGGCGCAAATACGGGAACTCGACCAAAAGGCAAAAGATCTGACTTACAAGCTGGACGATTTGGAAAACCGAGGTCGAAGAAATAATCTCCGGTTTCGCGGAATTCCAGAGAGTGGAGAAACGGAGGATGTCCCACAAATCGTGCAAACCATATGCACAACCCTGAGGGGATCTGAGACAACAGTAGAGGCCATTGAGCTGGATAGAGCTCATAGAGCCCTGGGCCCTCGTCAAGAAAACAGAGCGCGAGACATTATTGTTCGATTTCATAAATATGAAGTAAAAGAACAAATTCTTGCCTGGGCTCGGAAGAAACAGGATTTGGAGTTTAACGGAGCCAAGATTATGGTATTTCAAGATCTTTCTCAGTTCACACTGCAGCAGCGACGCCTCCTGAAACCGGCTCTGGATATTTTAATCAAGGAGCGGATTGTCTATAGATGGGGCTTCCCTTTTTCTTTGAATTTTACCATCAAAGGATCTAGACACAGGGTTAGCTCCTTACCTGAAGCCTGGGTGATCTTGCACGCGGAGGGCCTGGTGAGCACAAAGGCGCCCTCAGGGGAACTGGCATCCGTAACGAAAGCAAAACTACAAAAATGGCAGAGGGTCCCTACATCCAATAAACGCAGTAACCCGAAGAGGAAAGTGGCAGCGGAGGGGACCTGAACGTTGCTGTGACGGCTTCATGGAGGCTTGTCGCTAGAGTTCCTGGCTTCTGTGGATATCGGAAGGAAGATGGATACAGTCGTGGTAACCAAAAGACTATGCTTATTGAGTTTCTCGGACTACTCTGATTCAAGCTTATTTGATGTTCTATGCTTAACAGGGGAAGGGTCTGTATTTGCACCACTAGTGGAAGAGGAAGAGGGAGATTCTCCTCTAGTTGGGAGAAGTGCATAATGTGTTGGGGACTGTTTTAGTACCACTAGAGGGGTAATCAGAAGAGTAATATGAAGAGAAATGATCTATATAAAGTAAGCAATGTCTGAAGTTGAACAGATCAGACGAGGGACAGGAGGGGCTTTTAGTTTTGATGGTAGTATGGCATTTGCTGGGGGGGGGGGGGCGGGGGGAGGCTGGGTTTTGCCTGATATTCAGTGGGTTACTTTCTCACATCCAACTCGGAGAGAAGGTATCTCCGGGATGGTGTTTAAAGGGGGGGGGGGGGGGGGGAAGAGGGAGTTGTTTAATGGGTTTAAGGGGCGGGTAAGGGAGGGTGGGTTCGGACTGGTATTTTGCAAGAGGAGGGGGGAGAGGGTGAGTCCTGTGGGTGTTGTGTTGTGCTTGTGCTGTTCTCTCTTGTGTTTTAACTATGAATACACACCTTAAGATTCTATCCTATAATGTGAAGGGGCTGAACATGCCACAGAAACGGCAGAAACTATACAAAGAACTCAGACAGTTAGAGGCTCATGTAGTCTTGCTGCAGGAGACACACCTCTGCCGAAAACATGAAAGACTCCTCTCCCACCCTAGCTATCCCAAATCTTTCTTTGCTTCTTCAAATGAGGGATCTAAAAAAAGGGGGGGTGGCAGTGTTATTTCATGAGTCAGTCGCAGCCCAATATAGTAAAGATCAAAAGGGACCCTGGAGGGCGTTATCTGTTCATACATGCAATATTAGACCAAACGGAAATAACCCTAGCCTGTATATACGCTCCGAATGATCACCAGAGGGATTTCTATACAAAAATAAAAAATTTATTAGCAACATTTGCCCAGGGTTCTATAATATTGGGGGGTGACTTCAACGGAGTTATGGACCCTAGTTTGGACCGTTCTGGACCTGTACAGCCTGTAAGTTCCCGGGATGCATGGGCGTTGGGATCCATGGCCACTTCCTTAGGGACCCTAGATGTGTGGCGTTTGAACAATGCGCAAGTGAGAGATTATACATACTACTCCACAGTGCATGCATCGTACTCACGCATTGACTATATCTTCTTGGATCTAGCCTTGGCTGAGCAGGGGCCAGGAGCGGGAATTGGTAGTGCAACTTTATCAGATCATGCCCCAGTTTGGGTTAACTTACCTACAATTAAGACGGAGACCAAGGATACGAGATGGGCACTTAATGCCACAATTTTATAGGAGGGTGAGGTGGTAGAGGGTTGTAAGAAAATGTTGAGAGAATACCTCGAGATCAATAGGGAGTCTGGGCCCCCCCTGAGCATTGTGTGGGATGCAATGAAGGCAGTATCGAGAGGCTATTTTTTACAGCTGGCCAGTAGGAGAGCGCGGATTTGTAGAAAACAAGTTGCCCAATGCATGGATAGGATCAAGAAGTTAGAAGCACAACACAAAGTAGAGGGCTCTCAGGCTGTGCTGGAGGAGTTGCGAGCTCAGCGCCTTCAGTTGAACTCTATCTACTCTGAACAGTTAAGCCAACTGCAATCTAGATCGAAAGTCTATTCTTATGAATTCTCTAATAAGGCGGGGCGCCTTCTGGCCTTGCGGCTGCGTAGGCAAAAGGTGGAAAAGGCTGTAACACATGTCAGGGAGAGGGGGGGAAATATGTTGCATACATCGGAGGCTATTAGGAAGCAATTTAGTGAATTTTACCGGGAGTTATACACCCGTGAAATAAATCCCCCAGCAGAATCCATTCTAAACTATATAGCCGAGACTGATCTAACTTCCCTAACAGTCCAGCAGCGAGACCTGCTGGATGAGCCGGTCACGCCACTTGAGATAAACAAAGCTATTCAACATTTACCATCCTGTAAGTCCTCTGGCCTGGACGGGCTACCTAATGAGTTCTATAAAAAGTTTGCCCCAGAATTGTCTCCACTCCTGGCTGATCTGTTTAACCAAATTGGGCGGGGGGAATCTTTACCGGTTTCCATGCTAGAGGCCTGGATAGCAGTGATACCGAAACCAGACAAGGATCACACGGAGTGTGGTTCTTATCGTCCCATATCTGTTCTGAACGCAGATGTCAAAATTTTAGCCAAAGTTCTGGCCAATAGACTAGCCCCCCTGCTTCCAGCGATTATCCACCCTGATCAGGTGGGCTTTGTTTCCTATAGAAAAGCAATGGACAATACGAGGCGAGTGGTAGATTTAATGTATTTGGCAAAAAGACTGCACAGGCCTATGTGCCTTCTTAGCTTAGACACTGAAAAGGCCTTTGACAGGGTGCACTGGCCATTCATGTACAGGGTTATGGAGACCTTTGGGCTAGGTCCCCAATTTTGTAGATGGATACAAGCATTCTATGCTTCGCCTAAAGCATGTATCAGACTAAACGGAGGCTACTCCGACTTTTTTACTTTGCACAGAGGTACTAGACAGGGCTGCCCACTTTCCCCGTTGTTGTTTGCCATGGTTATGGAACCTTTTGCTTCCAGGGTTAGATCTAATCCGGGGATCACTGGAATTACAATAGCAGGGAGGGCACATAAACTTGCCCTCTTTGCAGATGACGTGCTATTGTTTATTACTCACCCTTTAACATCTTTTCCTGAGCTCTTGAAAAACATTGAGCAGTATTCGACAGTCTCCGGCTTTAAAGTAAACATGTCAAAATCTGAGGCTCTAAACGTAACCCTACCCGAAGACCAGGTGGAAACCTTAAAGGATACGTATGCTTTTAGGTGGGCTAGTGGGAGCATACGATACTTGGGGGTGAACATAACGGCTGTGCTCCCTGATCTCTTTACGGCAAATTACAAGGGACTGGGCCGAGTTCTATCCGCTGACATGGAGAGATGGGGAGATATTGCGCTCTCCTAGCTCGGCCGAATAGCTGCAGTTAAACTGAACATATTACCACGTTTACTGTATTTATTCCAGGCTCTTCCGATCTCGTTGCCCCGTAAATTTCTTGCTGCTCTACAAGACCGTATTGTGCGATTCATCTGGGCTGGTAAACGTCCGAGGTTAGCAAGGGCCTTTCTGTACCAGGCAGTGGCGTAGCCAGAAGTCAATTTTTGGGTGGGCCAACAGGTTGGATGGGTGGGCACTAGACAGTGGTGTGCTGGTAAATGTTTAACAATAGGCTCTCTCCCTGGTCCACCTCTGCACCCCCCCCCCCCCCCCATCCACCTGTGCACCTCCCCTCAAAATTGCAGAGCTGGCTATAGCCGGGGAGAGAGCCTGGGGGTGGGAGGCAATGCATTACTGTCTCCAGGAAAAAAAATTAAATGATCCCAGGTTCCAATTTAATTCATGTTTAATGTGGGATAAAATGCCATAAATAAGTAAATAAATATAAACTTTTAATGTTGAGCACCTGATTCTCAAAGTGGACATATTCCAAACACTATAATGAAAATAAAATGATTTTTTTTTCTACCTTTGTTGTCTGGTGACTGTTTTTCTGATCATGCTGGCCCAGTATCCGATTCTGCTGCTATCTGTCCTCTTAACTCCGTTTCCAGGGCTTCCTTTCCATTTATTTGTTTACTTTCCGCCTTTCTTCTTCATTTCTTGTCCTACATCCGTAAGTAAAAGCTGGGTCCTCCGCAAACTTGACTGTCCAGTGGATCCAGCTTTTGCCTATTTTCTTCTTCCATGTGCAGTTTTTCTACTCTCTTCCTTTTCTGTTATCTCATCTCCTTCCTCACACCTCCCTCCCCCTCCATGTCCAGCAACCCTCCTCTCCCCTTCTTCCACCATGTCCAGCAACCCTCCTCTCCCCTTCCCTCCATCCAGCAACCCTCCTCTCCCCTTCTTCCACCATATCCAGCAACCCTCCTCTCCCCTTCTTCCACCATGTCCAGCAACCCTCCTCTCCCCTTCCCTCCATCCAGCAACCCTCCTCTCCCCTTCTTCCACCATGTCCAGCAACCCTCCTCTCCCCTTCCCTCCATCCAGCAACCCTCCTCCCCCCTTCTTCCACCATGTCCAGCAACCCTCCTCTCCCCTTCTTCCACCGTGTCCAGCAACCCTCCTCTCCCCTTCCCTCCATCCAGCAACCCTCCTCTCCCCTTCTTCCACCATATCAAGCAACCCTCCTCTCCCCTTCCCTCCATCCAGCAACCCTCCTCTCCCCTTCTTCCACCATGTCCAGCAACCCTCCTCTCCCCTTCTTCCACCATGTCCAGCAACCCTCCTCTCCCCTTCTTCCACCATGTCCAGCAACCCTCCTCTCCCCTTCCCTCCATCCAGCAACCCTCCTCTCCCCTTCTTCCACCATGTCCAGCAACCCTCCTCTCCCCTTCCCTCCATCCAGCAACCCTCCTCTCCCCTTCTTCCACCATGTCCAGCAACCCTCCTCTCCCCTTCCCTCCATCCAGCAACCCTCCTCTCCCCTTCTTCCACCATGTCCAGCAACCCTCCTCTCCCCTTCCCTCCATCCAGCAACCCTCCTCTCCCCTTCTTCCACCATGTCCAGCAACCCTCCTCTCCCCTTCTTCCACCATGTCCAGCAACCCTCCTCTCCCCTTCCCTCCATCCAGCAACCCTCCTCTCCCCTTCTTCCACCATGTCCAGCAACCCTCCTCTCCCCTTCCCTCCATCCAGCAACCCTCCTCTCCCCTTCTTCCACCATGTCCAGCAACCCTCCTCTCCAGTCTGCCCTGTTTCCTTCCTCCCCCCCCCCCACCTTTAAATATTACAGTTTTGCTGGAGTCGCGGGCAGCCGGCATTGAAGATATTGGCAGGCTTACGCCGGTTCCAGCAGCGCTTCCCTCTTCCCTCGTTGCAAGTCGGATGATGGCTCCGCCCTCGTAGATACAGGAAATACGTCAGAAGAGGGCGGAGCCATCATCCGACTTGCAACGAGGGAAGAGGGAAGCGCTGCTGGAACCGGCGTAAGCCTGCCAATATCTTCAATGCCGGCTGCCCGCGACTCCAGCAAAACTGTAATATTTAAAGGTACGGCGGGGGGCGGGGCTGGGGAGGCAGATGCGGGATCGGAGCTCAGCCTGCTCCCTCCGCTCCGCTACCTCCACTGCTGGGTGGGCCTGAACCAAAACTGGGTGGGCCCAGGCCCACCCGTGGCTACGCCCCTGGTACCAGGACAGAAAAAGAGGAGGGCTTGGGGTCCCTAACATAGCTTGGTACTATAGAGTATCTCAGGCGCGTGCTGCTGTGGAATGGTTTCAGGCCTACCCTGACCGGCAATGGGTAGATTTGGAACAGTTTACTTTGGGTAATAGACTGCTGGGGGCATTAATGTGGCTAACGCGGTCCCTTAGGTGCCTAGAAGACGGGCTTTGTCCCTCTATATACTTAACCATGGATAACTGGGACAGTCTGTTTCCACAGCGTAGCTGCTTATTGACACGCCTCTCCCCTATAGCGTATAACCCATTGTTTGTCCCGGGGACAGAGAGGGGCATATTTACTAACTGGTATGAGGGAGGTTTGCGAACATGGGGGCAGCTGATTGATGGGGAGACCATACTGACCTTTGCACAAGCCCAACAACAGTTCCTGACAGTGGTGTCTGACAAATATGCATATCTCCAACTTACTCATTTTCTTAAGACAAAAGCTATACAGGAAGTACTGCGCACGAAGCAATCAGTTCATGAGCAAATTTGTGAGGGGCCGGGCACGACTACAGGGCTGATATCTCGCCTACATCATATTATCACTCAGCAAACACCCCGTTACACACTCCATAGGAAAAGCTGGCAGAGGGACTTGGGTATTGAACTAGAGGAGGGGACATGGGAGAGGATGGAACAGGCCGCGTCGGGTGTATCCTCTCATGTGCCATTTAAGGAGAATGCCATTAAAGTCCTCTTTAGGTGGTACATGACACCAGAGCGTCTACAGCGTATTTACCCTACCTTATCTGGGCTGTGTTGGAGAGGATGTGGAGTGAAGGGAACCATGGGACACATTTGGTGGCATTGTAAGAAAATAAAGGCTTTCTGGAAAGCGGTCCATAGTAGGCTGCATCTGTGGCTGGGGGTACAGATCTCATGGCAGCCCACTATCTATTTATTCTCTGCTAAAGCAGCAGGCCTCTTAGCTAATCAACAAATATTGCTGTGCTATGCCACATGTGCAGCTCGCATTCTTATAGCAGCCTGTTGGAAACAGACTACGACTCCACCTTTTTTTTTTTTTTTTAAATATATTTTTATTAAAAGTATGAAAGGCATATAACAAAAACCAGGCAACATTTTTCGTATGTTGCAACATACATGACATGTCTGTAAAGTCTCTCTAGTAACACCAGAGCAACAGCAACTCGTATATCCTGGATGATAAGCAACTTCAAACGTCAAACAAATTCTCAACTTGGAAATACTCAACTTGTAAATAAATGCATGGGAGCTGCAGTTCCCCTTACACATGAGCAAGTATCATTTCAGCCATTAGTACGTATAACCTTCCATCTCATTTTTTATTTTTCTTCCCCCCCCCTCCCTTCCCTCCCCCCCCATCCTTCCCCCCTCCCTCCCCGCTCCTGGAGAAATCTGAGACTCAAGATACGACTTCTCAAAGAGCTGCCAGACATGTCCATATCCCCGTCCTCTCTGTCCCAAGGACTTATAGCGCTCCTGCTCCCAGCAAGCCATCTGCTTCATTCTGGCTAGCCAAAGATTGACAACCGGGGGCTCTTCAAGTGTCCAGTGTGCCAGGATTGTTTTACGTGCCACCAAGAGGGCTACACCCACAAACCGAACTTGAGGATATTGCAGGCCCTGCTCACTTAATTGAGACTCATCCCCCAACAACAGGATCTTGTAAGACCACTCTATAGGAATCCCTAGCGTGCACTCCAGCATTTCCAATACTTTCCTCCAAAACTGAGCTAACTTTGTGCATTCCAGAAAAGTGTGAATTAGTGTGCCCTCTCTATGTTTACACCTCGTGCATGTACTATCCTCCCATAGTCCCATGCGCTTACCCTTTTCCCGTGTTATGAAAGACCCATGCAGTAGCTTGAATTGCATCTCTTGCAAGTTCGCACTAGGGGTTGATTTAAAGGCCAATGTAAAGTAATTAGAAAGCATATCCACTGTGACCTCTTCTCCCACCTGCTCCCCCCACCAACTTGCCAAGCCAGCAAAAAAAATAGCTTCCTTCTGCTCCTTCCCCAGGGCATACCACACCGCCAGCTTGTTTGCTGATTCCGGCATCTGACAGAACAGCATATCCAATCGGGTGAAGGCGGGCCCCCGAGACTTCGCAGGAGTCAATGTGGCACAATAGTGCCTCCACTGTAGAAATGGAAAAAAATCTGCTCTCTCTAGGTTCCACTTGGCCTGCGTCTGCTCAAACGAGGGGAAAGACCCCTCTTCAGATGTAATAAAATGTCCCACATAACGACACCCATTTTTTGCCCAAATCTTAAACCGTGACACCCCTTGTCCCGCTGGAAAATCAGGGTTGTCCACTGCAGCCAGGAATGGAGATGCTCCTATAGCCTTCCCCAGACTTACTCTCCACCACTCCCAGGCCCTCTGTAACGGCTGTAACAAAAGCTGCAATTCTCCCTTCCTGCCCACCCTCCTCTGTATCAGGTTAAATGCAGAGTGAGGGAGAAGTTCGTCTTGCCAGATGTTTTTCGGTGCGTATCTATCGGTACTCCCATGTAGTTCGTGGATCCATCTAAGTAAGGCTGCCACATTATACAGGCGGAGGTCTGGAAAGTTTAAACCGCCCTTAGCTCTGGGTAAGGTTAGCTTGGCAAAGCTAATTCTAGCCCTACGCCCGGCCCAGATAAAAGTGCCTATGAAGCCTTTGTAGTACAACTCATCCTTGCGTGTAATCCACAGTGGCAACATTTGCAAAGAATACAGAATTTTTGGTAGCATTACCATTTTAACGAGGGCTACTCTGCCCAGTAGGGAGAGCGGCAAATCCTTCCAGCGCTGGCACAACGCCTTAAGGCTGTCCAGCTTATCCAGTACATTCCGCTTGTAAATCTCTCGCATGTCTCTATGTAAATACACTCCCAAATATTTTAGCGTACCCTCTGACCATGCCAAGGGAAAATTAGGCAGCTGCCTGCATGTACACGGGGATGACACCGGCAAGGCTTCCGACTTATCGAAGTTAATCCGTAAGCCTGAAAACGACCCGAACTGCACGAGCAAATCTACCAGGTTATGGACACTTGCTGAGGCATTATCTAAATAAATGAGCATGTCATCAGCGAACAAATTAATTTTGACTTCCTGGGACCCCAGTCTAATACCTTCTACTGTACTGGTCTGGCGAATTTTAATAGCAAAGGGCTCTAAAGACAGTACGAATAGCATGGGCGAGAGTGGACAACCCTGCCGCGTGCCCCTTTCCAATGAGAAAGTCTGAGATAATGCCCCATTGATTAGTATCTGTGTTGTAGGATGGCTATATAGAGCTCGGATTCCACCCAAAAATTCTCCCATAATGCCAAATTGAGGTAAGACCCAGAACAAGTAATCCCATAAAATCTTATCAAAAGCTTTCTCAGCATCTAAACTTGTAATTATTGCGTCTCCGGGGGCCTTTCCTTTTCTTTGCATAACTGTCAACGCTCTCAAGATGTTAGAGGAGGCATACCTCCCTGGTACAAATCCTGCTTGGTCCGTGTGTATTAACTCAGGCAGAACCCTTCCCAACCTATTTGCCATAATATTCGCAAACAGTTTAATATCTTGATTTAAGAGCGAGATTGGTCTATAAGAGCCCAACTTCTCTTCATCCCTGCCAGGTTTAGGAAGCACTACTATATGGGCATGTGTAAGACCTCCTCCCGCTCTTCCGGAAATACATAAGTGATGACATAATTCTTGAAAAGGGGAGCAGACTTTGTTTCCCAGAATCTTGTAAAATTCAGGCCCTAACCCATCAGGACCCGGCGCTTTGGCTAGCTTTAAACGCTTAATCGCCTGACTAACCTCTTCTCCCACTACCGGTTCATTCAGTTGGTCTCTCTGCTCATTGGATAGCTGTGGTAGAGAAATATCCTTGAAGAATGCCTCCCTTTGCTCCCTGTCTACCTCTCCTTTATTATATAACGCTTTATAAAATCTCACAAACTCCTCTTGTATGCCTTCATTCGTGGACACTACCTCCCCTACAGGCGACTTTATCTTTGTGATGATCTTCCTTGCCCCTCTACATTTCACCAAAGACGACATCAACTTCCCTGCTTTATTCCCCCATCGAAACAGATTATATTTATACATGTTTATATCCTGGGCTGCTCTTTCATTCAAGACATCATTAATGCATTTCCGTATCGCCCAATACTCTTTTTTCGCCTCCTCATCTCTCTGACGGGCACATCTCCCCCTTAACTGTTGTAGTTGGTTTGACAGGGTAACTAAGCGCTCATTTCTCTCCCTGTTCTTTTTCGCTGTATACGCCAGTATGTGTCCCCTGAGTACAGCCTTCCCCGCTTCCCAGTACACAATAGGTTTCACTGTCTCTGGATCGTTGTCCTTTATGTAATTGTCCCATGCTAACATTAGAAAAGTGCGAAATTCCAAATCTAAGTACAAGGTAGAGTTCATTCGCCACATCCGCGTCTCACTGCCCTGCCTCCATTGTATATCCACCCATACCAAACAGTGATCTGACACTGCCCCGTCTACTATTTCTGCCGCATGCGCCTTCGATAGAAGAGAGGAATCTATCAATAAATAGTCCAGCCTCGCATACACCCCATGCACTTGTGAGAAAAACGTATAATCGTAGGACTCTGGATTCAGCACGTGCCATATATCAATTAACCCCAGTTCCTTCATCAGAAAGTTTACCCCTTTATCTTTCCATGCCGAGGGACGTGGTTTTGCTGGCTTGCAGTCTATCAGGGGGTCTGCAGTAATATTAAAATCTCCCCCAACTACCAGCTTGTACCCGCTAATCGCCACCAACTGCGCCAGCACCCCCGAGAAGTAAGAGTGGGAGTATACATTGGGAGCATATATAGAACAAAGAGCTACTCTCTGACCCGCTATCTCCCCCAACCAAATAACATACCGACCTTCCGGATCCTGCACTATTTTATGTGTAGTAACATGGTGCTTTTTATGAAACAGAATGACAACCCCCCGCTGCCTGTTGTTGAAGGACTAGGAGACTAATTCTCCCACCCAGCCTCGTTGTAGTTTTCTATGCTCTTGTTGCGTGAGATGTGTCTCCTGCATAAAAAGTACATCAACTTTCATCCTGGCACAATAAGACAAAACCTTAGAGCGTTTAATAGGGGAATGGATACCATCCACATTCAAGGACCCAAATCTCAAACTACCCATGTGGTTTCATGCATCTGGTGGGCTTGCTGATTACCTGAGATCCAGAGGCAGTGTCCCAGCTCACCACCTCCCACTCAAAGAATGGCTTTCTCCTTTTTCCACTCCTGTCTTCGCGCCAGGCTGTAGTCTCCCCTACTCCAGGAGCCCCCTTCCCTCCTCCCCCTATCCCGCCCCCCAAGTCCCCGCCCTCCCACCTTCACATCCCGTACACCATTCGCACCCCTCATCCGCTCTCCCCCCGCTCTCCCCACTCACACACACACCTTCCTTCCATTTTACTGCCTCCCCCTTCCCTACCCTTCCCTCCAGAACACCCAGTGTTGCAACCCCTGCCCAAGGAAGCTGCTCCCCCCTCCTTCCTCCTCTCCCCGATCCCCCCTCTGCTGCAGCCATTATGTTATTCGTGGCCACTGCTTCTTACTACTCCCCCACCTCTTAAACAGGTATACCTTTAGTAATCCCAACCCAGAATATTTCCTCATAGAATACACGCTGTATTGCTGCCTCCACTTTAGTTTACTACAACATTACCTGCGAGGCTAAATGAATACAAATAGTTAATTATCCGCATAACTATGCTCAAAAGAAAGAAAAAGGGAGAAACAAAAAAGGATGCAGACATGCTCTGTGTGGGTGAGCTATGGGTATCCTCCTCAAGCCTGCGGTCTTCACTTGCATCCCCGCAGTCTCCAAAGCAGCAAGCTCAAAGACACCGTCTGAGCTCCGCAGTTAATATATAAGTTTCTTCTGTCTACATTACCGCCAAGCCTTTGATGCCTCTTCCTTAACACTCACAGTCTCATAACCCTGCTGCATCAGTATCCTCCAGGGGAAGTTGTCCACCGTATGTGAGGAGTGGTCTGGTCACAAAGTCATAAAACAAAGAATGCAGTCCTCGCATTGTGGAGCCACGTGCTCATCTCCTGATTCACTGTCCTTAAAACATATCAAATGTTCTGATACACAGTTTTATCCAATGCCGGCTTAAGTCCCCTGGCATGATCCCAGCTCACTTCAGTCGATCTACAAACGATTGAAGCTCCTCTGGTTTCTCCATAAACAGAACTTGCCCCTCATGCAGCACTCTCACCTTTGCTGGGTATTGTAGTGAGAACTTGATCCCTTTGTGAAAAAGCTGGGAGCAAAATGGAGACAGGCGCTTTCGGAGCTCCGATACTTTCGGCGAGAAGTCTGGGAATAGCAGCACTGCGGCTCCCTGGTACTCCAGCTTTCTTTTCTGACGATATTTTTCCATCAATCTCGCCTTGTCAGTGTAGTTGAAGATTCGGGCGATCACAGGGCGCGGCCTGCTGTTCTGATCTTTCAGGGCACCCACTCAATGCACCCGTTCCGCCTTCAGTCGCTGTCCCTCCACCTCTAGGCCCAGCTCTTTTGGTAGCCACGTTTCCACCAATTCCCAGATCTCCTTCTCTTTCACAGTCTCTGGCACTCCTACCAACCGAATGTTGTTGCGCCTACTCCTATTTTCCTGATCCTCTACCCTGTCCTCTAGCACTTTGCATCTTTTTTCCATGACCGCCAGCTGAGCTTCGATTCCACTCACCGCATCTTCTTGGTGAGAGATCCGCTCCTCTGCAAGCTGTATTCGGGTACTCTGTGCCGCCATATTTTCTTTTAAATCGTCCATAAAGACATGTAGCGTGGACAGCTTATCATCCAGCACTGCAGCCATGTGCTTCATTATTTCTTGGATTGCCGCCGCTTGCAAAGCAACCACCGGAGGATCCGAACTCGCTGTTTCTTCCACCTTCTCCTTTCCAGTCGCCATGTTGACCGTGCTTTGCGATCCGCGCCCTTTCTGTGTTCGCGGGGTCTTTGCCGGCATTACCTGCTTGCCGCACCACGCCGCTGAATCGTCGGCGCTAGCTCTTCCTAGTGCTGTCCGCTGACTTTTTCTTATTAATTTGGGGGTTGAATCGGGGCAAAAAGTGCAATAAATGCCGTTTTATTTAGCGTGGCAGAGGAGAGCAGCCGCGGGACGTCCGTCTAGGTTCCTGCCATCACGTGACCCCCCCACGACTCCACCTTTAATTAGGTGGATTCGAAAGCTGAGATATGTGTGTGAGATGGAGCGGCTTATTGCAGAGCGGCGCAATCGCACCAATAAATGGCACCTGATTTGGGACTCCTTTCTCCTTCATACATAATGTAACTGTTGATTCATAAAACCAGTCCGGGTTGGGCGAGGGAGGGGGAGTTTATTTGTCTTATACTATAAAAACTCTATAAAAAAACTTGAAGTTCTGAAGGATATCAGTGTTACTCCATTCATGGTCTGATGCGGAGGCAACACGTACCATATGCTAAAGTGTTGTGGTTTTGGTACTGTTAGGAGAAACTTGACTTGTAAAACCATACCTCTGTCATTATACAATGTTCTAAGTGGTGCTGTTGCCACGGATTGTACTGTTGAAAGAATGTACCATTTATTAATAAAGACTTCATATAAATTAAAAAAAAAAAAAAAAGCTTCTGAGGATCCATTCCTTCTGCACAGGATTCCTTTATGTATATCCCATGCATGTTTGAATTCCGTTACCGTTTTCATCTCCACCACCTCCCGCGGGAGGGCATTCCAAGTATCCACCACTCTCTCTGTGAAAAAATACTTCCTGACATTTTTCTTGAGTCTGCCCCCCTTCAATCTCATTTCATGTCCTCTCATTCTACCGCCTTCCCATATCTGGAAAAGGTTCGTTTGCGGATTAATACCTTTCAAATATTTGAACGTCTGTATCATATCACCCCTGTTTCCCCTTTC